>NW_024704751.1:4868674-5308113 GCF_018977255.1 Callorhinchus milii | reverse complement strand
TGGGGGGAGGGTTTGGGGGGTGGGGGTGAGGGTGGGGGGAGGGGGTTTGGGGGGTGGGGGTGAGGGGGGGGGGTGAGGGGGTTTGGGGGTGGGGGTGGGGGGGGGTTTGGGGGGTGGGGGTGGGGGTGGGGGGTTTGGGGGGTGGGGTGGGGGGGGGGTGGAGGGTGAGGGGTGTTGGGGGGTGGGGGTGAGGGTGGGGGGTGAGGGTGGGGGGTGAGGGTGAGGGGTTTGGGGGGTGGGGGGTGAGGGGGTTTGGGGGGTGAGGGTGGGGGGTGGGGGGGGGGGTGAGGGTGTGGGGGTGAGGGGGGGGGTGAGGGGGGTGGGGTGAGGGGGTTTTGGGGGGTGGGGGGGGGGTGTAGAGAGAGTCAGATAGAGAGGTAAATAGACAAACACACACACAAAAATGTGGTCACTCAATCCACTACCATTTGTGCCCATTTTTTTTGGTGTAAACAGTACAGCGTCTCTCTCTCTCTCTCTCTCTCACTCTTTCCAACTCACTCACTCTCACTCACTCACTCACTCACTACTCACTCACTCACTCACTCATTCTCACTCACTCACTCTCTCTCACTCACTCACTCTCTTTCACTCTCTCACTCACTCACTCACTCTCTCTCTCTCTCACTTTTTCCAACTCACTCACTCACTCTCACACTCACTCACTCTCTCACTCACCTCACAGTTCTCACAGGTCTTCGCCTCCGTCTGCGCCCAACACAGCAGTAACCAGAGAGTGAGAGCGACCCTGAGCTCCGGCTGTGTCCGGGCCATGTCCGCCCTCCGCACAGTGTGTGTGTGTGTCTCTGTGTCTCTCTGTGGAGCACCGACAGCCCCGAGAGCAGCGATCACCGGCACCGCAGCGGCACTGCCCACAGCCCCCGACCCCCACCATCACCCCCCCCCCGCCCCCCCATCATCGCCCTCCCCCCTCTCCTCCCCCCCACACCCCCTCTCCCCCTCTCCTCTCCTCCCACTGTGTCGCGGTCACGTGGTCACAATGTAACGAGTCGCCGCCGCAATGGATACACATTGGAACCTTCAGGGGATACAATGTAACAATACAGCAGTGGGGGCGGGGAAGGAGAGGGTGGGGTGGGGGTAGGGGGAGAGGTGGGGGGGGGAGTTGGGGAGGAGAGGTGGGGTGGGGAGGGGGTGGGGGTGGGGTGGGGTGTGAGAGGTGGGTGGGGAGGTGGGTGGGGGAGAGGTGGGGGGGGGGAGAGGTGGGGTGTGAGAGGTGGGGGAGGTGGGGTGGGGAGGGGGAGAGGTGGGGGTGGGGTGGGGGTGGGGTAGAGAGGTGGGGGGGGAGAGGTGGGGTGGGGGGTGAGAGGTGGGGGAGGGAGGGGGGAGAGGTGGGTGGCAGGGGGGTGGGGTGGGGGGGGAGAGGTGGGTGGGGGGGAGAGGTGGGGTGGGGGGTGAGAGGTGGGGGGGGAGGGGGGAGAGGTGCGGTGGGGAGGTGGGGGGGAGGTGGGTGGGGGGGGAGGTGGGGGGGGGTGAGAGGTGGGGTGGGGGGTGAGAGGTGGGGGGGGGGGGGGGAGGTGGGGGTGGGTGGGGGGGGGAGAGGTGGGGGGAGAGGTGGGGTGGGGAGAGGTGGGGTGGGGGGGGGAGAGTGGGGGGGGGGGAGAGGTGGATCAAAACAGAGCTATCACTGAGCAGAAAGTTAGGATAAAAACAGGATCTCCTTAAACTTTGGGGCGGAAATAAATGTACTCTTCCCCAACGGCACTGATTTATTTCAGCAGCTTTTCGGGTCGACGAGACATCTCAAAGCGCTTCTCAGCATTTTCCCGTGACCGCGGGCGCAACGGTGTCCCACAAACAGCCATGACCTGAGTGGGTGGCCTCAATATTTTATTCGGGGGGTATTCTTGGCCACGATGATATTAACCAGGAAAAGGGTTCACGCCAATCGGCGAAGAACCAGCTTCCTACTCGCTGCTGCGGGTACACACTGGCGAGTGGTGGAAAGAAACTCTCCGAAGGTTTTTGCCGGGGAATCGAGCACCGATCCTCTCGCTTGCGAGGCGAGTGTCTAACCCCCAACACCCCGCCAGGACTCCCAAAGTCATTAGAAAGGAAGCGTCTATTTTCACTTCTCTGTTTACACCGAGAGTCTTCGGGGTTGGATTACGTCAGTCTTGATTCTAATGTCCACAGACCCCCCCCACACGCACAGCACAAAAAGGCACGTGATTCCGCACGAATTGGGAGACAACATTAGGACTCGGGCACAAACTCATATCATATTGAACCAAAAGCTTCCATGGACAACGATAACGTGTATTTATTTATACAGCGCCCTTCACGCAGGATAACGTCTGCGACATTAGTGGGTTGGGCGCCATGTCAGGACTTGAGCTCGGTCTGGGTTGCATTGCAAATACGTCATAACGCCTGATGGTTTCTTTGGTTGGGAACCGTGGGGGAGTCGATGTCTGTATATTACTGTATTATTTTAATAATAATAATTATAATCCTTGCATTTGATATAGAGCCTTATCGTATCTCCGAGACGTCTCAAAACGATTCACAGGATATATTGTAAACGTGCCTAACGTGTCACCCTGCCTGGATATCGAGCTCTTGCGAGGCGAGTGCTCTAACCACTATGCTGCAGGACTCCACATTTTGTGTTGTTAAAATGACAAGATTGTCTCAGAAAAGATTCTTCCGCTCTTTGCTGATTTCGGATGAATATCCACAATGAGTAGAGGAGAACTTCAGCCTTAATTGGATTTCGGAAGCTCTTCCAACTCCTGACACAGAGTGGTCTATTATAATAAATAATAATCCTTGCATTTTATCTAGCGCCTTATCACGTTGTTGAGACCTCTCAAAATGCTTCACAGAATATACTGTACAGTAATGGGTGTATTTTTTTTTAAGTGGGCGAAACGCAGCAGGTTTTTTTTTCCGATCAAAGAGGATTTATGACATCTGACACACGGAAACTGCAGATTGGCCACTATCCAACCCATGAATCACATCCCCAGGCAGCTCTCTGTTTAGCTGCGCACATTATGCAGGACACTCAGTGTTGGTTTGAGAGCTTTGCAGCAAAGTTAATTAATGAATCCCGTCCGACTCATCTGCAATTTGTTCTGTGGAAGTTTGAAGCTCTCTCATCAGTTTCACCCATAAATTATGCAACCCTTCGTTGCTGCAACAAACTTCACAAAGATTTAATAGGAGCAATCATTTTATTCTTGAGTAGCAAAATTGGTGCAGCCCTTTGATCAGTGCTGTCATTAAATATCTTTTCTGCCGCCTCTTTGTCACAAAGAAACATCACAAACTCATAGCGGGAGGAGAGTGAGCGATATCTCTTGGGGTTTAAAGTTATCTACAGTGAGGTCCTTCCAAATGGATAGTTTTCAAAAACATTTATATTCAATAAACATGCTCTCTCTCTCTCTCTCTCTCTCATATAAAATAAAATTGTTCACTCCTTCCCTGGCTGTTTGTGGGACATTGCTGTGCGCAACTGGCTGCCGTGTTTCAAAATACACAGTCAATCCACTTTACGGTATATCCTGAGAAATATCCTGTGATAAGGCGCTATATCAAATAATAAAAACACAGAAACAGGAGGAGGCCATTCAGCCCCTCGAGCCTGTTCTGCCGTTCTATAAGATTGTGGCTGATCTGTACCACAAGTGCAATTACCCGCCCTTGGCCCATACCCCTTAATACCCTGACCTGACAAATGCAAGGATTATTATATGAAAAATGATCATTTGTACAAAATAACACAACAACAACTGCATTTATACAGCGCCTTTCACTCAGGATAGCATCTCAGTGCCTTAACAGTGGCACAGTTTGACCCCAAGGCAGGGAGAAAAGGGCTCCCACCCCCCACAAGGACAAAGCTGTGACCTGGGACCCATATTTCAAACCGTCTGAAAATACCAGTTGCGAAACTGGAAGTAAACCCACTTTGCTGGATAACCTGCTGTTTAAAAGCCATCAGTTTCCATCCAGTGGGGCAGCTCTTAATAATAATACTTGCATTTGATATAGCGCCTTATCACGTCATTGAGACGTCTCAAAGCGCTTAACGTTAGTGAAGCCCTTTCAAGAGGCAGATCAGAAACTATGTGCCATCCCTTATCTCTGGATAAGAATTTGGTCCCATGTTGTGAAATTCAGAGCATTTTTTTTTCTGCGTTCGGAGGAAGTTTCAAGGTCACAGTGATTTGTTCACCAGCTTTCAAAATAACATTGAACCTTTGACGTGTTTGCACAACAACTCTGCCCAGCGAGAAATCGTTGCAAATCTATGAGACAGCGAAGTGGTATTTTTTGTGCTTTACATAAATATGGATAAAAGCAATTAATTATCTGGATGAACACGATCGTTCAGGTAAATGGTCACAAAGTCTTGACAGCAATTATCTGTGAAGCGCTTTGCGATGTTTCGAAATTATAAATGGTACCGCAAATAGATGCAAGGATTATTATCACTGAGCTGTGACATTTTGGTTGCAGTTTTCGATGCACGTTTTAGGTCTAATAAAATATTTTCTCTGAGCGCACGTTGACACCAAACAAAGCCTATACCTCACCCAAGTATGAGAATTCAAGATTTACCTTTTTGACCACGTTTTCGGTCATCTTTCCCCCCTCACCCCCCAACCCCCCCCACCCCGCCCCGTGCCAGCCAGCAGTGTAATGTGCTTTGAAGGGTGTCTTGTAAACGTAAGTTATATCGTATTGTAAATTGCAATGAACCAATCCACAGTTCATTCACCGAATGGCCTAGAATCCCTGATCTGATGAACGCACAATGCTCTGCTCGCTGTGACGCACTGGGCTCTGATATGTGCAGCACGTGAAACACAAGCGAAGGTTTTGTTCGATGTTTACAGTGCAATTTTTCAGCGCCAGCGTTAGCAAACAGCACACTCTGAGCCTGTTGCTGAGGCGCCAGGCACCGTACAGTGTCAACATAAGAACAGGCGTAGGCCATTCAGCCCCTCGAGCCTGTTCCACCATTCTATTAGATCGTGGTTGATCTATATCTGTACCTCAACTCCAAATACCCGCCTTTGCCCCATATCCCTTGATTCCCTGACCTAACAAAAATCTCTATCCATCTCGGTCTTGAAAACTTGAATCGATCCCGTATCCACACCGCCTTGGGTATGTTCTTATTATTCCATTAAATTTATTTTATTGTATTTTTTTTCAACATGCCAGGGAGGAAGCCTCCTTCTATGCTGTAGGATTCTATAATACCGCTGCTTATTACTGTGACATTTAGAGACCTGAATGCTTCACCATTCATCAAGACGGGCTTTGAGTTGATAAATTAATAATTGATAACCTACATTCTTTGTTCTAAGCAAACAAATTATTCTTATTATGCACATTAATCTTGTGCGATCAATAGCCAGTCTTCGCTAATGAATATAAATATGCCTTTCTGCATGAAGATTGGTTTTATTTATCCGGCAGCCCTTATATCAGGATCTTTGCCTCTATTGCTCCCCAGAGATTATTTTTTAGGGTGACTGGACACAGACGGCAATCCAACACCGTGCTTAAGAGGATCCAAACGAAGCTGAGAAGTCCATGCATCCCACCTACACATGGAAATTCCAGAGATAGATTGTTGGAATGAAATGCGCTCTCTCTCTCTCCCTGCAAGGACGAATCCTGACCCAATTCCAGAAAGTATTAGGCTTGGGGGACCCCAGAGTGTGCCAGGGATTCTCGTTTCCATGCCACCTGCCTCACACGGAGAACAGGCGAACAAGTTGTGGACTTTTCCTCTGTTTCAATGGCAGAAGTAGCTCCCAGCAACAAATACTCCGGAGGCGAGTCAGGGTGGGTGGATGTGTGACAGCTCAAACAGAATGTTAGATGGCGCAGAGAGTGAAAGGCACGACTGTAAGGCTTGTGAAGTGCTCCTCTTGAAGTCAATGATCCACGTCTCGAGTTTTGTGTGCAATTAACGATGAGTGATAAATAGTTTGCGATTGTTGTGAAATCCTGTGAAGCGCTTCAAGACTTCTTCCGAAGTGAAACCAAAACGCGAGATTAATTAAGCGAAACTTTAATAGTGAATCCTATAAAATCCTTTCTCACCTTCCCAAAACACCAATCGTCAACCACCACCACAACCGCTTGAATTTATATAGCGTCCTTCACATGGGGGACGTTTGGGGGAATCGAAAACAGAGAGAGAGAGAGAGAGAGAGAGAGAAAAAACAGATTGCAACACTTGGAATGTCCTCACTGGAGATTTTGCCCTTGTTGGGTCTTTGTGTGCAAGGGTCACAGAACTGGAACAGCTACGGTTGCAATGCAAAGGAGAGATGTTTGCGTTTCAAATGCTGGATTGATTTTGTCTTGTTTTCATCAGCTTTCTGCACACACATCTATCTATCTGTCGGTCTTTGTCTGTCTATCTGTCTATCTGGCTCTCTTATCCTGCTTCCAAACCATACCCGCGTCAGATGCAATGTCCTCGGGGTGACAGTCGTGATATAACCAATGAGAAATCGGTGGGCCACCCCCCTTTCCTTCCCCTAAAAAAAAAGTTATTGCTCTGCTTGGCAGTAATAAGTGGCGTTATTGAACTCCGGTGCTGTGGAACTCAGTTGGGACAGAAAAAATATTTATTTAGGACATTTTGTTGTTGTTGTCGCTTTCGATTGCTCCAGAGAGTAGAATCCAGTGCGTGTTTTCCCCTTCCCCTACCCTAACCTACCCCTCAATTTGGTGAGTGGGGGGTGGAGGGGGGATGTCGATATGGAGTCTGGCTGTTTACCTGTTGTTGTTGTTGCTGCTGCTGCTGTTGTTGTTGCTGATGAAACTGGCACCTCTGACCCTTGGAGCGAGTGTGAAGCCAGGGGAGGGCAGAGAGGCGCCCGAGCTGATCTGCAAACCCTCAGCCCTGGCTGACCACCTTCTCAGGTCATGTCGGACCTTCTCCGGCGGCGGCGGGTCCGGGCGCTGGACGCGGCTTTGGCCGGACTTGCAGACCCTGTGGAACGGCGTGTGTCCAGTGGCCGGAGGAAGCCTGGAGTTTGCACGGGAACATCTCCAGATGTCTGACCAGGGGCTGGTGGCTCTGGACTGGGCTGTGCTGGGGGCCGGGGCAGGAGGGGCGGCAGCAGCAGCCAGGAGCCGCAGGAGAGGACCCACAACACCTCCTCCTCCTCTTCCCAGCGGCTCCATCTTGCTCATCGTCCCCAACGCGCTGGGCAGGTTGACCAGGAACCTGTGCGCCCTGTGCGCTCTCGCCTTGCGCCGCGGCTACAGCCCAGTGCTGTTCAACAGGCGCTGCCACAACTCCTGCCCGCTGACCACCCGCAAACTGCAGCCCTTCGGGGAGCCCTCGGACCTGCGGGAAGCCGTGGGCTACATCAGGCACCGCCACCCGGCAGCCAAGCTCTACGCCGTCAGTGAGGGCACCGGTTCCGGGCTCCTGCTCTCCTACCTGGGCGAGTGCGGCTCCTCCAGCAACATGATAGCCGCCGCCTGTATCTCCCCCGTCTTCAGCTGCAGGGACTGGTACGAGACAGGACCCCCCCAACTCTACCACTGGCTGATGGTCTTATATCAGAAAACCAACCTGAGCAGGTAAATAAAACCTCTCTCTCTCACACACACTCCCTCCATCTCTCTCTCACACACTCCCTCCATCTCTCTCTCACACACACACTCCCTCCATCTCTCTCTCTCATACACTCCCTCCATCTCTCTCTCACACATACACTCCCTCTATCTCTCTCTCTCACTCCCTCCATCTCTCTCTCACTCCCTCCATCTCTCTCTCTCTCTCTCTCTCCACTCCCTCCATCTCTCTCTCTCATTCCATTTCTCTCTCTCACTCCCTCTCTCCAAGTCCTAGCAATGTGTTTGCAATGTGTTGACATCACTTGCCGGCCGGTGTGAAAAGGCCGCTATATTAGTGCAAGTTGTTGTTGTTGTTGTGCATTTATAATAAATAAAAAGCTTTGCATTTGATATAGCGTTTTATCACCCTGTTTGCGCATGGCCACCAAGAATTCCCCCACACACAACCGCCACCCCCCCCAAAAATATTTACACGAGACTTAAGCAAATCCGTCTTCAATTAGTCAACGTGTTTCCAGGTTTGTATTATTTAATAAAATGTTATTAGATTAATTGGTCACCGCTCAAGACCGTGCTGGAGACAAGTTGACCGCCCCCTTTGCCTTCAAAAAAAGTCACTACACTCGACACCGTGTATCGATCGTAAAGCACTGTAGAGATATTTTATAAGAATCCTTGCATTTGATACAGCGCCTTATCACGTCTTCGAGACGTCGCAAACGCTTCGCAGAATATACTGCAAAGTGAATTGACTGTATATTTTGTGGGCGAAACGTATAGGGACTGTAACGATACTTTTCTTTTGCGTTTCTAGGTATGCCACCGTGCTGAGCGAAGTGATGGACACAGAGAAGCTGTTCAGGAGTAGCTCCCTCCGGGAGATGGAGGAGGTGATATTTTGCCAATCTAAGACCAGCTCCTCAAGTTGGGAATCGTACTGGGAGAAGAACGACCCCCTAAGGGATGTGGATGAAGTGGCAGTGCCTCTGCTCTGCATTTGCAGCAAAGACGACTCGTGTCGAGGAAAGCCGGAGCAGACGCTCCCCTTCGAACTGTTTGAAACCAACCCGTACTTCTTCCTCTTGTTAACTGAACGTGGGGGCCACTGTGGCTTCTTAACCAGCAGTTCTTCCTGCTGGAGTCACGAAGCTCTGCTGGAGTACTTCAAGTCGGTCAGCGAATTTTTCAGGGCAGAGGAAAGGACCAAGAGCGTTTATAGAAGGAAAGGTTCTGTACCGCCTGCGTATAAACACCGGGGAATCACAATCCACAAGAGAGAGGTTCTCTGCTCTCACAATATCCATGAGATTTTTAACTGGCAGAGGTCCTACACCAGATAAAAGGACCTTTTTTTTCTAAAAGAAACCCGAGAATATTTTCAAAACACACCAGCGGCCATCTAATTTTTTGCAAAATATTTGTAAAAACTTTCATCCTTGCTTTCCCAGTGACCTTTTGCCATTATTAAGCATCAGTTAATCGTTAACGTGAGTTCAAAGGACAGTCTGAAGTCTGAATGAAATCTGGAAGCAGTGGAATTCAAAATGAATAAAATGTTACCTTCTTTGCAAGAGCAATTTGACTGCCTTATCACATCGTTTAGACGTCAAAAGCGCTTCACAGGATACACTGTCAAGTGGATCGATTGTTTTTTGGGTGAAAAGCAGCAGCCAATTTTGTTTATATTGCATTTAATTAAAATTCACACTTACCTTTAATACTGCATCAACCTTGAAACAATATTTTCTACTGTAAATCACTAGATACATCTGAATTCCAAGAACAAAATAGTTCTCAGGTCGCTTATTGGTGTATAATTCAATCATATGTGGAAAAGCTGCAGAACTTCCAGTGTGCTTCTTGTGACGTGGTTCTGTCTATACCAATATTAATCCTGTAACTTAACACCTCCCCTCCCGACTGAGAAGCTCCTCTGGGTTAATATCCTCCAAAACCCTGTCACCTTATTAAGTATTTAACTTGTGTCAAATATTGAAGACGCTGCTTAAGGTTTAATTTTAATGCTATCACATTAAAGTTGCTCAACATTATAATGATTGCTCCACTACAACTAAATGTGCTCCATGCGTTTTGTTTAAAAAAAAGAGAAATATCACATTGCTTTAGTTTTCTGGATGTCAGACTATCCTTTGGCAAAGGCTGTTGGTCGATTAGATTTTCCCTTTGGGGGAAATACAATTCCTGAAGCCAGAGTTTGAAATGACATGGTCTGCGTGAATCCATCCAAGGAATAGCCTCCAACTCGAGACCTTTATTGGGTGCGATTTACAACAAATTATACCCGTACAGCGCCCTTCCCATGTGCCAGGGCGCTGGACAACCGGTGGGGGGTGGGGGGGCGAAGGAACATTTGAAGAGATTTAGATTATCAAGTGATCAGATGCCTAAAATTAGATTGTTTGCTAATATTTAAATAAAACTTTGTTCAACAGTGCTGAATCAGATCATTAAAAAGATTCAAAACCTACCATGGATCACGTGGCTGTAAATTCCATCTGACCATCTAATACAGCAACGGCAAGCGAAATTTCTACCTCATTAAAACTCCACGCAATACAATATCCCAGCAGTTGACCTGGCTGTTAAATAAGCAAAAATACACAAGCTGTACTAAAATTGCTTTATTACAGTTGATTTAACATCTCCTTTGTAATGACACAAAGGAAAATTACAAACAAAATATTACATATGACCCTATTCTCTTTCTCTGACACTTGGTCACAGCTTAACTTCACAATCTATACAATTAATACAGGTTATATGAGCTAATGTAGATCGAACCAGAAGATACCAGAATACTGACATTTTTACTGTACAATTTTTAAAAAAAAGAAATACCAGTAAGTGAGGAAACTTATTGGTAACTGGCTATGAATGCACCGAAACAATATTGCTAAAAAAAAAAGTGATTAAAAGTGTTTTTTGTTAAAATTTTATTTCTCTACCATACATGTGCAAATAAAATCAGAATCATGCCGGAGAGAGAAGAGAGAGACAGAGAAAAACAGAGAAAACAGAACTGTAAAGATACAAATTGAAGCTGAAATAATGCTGCCTGAAGTGGTTAAACCAGACAGCTGCTCTGTGTTAAATTAGGTTATACATTCATGATGTATTGTCATTACTTCATGGGACTACTGTTAAACATTTTTTTTTCATGTTTGTTAGAAATCTCAAGTTTATTTTTTGCCACAATTCCTGCAAGCTATTTAAAATGTACAATATTAACATTTGTCACACAAACCCGCCCAACATTACTAATGCACGTTAAACTAAACAATTTTTTTTTGTTGTTGCATACGAAAAACAAAAAAAAAAGGGGGCTCTCGATAGTAGCATCGTCAGTAACGAACATCTGCATTTTAGTACAAATACCTTTTTCAAGTATTTTGTTGGTTTAGTGGTATTCTTTAAACCTTTACACCTTATAAATATCTTAAACGCAAAGAAATTGTTAATAAAAATTATGCATTTACAGGATGTCAAGTCATTAGAGGCCATCTTTCATTTATATGCACCCTACGTTATATCGTTATATTTTGTTAAAAACTGGAACTGCATTAATTCAGTCAGAACCCCTAGTAAGAGCTGTGATTTTTTTCTTCTTCTTTAGAGCCAGCAACTATAGCAGGAGATGGATGTTGTATAATACGTAAGGGCATTAGATTAGCTTACCAAACAGCATGTAGTCATTCCCTACCTTGTCGGTGGGAGAAGCTCAGTACTACACGTTAACAGATTACTACTATACCAATAATAGCCTACTGGTGAATATTCCAAGAATCCTTGTACTAAACTGACCTTGGTGAGCCTCTTTTCCTCCTATTCTGACTGCTGGGCAGCAGTACGAGTCAATCTTTTTGCCCAATCACTGGAATCCAGATCAGAGCTATTCCAAAGTTTAAGGAATAGTTTTTCGGGGAGCGGGTAGGAAGGTTGTGCAATGCCCCTGGTCGGGCAGTGTTTGAAATATCAAATGTTAGATCGGTGCTGTTTGCCGCTGGGTTATAGTCACACCTCGATACCTTGCGCCTGCCTCTCCCTAAGCCCAATTCCTCATTCGCGACAGCTCACCTTCACACTGTCCTTAGCAGAGACTGCAGCGCAAACCACCTGGGGATCGTTTCACAACCTAGTCAAAATACTTTTTTTTTACCAGCGAAGCAAGACCATCAAAAGCTCTCACCTGGCAGCTGAGGCGAGAATTAACACAGCTCATCACTCTTTACTAATAGATGTGATGGATCTGGGATTCGAAACTGAATCTTGGTAAGAGCTCCGAAGCGATTGCCAACCACTAGCCTGCCACCCCAGCATTAACATTCTTAAATGGGAAATATACAATACTTTTTTTTTTTAAAAATCCTCAGTAAAGTCCACTGCAAAGAGTAATACTTTTGATTCCAGTATCTCAAGTTATACTTCGATACCATTGTTCAGTTGCTTGTTTTACACTATTGATCTCTTCAAAAGCTTAAGCACCAGCAGTATCTTGCACCCAACTTGTGTTGCCAAATGGTANTTTTTTAAGCAGAGCAGTTTTGCAGGATATTCTGCTTTAGAATGGAACACTTACTTCCACACATGGAGCTGTTCTTCATGTACCTGTAAGATTTAAAGAGGGCATTTTGCTTGCTCACTCCCAAACTTAGTATTTGCGTAAAACAGGAGGCTCAGCCAATTAGAAGAAAAAAAAGGGGCAAAAATAAAGTGATTTAATGCCAATACTTGGGTTTAGTTTTAGAGTTTTCTGTAAAGTGTAGTGACTGTGCATTTTTAAACATATGATCAATTGGAATTTTGCTTCTGTGAACGAAGAACAAAATAGAGAGAGCAGAGGTAGAAAACAGAACACTTCTGGGGGAACTAATGCAACCAGAAATGTGGCAAGTTCCCAACCAGGATTTCTCAGGTGACATTGAATAGAGGCCCTTGTCCACAGGGAAGACAAACTGAAGGCCATTTGTCTGTGACCTCGCTGTCTGAGGTTCATGGTTGGCAAATCCCCGAGGCCAGGTCTCTCACTTGGTTGGGGGATAATCGAGGGAAGGAAAATATGTTTATTTGTAAATCGCATCAGCTTGTGCTGAGGAAGAACTCTTCTGTAAAAGTGTTTAGTTGTTCAGAATTAGACAAGACTGCAGGGGGGTTCACTTTGTGAACAGCAGTGTTTGAACCATTGAAAATAGGTTACTGTGATAACGAGGACAGCACGATTCCTTTGGTACCAGTTTTACAAGGTGTGTGGGCTCCACCGAATGGACCAAAGTCATTGGTGGTTTAGCTCCAGTCAGGTCCATAAATTGAATCAATTCTGCATCACACCAGGACCTACTTGCTCTCCTATTTACACATTAAAAGTGTTGAGGACTACCAGAAATGTTTGTGGCATAAATCAGCTGGTAATTGTAGTGGGTAATATTTAACTCCAATTAAAAGAGCAGCAAAAAACAATTCCTATATTTTGGAATATATAGGCCTGAAGTACACCCACCATTGCTAGCGTTCATTCGATCCACACCGCACACTTGGGTTGCATAAAATTAGATGCACAAATTTTAAATTGGAAGAATTTAATAAGACTGGTTAAAGAGTCATACAACATTCGTAAGGTGTCAAGAAATTGCACTGAGCATTTCATGAGTGCCACTATGGTTATCCTATACTGCTTTCCTGCTAATTGAGCTGGATCCCATATCTTCTGCTGGGTTAGTGCAGAAGAGAATATAAATGTTAGCAATTCTGATGAAGTGACTTCACTGCGATTGCTTTCGTATAAAAAGCAGAACAATATTAAATCATGCTGGGAATGACATTAAGCTGAGTAGTAACTGTGCAGGTTCAATAATAATACTTGCATTTGATATAGCGCTTTATCACGTCTTCGAGACGTATCAAAGCGCTTCACAGGATATACTGTAAAGTGAATTAACTGTATATTTTGTGGGCGAAATGCAGCAATTACGCACAAACGATGCTGATATAAGGTAGTGTATCCTACACTGATTGCTGGGGAGATCACAGCCTTCCCTTTCATCATCAGTGCCTATAAATCCTTTTAACTTTAAGTCAAATATTGACACATAATGGATTTCTGCTCCAGGGTGCTATCAGTCTCCAGTGGAGATCAGGTACTTAAAATGCAGGAAGGGTGAAAGTTGACAGAGACTCACCCTGCCACTTACAGGTCTATTCAAAAATGCATTGGTAAACCGTCTGGGAGAAGCTATCAAGAGGGGGGAAACTGTGCGTGGACGAAAAATGGAAAACATGATAAATAAATTATAGCGAGTAAGAGGTAAATGAAAACATTACCTAGCAGCTAGTTCGCTAAATGAGGAGAAGTCACAGGTGAAGAAACTTTTTTTATAAAGCATTGAGCCGCGGATCTACAGTACTGTGTAGTTCTGCTGCGACACAAATTAAAAGCATAAATGTCCCGTCCTCCTCCTCTTACTCCCTCAGGCACCCCCCTTCCCCCAAAAAAATTCTTTGCAGTAGCTCCTTTGACAATGCAGATAACCACAACAGAACAGATGTTACAACTACACCACTACTGCCCCTTGGAGGACAGTGCAAGTATACACCTTACAAAATAACTTGCCCTCAGTGCGTCCATTTAGCTGTACCAAACCAGTCAACACATTTGGGCTGCTGGGAGCAAAATAAATACCAGGTTCTTCTAAACAGTTGATGCTTCAGCAGAATATCTGACAAGGTGGAACAACCCGATTTGCAGAGTCGATCAGTTTGCAGCACAATCCATCCAAGTACCATACATGTGGGACATACTTGTACGCAACAGACACCCAGACCCAAATTTGAAACAGGTTTTTGCTTTCCAGCTCCCCAGTAATCCCTAATAATTTTTTTAAAATTCTGCAATTATTTTGAAAAAATGTAAAAAAAATATACTGGGCGCTAACCTGCATTAAAATGCCAAATTAAGAACGGACAGCAGAAACAGACCAATCAATATTTCAAACCTTGCCAAAGTAACAGTGGAATACAAGAAATAGAAAACCCCAGGTGCCTGCCTCCCTACATATGAACAGAGCTGATTTGGCAAAATACAGGTAATTGGCAATTCAAATTCTTCAACAAGTTACATAATGTAGCATAAAGTAACCCTAGTTTGGTTATTGGCAAAATTTTGTGTCACATCAGCCTATGTTTATATATAAAAGTACTATTATATGGAATGCAAGTATGTACACGGAACTCTCTACTGCCCAGTCAGTCAGCATGGAACAAAGCGAAGCAAGCTTAGCTTTCAGATGTATTTTCTTGTTTGCTGAACACATTTAAGACTTGTTACATTATACTACAGCGTAGTAGTAGTGATACATAGAATGCTAAAAAGTCATAGAGGCATGCTCACTGGTGCTAATAATGGCACTAAGTTCTTCTTTAGTTGACACAATCTAAATTCAGTATAAAAAAATGACAGGAACTAGGCCAGCAGCTCAGCAATTCCAATTTACTACATATTTACAGATACATACATTCTTCAATTAAAAAAAAACTTTCTGATGTAACCTGAATTTTAGGGAAGCCTTTTAACTAATGCAGTGTTCTTTCTTAAGGGACAATAAGGTTCACAGCATAGTGGAAATAGAGTATTGTACAATTCATAAACCATGACCAAGTCTGCACAATGTAAAAGTCCTTCTGAGATGCGTCAGGGATCAGAATACATTGTACAACAGCCTATTACAAGCACGCTTTGTAGTTTTACTTATTAAAAAATAAAATTATACTATCTGTATAATTTAAAAATAGTGTCTGTATTGAAATTGTTTTCAAGAGTAATATATGTAGTTATGTTTTGTTAGTTCTTACATGTGGAGCTTCAACCTGCCTTCCACGGCAGTATGTGAATGCCACACATTTGAAACAGGTTATCTATGGTGTCGTAGCACCATTTGTGAGCCATGTAACATGCCAGGTAATGTCATGTATGTGCTTGTGTGTGTGTGCGTGTGTGTGTGTGTGTGTGGGGGGGGGGGGTGGCAATGGAATGGAAAAGGAGAATGCTTCACCTAATGAGTAAAATAAAGTTATTGGATGGGACCTGAAAAACAGCTAGCAGAAGGTAGTTTCGCTTTATCTATGATTTGGCGATTTACTTATGGCATCACAATTATGCATTAGTTAAAATTAATATTTATCCTATTAACTATCCATAGTCTAGACAGGTTAGTGGCTAAATAATTCACAGATAATGCAGGAGAGGGTAAATGCCAGAGGAGCGAGCAATTGACCTGTGATCATCACTAAACAAATGCAAGTTGGTGGCTGTACGTACAGAACAAAATACCAAGCGTCCACTTTCAGACACAGCTCAGCGTCCCCGGTTTACTGAACTCGTGCATCTGCTTTTGGAGCGGAAGCTAAACCTGTTATGCTTCCATTTAATCTCATACATACCTATCTCAGCAGGCACGTGCTCTGGGCAGACAGACATTGGTTAGCAGCTGGCTAGATTACTGGCACAGCCCTTGTGGGGGGTGGAGGGGGAAACACAACTGCACGATGGCCGGTAGAAACCAAGAATAACTTTCAAATGGAAATTTCCAGTGCACTGAAAAAAAGCTGGAATTTTGAAACGATGTCAGTACTATACAGGCAAAAAAAAAAGGACTGCGTTACTGTGAGAGGCTGCTATTGTCCAGCTAGACAGACCTAAATTCACCAAAGATTTTCTTCTCGCCTTCCTTCACTGCCCCCACCCCCCTCCTGAGGGCTGATAGAAGATAACTTGCAAGGTGATGTCAAACGGAAAAATTCTGAGTTAACAATAAATGAAAAACCTGTTTTTCCCGAAAGGCTAGCCAACGCATTTTGCTCTCTGCATCCCAACCGCAGTACCAAAAAAAAGAGTTGCTTTCAAAATGATGCATAATGGGCGGGCCTGGGTTTCTGCAGAGCCTGGAGGCACGCACGACAGCAATGATGGAACTCCTCCCTCAACCTATTAGAATTATGTGTAAGACATGTGTGACCCATTGGAAATTTGTGATGTGACACTTGTGCTCCTGCTCATGCCTTGTTCAGATCTGCCTCCGGAAGCTGTCCGCCTCAGAGCTTGGGGACTGTTGCGGACCCCCATAGGAGGTCCTCTAGGTACAGCAACAACTGGACCAGCAGGATGCCCCCAGGGGTGGGACGCACCTGACATAGGGTGTCCCCAGGCAGGAGGTGGGCCGCCCATGGGGTGACCCCAGTGATGTCCACCTCCTCCAGAGGGATGATGAGACCAACTGGTCGCTCCGGGGTAGCTGTGGCTGAAAGCCTCTGGAGACAGATTAGAAAGGACCATGTTGCTGAAGCCAAGTCTCATGCTCTCAGAGTCAAAAGCCTCGATTTCTCGGGCCTGACGTTCCAGTAAGCTTCGTATCCTCTCAGTGCGTTCATTCTGTAGTGCCAACATTTCCTCTTCAATCTACAAGAAAAGTCAAATACAAATTATTCTCCCTCTCTCGCTTAACAGATAAGCAACCCTGTTTATTATATAAGTCTTGCGATCTTCACGATTTTCAATGTGCCATTTAATAGAAGTGGCATGAATCCTGAGAAAGCAATGGATTTATGAAACCCACTCAAAATTAAATTTCCAGTTTACTAGCATGCACAAAAGGAGAGTATCCTCGACACCTGATTTATTCAACTGTTTAAACTCTTGGCTCACACCTATGCAATACCTCAAATCTTCCACATGGTGTCACAGGACTCAACATGACTGAACTTCGTAAACTGGAAAAGTAAGTTTTAACATTCTTCCTACAACAAAACATTTTTTGATAGAACTGATAACTTTTCTTCCAATATTAAAAAAAAATCAATAATTTCCTTTCAGTACATGAAAAAAACAGCCTATGTTTGCTCTGACGGTGTCTGAGTTTCAAAGTTTCCACCTCGCAACTATCGAATCATTATTTGACCAGACCCTGATCAAAAGCATTGCTGTAAAAGCAAATGTCAACAATATACTGCACTTGGCAGCAAACTACAAGCAACATCTGTGTGGTAGTGGAAGGAGGAACTGCAGTTATTCTGGCCGGTCACACCACCAGAGGGTGTGTGCAGCAGAGCTCCTCACATGAACTGAAACACGTGTTGAGGGTGAGATTTACCAGTGAGTCATCCACGAACTGAGAAGAGTTAATGTTTGGGGAGGAGTAGGATGAGATGAGAGAAATCAACGGGCGACATCTTAAAGTGGCACTGCCTCTATAATCTTCTCTGAGCAAAATCGAGTTACTTTTGCTGCAGCGTGGCAATGTGAGCAGGAAGGCGGACGAACATAAAAGGAGGTTACCTAAATTTTAAAATAAGTGCAGGTTTTATGTGCAATGATGTAATAAAATGATAGATGGCCAAATGGCCTACTTCTGTTCCTCTGACATATGCGGAGAGCGCAACGGAGAATTGATGCAAGACTTCGACGGATTTCATTACATTTCAAATTAAGTGAAAGAGTCACTGGGTTACTGCGCGGGCATACCTTTTGCTCCAGTAGAGCTCTGCGTAATGAGACTCTCTGTTCCAGCTCCTTACGTTCGCGCTCGTGCTGTGCCTCGGTCTGCATTTTAATTTTGCTCTGGTACGCATTGAGCAGCTCAAGTTCCTGTTGCAATTGCATTTTCAGCACCTGACATTCAGCCTCCTGAGCTTCATCCAGGCGCAACTGTAAAAAGAGCATCCGAGGAATATTTTACCGCAAGGCAGTGATATTGATCAAATCGGACACAACCATTTTTCTTATCGCGAGGGCACGAGGGATAGAAGACATGAAAGCCCACTAAGCAATCAAAATGTCGATGTTTGAAAAATAAAGACGTAAACACAGAAGTACCACAAACATCTAATGAGAAGAAACTGAACGGGTAGCGAGGTACTACCGCTGACACTGCATTATCCTCAATGTCCTCACTAGCACATAATGCCCTCAATGCTTGAGGGCATTATATGCTAGTGCAGAATAGTGCCTGGAAATCCTGGCTCAATGGCAGAAAAAGATCAGACAGATCTGATTGATCTTTATCCTCTCAATCTCTGTTGCACTAGAGACTATTTTCTTATTTCACCTTAAATCGGTACCATTTCCAGTAGATAAACCATGAACAAAACACATCCTACTACAAACACACTCTGTGCAACACACTTAACCAATTCAAATTAAAGCTTTTCACATGATTTCCTTCTTTAAGGCATGTACTTCATTCTCCAAACATAAGCATAATAAGGCCTATACTGCTAAATCTGCAGGTATGTGTATAGCTGGCAGAATGGTAACTGTGTGTGGGGGTGTGGGGGGAGGGAAAGCAGCAGTATACTTTGGGGATGCCTATCACCAAAATTTTAACAGGTGCCCAAAATCATTCAAAAAGTGAAATCTAAAAATAGAAACAATTGTCACTGTAACCTTTGTCATTCTGGCTCTGTTATAACACTCATGTCCATTGGTCAGAAAGTTGTTGAAGACTCACATTAAGACACAAGCTCAGTCTCAGCTGACACTCCAGTGCAATACTGAAAGCTGCAGAGGGCTTCTTTTGATCTGAGACATTAAATTGAGGTTCGTTCTGCCCATTTCCAAATGGTACTTAAGGATCAAACAAAGCTATTCAAAAAGAGTTTCTCCTAGTGTCCTGGACAAAAATCAAGATCAAATTGCTATTCGCCTCTTTGACTGTTCATGGGAGATTGCTGATGCATTATGCCTACAAAAACAGTGACAAGACTCAATGGTAATTATCTATGAAACACTTTTGAGATCTTCCAATGTGGTGAGGCACTGTAGAAAGGTAAGTTCTTTCTCAACACCAAGAAAACAGGAATTTTGTAAGGATTTAGTTACAAGTAAATCCAAAAGATATTTCAAGCTACTCAGCTGACACTTCAGTGTTAACAGATGGCTCCAAGTATGCCATTTTTGAAAACAATCCAGGGAATGATGAAATGAAGCCAGTTTGTTTAAATGGAAGGAATCTCCAATGCAATGCAATATAGATTAAGTCAGAACAAGCCATTTCTTCAAAGGGAGAGAATTGAAAAAAAAGATAGGCAAATTAACTAGGGCACTTTCAGTAACAGAGTAGCATTAGTAGAGGCTTGTAAGACATGTGCTTGTCTGCTCTTCCTAGTCAGGGAGTGATGTGAAGAACCTTACAGAGAAAAATAAAACAGATTAAGGGGTCAGAGAAATCCAATTAAGAATTTACATTATTGAACGGACATAGCTGTAGCAACTGCTAAGTGTATGCGTTGTAAACCCAAGGACAATTTAAGACGAACCTGTAATGCTGAATTCAGGGAGTAATTTCATGTGTGTGAAACATCAGTTATTGCCACTTGGGAAATTACATTGATCTTATGTACAAGTGAGAAGATGGCTCAATTTTTTCTTGTAAAAGTGAGATTCAATGCGTGGGGATAGATCTCTTCTTAGAACATTTGAAGACCATCTTCTGACATTTCAGCATCACCCCGAGTTGTTTAGCTTAACACCTGTGCGCTAACAGGCTTGTGAGCAGTAAAACATTCATTCTGGAGCACAAAGCTTTGATCAAATCTTCAGGTACGTGAACAGATATACCCTGAAAAAAAGTAGCTTTATAGAATGGTCTTGTTAAAAAAAGAACTCATCGAATTCAGAAAGCAGAGAATCCAACTACATAAAATCTGTTGCAAGAATATAACCCTTGGCACAGATGGAACATATTATGGGGCCTTTGGAAAAAAGGAAGATGCACCAAGTTATGCCAGCTCTGGCGGGCTTAGGTCCTTTCAACAGATTCCACCCTATTTAGCGTAAACCCTGAGCGTGAGAACAATTATTCCATTTTGTGAATAACAAATTCAAACTGAGACATCGCTTCGACCCAAATTATGTAAAAATTAATGCAACCAAGGATTAGGCATGTCGCAAGATATGACCTAATCAAAATAATCGAATGAAAAAAAAGTCCTTGTTATGACCATTTGTTTGCCCATCACTATGGCAGCTCCTCAAAAAAACATGCATCTGAACAATCACCCTTTCACATATGTTGAATACCAGAAATTTATTTAGCATTTCTCACATTTTTCACAGACAAATTCTAATGCATCAAAGGGCAAATAAAGTCTAGGGCAGAAACACTGTCCCAGATTAATGCCCGTTAACTTCCACAAATGTGCATTTAAATTTAAATTCCTTTTTTAAAAAAAGTGGTCACTCAACCTACGACTGTTAGTGGGACACTGCTGTGCGCTATATGGGCTACAGCGTTTCGCCCACAAAATATGTAGTCAATTCACTTGACACTACATTCTGCGAAGTTATTTGAGACATCCCAATGACTTGAAAAGGCTCTAAATCGAATGCAAGGATTATAATTATTATTTTAAAATAAAACATCTGGATTTTGACGTTACAAATGACAGGAACGGGGCAACACTAACTGCTGGTGGGGAAGGAGCTGCAGAAACTCAGGCAGAGCCAATTTTGTGTTTCACAAATGACTGACTTAGTGTTTGACAGAAATCACTTCAAATTCTGGTAAATAACTGTTTCGAACAGCTGATTGTGAAACTGGAACTCAGTATTGACAACAAACAACCACATTTTACAGGTCACTAACAATAAGGGGGAACAAAAAGTACATCATATAATGGCAACTTGAAAAAAATACCATTTACTTCGAAAACATGGATCGTCTTAGATTCTTCAATTTATTTAACTTTCATCAATGTGCAATGTGACCCCCACCCCATGTTTTTTTTATCTCCTTTTTTCCCCCAGACATCTGCAAAGAACTTACAATACATTCTTTTTATTTTACTCAATTTAGGAAAGGCAGTACATTCATGCTAAGCATTAAGTAAAGAGGATTACGGTTAATATTTTCGATTCTCTGGTGTCTTATTGTGCAGAAACATGGTCTAAGCTTCATCAACCTGATCCTATTCAGCACAAAATGTCAAGACTTGCGTTAATATGGTAAGCTTATACTGTGCAACAGGAATGGTTCATCAAACCCCATTGCAGCACATTCATATTGGAAATTACATTTTATCCATTTTAGGTATCAGAGGAGGAAAGAGCTTAGACTCACTGGAAATGTCTTCCATTCCTTGCTATGTTTCCCTTGCTACACACCAACTCTGGTAAAGAAAGATGACTTGCTCCCACCAATGGCAATTACTAAATTGCCGCAAGGAGGTAAAAGTATGGCTAGAATAACTCTTCCTTTCAATTACCTGTTTAGATTCTAACAGACTTATCTTTTTCCAGAATAGCACAGAGGAGGATGGTAACAGCGAACAACAAATAGCAGGCTCACATCCACATTGTTCAAGTCTCCAAGTTCGCTCTGTCAAAACCCTTTTCATATATTGCATGCCCATTTGACTGTTCTTGGAAAAAGGCTGGCAAGGATTAGCTAGGACTATGTCACCAGAAAAGTCAAAGCCTACAAAAAGACCCTTTGCTGATTTTAATCCTATCAAAGAGATTAGAAGCAGCAAAGGTCCTATCCAAAAGGGTTTATATCCTGTTGACTACTTTACAACAAGTCTCTAAAGCAGCAGCAAAGAAAGGCACAATACATCTCCATAATACAGAAAGATATGTTTAAAAACATTTCCAGTGTTTTCTAAACACTGAACTTATTGAAAATCAAAATTAACAAAAGGGAGTTACACTTCTGAGCAGTTCTTCATTGATTGATGCGGATCAATATAACAAAATCCACCTTTCTTTCTTCCATAGCATGTCACAAGTCTCCTTTATGAGCAAAACCGAGAAAACCTTTTTCCTGGTCTAAGAAAAAACAGTGCAACAAACACCTGAAGAACTTGAAATGTACGTCTTTACTGAACTTTAGCTAAGATTTCTACTTCAAACAGAAATTACACTCACTAATCAAAGGTCTAAAGACTTCCATTTTTTTAGTCTATAGAACGTTAAGTTACATTCACTCCAAGCTTAATATCCTACAAGTAAAACAAAATAATTTATCTTATTTATCCCTGAGTTGGACAAGATTCCTCATTGTGTTGGAATAACTAGGCTCCTCCGTAGTGATACTCGGCACTTACCGCTTGTGTTGATAACATTTCGTTAATGCTGTGGTCGTACTGTTCAGCAAGGATGGCCAGTTTTCGTGTCTGTTCATCCTTCAATCGTTTCAGCACGGCTTTATGTTCACTCTTGGGGGTGGTTTCCAGCAGGTGGTTACGAAGGGCCTTGTACTGTCGTGTCTGGATCTTACAAGTATCCTGGAACTGTTTCTTAATTTGCAGTTCTTTTGACTAGAAGCACATGCAACTTGTTTTACACATATTGTCTAATTGTGGTTTGCACACAAGCTAGAATTTCAAACTTCTATCTTTCAAATGACAGACAGTTTCCGCAGTACAGCAATAATCTCTACATGATCAAGAGTATAGACTTATTTTAGTAGCTAAAAGGAAAAAAGATACACAGAAACAATGTTTTATTTTAATTGTAAAATGTGTAGTGCACTCACTCCAAGCATAACATCCTATAGAGTAAAGGAAAATAACATTCTATCTGAGTTGGACCAGATTCCTCTTCTCTCCCACAGCATCAACCCAGAAAGTCTTGATCCATACCAACTATTAAAATAGTTATCCAGATCAAGATTACAGAAGGCCATTACTAGGGAAGTGTCTTCAGAAGTGAAGAAAATCTCTTAGATACGTTTCGTTTTTGCTCAATATCGCAAAGCCCTATGATTTCATACCTCTTCATGTTCAGATACTGGAATGCTACTAAGTCATTCCTTCGGAGCTGGTTCTGATCAGTATGCTCTCTCTTCCTGGACACAGAATGGAGGCCAATGATATGGGAAAATCTAGTGTTGGGCCGAGTATTCAGGAAGGGAAAGGAGAAATGCTGATCTGAAAAGTCACACTGTGCACAAACCAAAAGCTGCAGATTACGACTTTTCAGGATAATGTGTAAGAATGTTACCAACTTTATTAAATAAATAGGGAGGGAATCTCTTGCGAGAAACAATTAATTTGGAATCTGTCAATACGTTCTATGGTGCAGCCTTTGACGTCCAACCTAGTTTATAACTAACATTCCAAACAACTGGAAACAGAAGGGTGGTGTAACTCTCTCAACCGCGTGCAGCAGTGTTTAAACTGATAAACTGACTAACAGGACTCCATAATCTAGAAATCAGAAAAGGCTTCATTTAACTGGTAAACCCCCAGTGATGTACAGAAATACTGTACACGCCCAGTTTAATAATAAAAATAACATTAAAAAAATTTGAGAAAGTGGGAAAACAATTATTTCCAAGACTTTAACAGAGAGGTCTAAAGACCATCAAACCCAGGAACGTGACTTTAGACAAACTGCAGGGTAGTTCCATCAGTCTGTAAAACATTCAACGTCACGGGTTTGATTTAAAACTTACACTCAAGCATAAAAGTCTAGGCAAATCTGTAGTCTGGTGGGCAAGCGTTTAATTAGCAATCCTCCACAAAGTGGGTTCTCAGTTTCAGGCAGCTCTTCAGAAAGAGGTACCAAGTTAAGGAAATAGAGGGAAAAATGACTCCCTGAAAAAAATTGAACTATGAGAATCCGTTGTTTTCATAAAGAGAGTTCTGTAAGAGAACTAAGTGAAAATCAGAGTACCTCTGGTCCAGTCAACAACACATCGAAACAGCCAGCACAAGACTGGCTAGTCATTGGTAGTGACCTGGAATATCACCCTTTAAATGTGGAGGACAATAGATGCAAAAGTTTGGAGCGGAGGGGAAAACAAAGCTTTTTTTTCCAAAAAAAGGTGCACCCCCTACACCTGGGATTATTTTAACCCTTTCACGGCATGATCCTTGTTACCTTCAAGCTCTTGGGCTGCTGCCTGACTTCCATTCCATGTTTGCGGCGCAGTTCCCGCTCCCGCCGTTTATTGTACTCCAGCTGGTTTGTCAGCTCGGTTTGATGCTGCAGTCGGATGAGCTCGCTGCGCATTCGCTGGATGTTGGTGAGGTGGCGGAATTCCAGCTCCTGCATGGACTCGTGGTGGCGCAACAGCATTGCATGCTCCAGATCTTTCTGCGTCTGCTTCTTATTCAGCTCCTAGGAGAGAAAGAAAGAGTCATAAGGTTGGAGGGGGAAAAAAGCACAATAACGAGATTGTTTGAAAAGATAAGAGGAAACGCATTTTGAATAGATATGGGCTATGAAACTACAGACAGAAGGTGTTTGTTATTTCCCTGAAGATTCCTGGAGCTATTGTTAATTACAGACTAAGTTCGGGGGGAAATAAAGTTTAAAGTTGAAATCCATTTTGTTTTAACATTAAAATTACATTATTGGAATAGTGCTGTTCTATTATTTTTTAAGCAAATTTGAACCGACTAACTCCGCAGGTTGATTCTTTTTCGGAATATAAAAGTTTTAATGATCTAGTTAAGATTTTTGTGATGAGACAATTAGCAGGTGCAACGGTTACATTTGTTGGACGCTGACATTTCGAATCAATACAGGCCGACCCCATTTTACCTGCCCTGGTTTAGTGAGAGTTCCTGAATGGCACAGATGTATTGTGGACCTGCCGCACTATATCGGAATCATGGTACCCTTCTGGCTGTGACTGGGCGCCTTCTCTACATCGTGCATACACACACACACAAACAGAGGAAGCAACGGCAGCTTTCTGAACATCCACCATGCTGATCCATGGCTTCCCCACCCCCCCAAGTACACTTCGATATAATGTGGGGTTTGGGCTTACGGGCCCAAACCACATAATAATGTTGGCCTACTTGTATTGTTAGTCTTAACAGCATACCTCCCGCACAAGATCCTGCTCAAGGTTATGACGTGAAAGGAGCATTCTCCGTTTGAAGCGTCGACATTCCAACTCTAGGTATTGACGTTGGCGGCGCAGTAAGTTCGCTTCTTCTTCAGCCTGGAAATGCTGGAAGTTTTCCTTCTGCTTCGACAGCCATTCTTGTTTCTCTTTCTTTGGGGTACTCTGATTTTCACTTAGCTCCTGATGGTGACAACAGGCATTTATAATTACAGAACTCTCCCTATGAGAACAATTGATTCTCATATTATCTTCAATTCTTTTCAACCGTATAGTTAACAACCGCTCTTATCCAATTTATAATACATCTGAGCACCCAAACACTTCTCAGGTTCATAATTATATTTCTACTCATATCTATGTGATTTTCTGTGCACATCCGCAATCTACCCCCATTCCCCCATCGAGTCTAGTTGCATTCCGACAAGTCGAAATATAGATTTTGTTTTACAAAAGTCGGGCTTCATAAATTTGTACACAGACAGCATTGGAATTTTGAAAGTTATTCCTATTTTAAGGCTGAAATTTCAAAATGACAAACCTGGGTCCACCTTCTGATCCTCCAAATGTTTCATAGAAAGCAAAGCATGAACCTTTGACATGCTTTCTTTACTTAATACAACTGCAGGCACAAGCAAATATTGCAAATTGTTCTGACAAGTGTACAATTGTTGCCTGATTGATTATTGCATTGCCCTTTAGGAACTCATTAACAGACATCAAGACCTAACAAAGATGTTAAGCACTGCAATTAACTCACTGATGGGTCACATTCTGCCGAGTTTGCAAGTGCACACAAATTCACTTGCTTTGTTCGTTTGAGCTCCGGGACACTAACCCGCGTGAAGGCCACTATATAAATGCAAGTTGTTGTTGAGGGTGCAGCACATTCTCACCTCTTTCAGCTGTTCCTTACGCAGTTTGTATTCTCTCTTTTGGGATTCCAGAAAGCTGTTCAATTCCTTCTTCTGCTGTGCTTGAATGTGCTGCTGAAATTTCTTTTCTTCAGTAGAAACTGCTTTGCTCTGAGAAGTAAAAAAAATGTAATGAGTTGCAGCCCTAAGCTTCAAGTCTACGTAAAGGAGTATTTTTCTATTACTAGAGTTCCCAATTTCAAAAGAAAAAAAATCATTTTTTCCCCGTTTAATAATTCAAAGCAGCCTGATACAATTTTTGAAATACAAAGGACTTTTTAAATTGGAAGCATTATCCATCTGCACGGGTGCATACAATAAACAACAGCTTGGTGTGAAGCAAGTTACAAGGTTGGAACACAATCTTAGTTGTTTTAGGAGCCATAAACTGAAGTGCTTCTGCTTTGCCATTAATCCCCATATTTTACAGCCTTGCGTTTACTTCCAACTAGAGTTTCCAACTCTTTACGCTGTTCGTTACAGGAGGGTATGTGGACCCCATCCACCGTAATGTGCTAAATATGGTCGACTTTAAGATCATTAGGTTGCCACTTGATGTCACTTTCTGCTCACAGAACACAGTGACATCAGCAGCAACCTCATATCTCGGAAGTCGACTTTTCAAAAATTTGAGGAAAGTGGGAAACAGCTGGTGCATAGGAAGAAGCTGGTTGTTTGCATGCGTGGTGGAACCGTTATAACGCAGGTTGAAATTTTATGGGCCCTAACCACCGTATTATAACAGGATCTATTGTATAACACAAAACACATAGGTTCCATGGTTTGTTTAAAAATGAAATATGGAGCAGCTTTTCTGGGATTATTAAATCGAACTGTTCCACCCACCACTGATCAATACAAAACATTTTAATGAAACATCAAAATGACTGTGAAAACATGAACTAGGTTTAAAGAAGAATAATATTCCATAAAAGGGCCAGCAATCCAACATGTTTTGTCAAACTGCAATACTGAGAAACTCACTTTAAAACATGAATGGCAGAGGCACCTGATGTATAGTAGTTACATCACTCACTAAACAGCTGTGGCTGAAATTGATCCGCCAACTATTTGGTAGCCATCTAGAAATTGTATACGTCAGTTTACTGGAGGAGTGAAACAGGCATTCCTGTTCTCGTCATGTGCATTTCTTGTTGACTACCTCTACAGAACAGGACTAGTTTTGATGTCACAGAGAGCCAATCAGCCGTCCAGATGCGCTCTGACCTGAAGGAAGAGTGGTACACTTACACTGAATACATTCTACAAACTGGAATGATTGGAAGCCACGATGAGCTAAATCAGCAAACCATTTCTGTGCTGCACATGTACAAGATGCCCGAAATCCAAATGCTCAGTGTGTGCGTTTCAAATAACAAGAATTATGAGGGATTTGTGAGACGTTACCTCTTTTTCCATTATACACAGGTGCTTCTTGATGAGTTTCTCCATCTCTGCTGCAAAGCTGTTGCGTTGTGTTTCCAGCTCCTTGTCCAGCCGCAGCCTGTGTTCATCCATTTCAGCTTTCAGCTTGTTCTCCAATGCCATCAGTTGTTTCTGGTGTTGGCGTCGCATACGTTTATAGCCAGACATCTGTTCTCGAAGCTCAGAATCTTGTTCGTGTTCTTGGATTTGCCTCGTGACCTGAAGAATAGGCGACACGTTTTTTTCAATGACTATCATTTAATAGAATTTTAGTTTTAAGTTAATTTCGAAATGACATAGAACTGTACTGTGTCGATAATATTAGACAGCAACTAGACTATAACTAGCCTATAATGAATTGAATTAGAGTTTGTGTCCACAGTAGCATTCACATTTCCTTGACACATTTCATTATAATTAAAACAAGCACATTTAGAGGTAATCCCACAGGAGTACTGCGACGCAGCAACTTTTCAGAAAATGCAACACGAGTAAAGATGATAACAGTTTGTGTGCTCAGAAGTACAAAGCTTTCTTAAACATCAACACCAACAACAAAATTACATTTATAGAGTGCCTTTCACGTCGGGAGGACGTTCCAAAGCGCTGAACAGTCAGGCGTTGGGGCCCGAGCACGAGGGAGGGGTTGTGTAGGGGTGAGGGAAGGCAGAGAGGTGGGAGGGAGACCAAAGGCACTGTCGAAGTGAAGGGTCTTGAGACCAGTCTTGAAGGAGGCAAGGGAGGAAGTGAGGCGAAGGGACCGTGGGATGGAGTTCCAGAGTGTGGGGGCAGAGAGGCTGAAAGCCCGACCACCGAAGGTAGGTCGGGTCGGACGGGAGGCATGGAGCAGGCCAGAGCCCGATGAACGGAGGGAGTCAGCAGTTCAGAGAGGTAGGAGGGGGCAAGGCCATGGATGGCCTTAAAGGTGAGGACGAAGATCTTGAACTCGATCCTCTGGAGGTTGGGGAGCCAGTGGAGTCAGCCGAGGGTGGGAGTGATGGGGTCATGGAGCCTGGTGCGTGAAAGTACATGACCTGCAATCAGATTTCCAATACTGCTTCTACTATAGCGTGTGTAGACAGCAGTCATGTTTGATTCACTGAGGAACTGCCCAGTAACAAGCCACACAGAGGCATGCTTTCTACGATAAGGTCCTTCTCTAATGGTCTACATGGTAATGGCTGGACACGTAAAAGTTCATTACATCTCTGTTCTATTTCTGACCCCACTTCACCTGATGTGAACCAGATTATCATTAGATTAGTGCAAAACGCCTTACATAGAGGCGTTTCGTTTCAGCTGCATAATTCCACAGCTGTCTTTCAGTCGAACAGGTACTCACCAAGGAAGCTGTGCGTATAGTGGCAAAATGCTCTCGATTACGGTAGTGCGACTTGTGGCGTGAAACAGCAGGCGGTGACTGTGGTTCGGAACCTCTAGCTCTGTGGTCACCATCATCGCCATAGCTATCCTGCTCCTGAGAACAATGGAAACAAGGCGTTAAACAAAATGTTATTTTGCAATTTGCAAGCCTGGAACTAAAACTCAATTTTTGACACTCCGAAAAAGGTGTGCAACTTACACCAGATTCCCAGTGTAGAGAAACCAACAAGTGTTGCATAAACTACAAAATATCACAGTTCAAAAAACATCCCAGTTTATCTTCCGAAAACAAATCTCTTTCGTCATGTAGTCAGTCTTGTCTGAACCACAATTTACTATAGTTCCGATAATTTTAGCAGTGTAAGAAAACCCACCAGAATTCTATGTTTCTTATCTCTGGAAGATTGGATACAATAACACTATTTTCCGAAAAAAAACATTAGCTATAAACAACCTCCTATTTTATAAAGCACTTCATATATTGGACAGCTGTATAAATTCCTAACACTAAAAGTGAAAATGGCATTGGCTAAATGAAGTCTCTCTGGCATGCCAAAAACATGATTAATTTGACCTTTCTTGGAATATGCTAGCTAATAATTGCCTTCAAAATATTGCCTTTTAAAAGCATTTCAGAAAAGGGAAAAGCAACTGTGATAAATAATGACCACAAATTTGCCAAGACTAACTCACAGGCAGTTAAAATTGTCAATCATAGTTGAGTTATTATTGGTCAGCCTTTTTACTTTGGTATTGAGCTAGTGCGATACACTATTCAAATTTGAAAATGAAGCCTTGAGACGTCTCAAAGACATGATAAGGCACTATATCAAATGCAAGGATTATTATATTATCATCAACTAAACTACTGAAACAAAAATCACTGGGATGACCAGCGGCAGAATGCAGAGCAACCAAACAGACTCAAACTGGAAGCAAAACCATCATTGATCTCTGTGGATTGAAATTTCCTCATTTGCAAATAGACCTCAAGAGGAATGTTGCAGAACGGTATAGCACTCTGCATCGGAGGGAGGAATACCAGTAGGACAAGCTGTTTTTGCACTTAATATCCCACAATATCTCCTGGTGGAAAGCACATTAGGAATTGACAGTCTACTGCTTTCACAGGTGTGACTGTACATGTTAATTTTGCTTATTATATGCATGTTCAGTTTAAAACCAGAAACAATTAGAAAAGGCCTTAAGAGAATGACAAGGTTATACTCACTGGCTTTAGGTGGATAACTGAGCTGTTTGACATCACAGTATGATCTCCCTCCTGCATCATAGCAATCTCACTGTTATCATCAGAGGCATCTGGAAGACTATTGACACTGCTGCTTTGGCTACTAGCACTGATAGACATGCTTGGTATAGACTGGTTACTGCCCACGCTATTAACGGTGCCCGTCCTACCAACACCATGATCAGGCTCCTTTCAAATAAATAAAAACAAAATACTGTTATGAGTTCCACTAAAAAAAATACCAATTACTAATCACTAAAAAAATTGGTGTCAACAGATGAAGAACTTTACCAGATTGGAATAAAGAAAAAACAAAAGCAATTCAAATTGCATTCAGCCACCAAGCATAGCTCCGACTAAATACTGACATCCCACCTCCCCCATTGTACTTCCCGGAACATCCATCATCCCCTAAAGCGAAGCTACATTTTAAACAAGAGACCATTTGGTTGAAATGTTGGCAAAAAAATAAATCCATAGGTCATAAATCATCCTTATCCAAGTCTAGATTTGCTTCAGCATAAGTTGGATATCAACATAATTACAGAGTACAACTGCAGCTGCAAGCTGTGCATGAAATAAAATAGACTTGTAACAAAAGATTGAAGCAAAAATAGTAAACAGTTACTGAAGTCCTTATTATTTGCATAGGCATGTTACAAGGCCTATTTAGGATTATTCCACACAGGAATCAATCTTACCTCTTCTTCCTCCTGAGCCTCAACTGCAGGCCCATTATGTGCTTCCTGGAAAAGAATTTTCTTCATCTTCCTATACTGGAGGTTATCCAGCTCCCTGACTGCATCTTTCGTTCTCAGAATCAAGTCTATCAACACTGTTTCGGGACGATCTCGAATGACAAAAGCATGCTGTAAGTAAGAAAAAAAAGTTAAATCAAAGTGAAGTACCGATAAAAAAATAGCAGTTCATCACAACATGACTCTCGGAACTGTGAGCAGAACTCCTACATCTTTTCAGAAGGCAAGTCTAAATTTAACTTAAGCGCAGCATTTCTACTTAAGTATAAATATGGTAATCTCAACCTATGGGAATCCAATTCATCAAAAAAAATTGAAAACAAATATCAAAATCACACTCTAGACCAAAAAGAGGTTAACTGAGAAACTGATGAATATCTTAAGCAATCAGAAAATCTTACTGACCTTCAGAAGTTCCGCTGAAGTGGGTCTGTCCTGAGGAATTTTCTGAAGGCAGGAGTCTACAAAGTTTCGAAAGTAGTCAGACCTAAGAAAAACAAAGGATATAATAAATGTCAATGAGCCTTCATAGTTGCGTGGTTTGTGAAATCAATATGGTTTCTCAATGCAGCTACATTACTATTCAAGAAAATGAAGTGAATACTCATAATTATGCATGGGAAAAAATTACACCCGGATCTGGATGTACGTTATTTATGCCAGAATTTGACAAATTGCTAAAGTCTTAATTTTCAATTTGGGTTTATCTAAGTTTTGTTTTGTTTTTTGTTTAAGAAGAATATTAAAATAAGACATAAATGGGCTAAAGCTAGGCCCAAGTGGAAACGCTGGCTATCGGTATGTTCATATATATTCGTATTGCAAAGCAAAGTGATCATTTTGGAATCGCAAAAATGTAAATCAGCAAAGCACTTCACTATTTCCCACCATGACTCAGTTTCAATCTACATTCGCTCCCTCCCCGAATGAGTTTAAAGCTGAAAACATAACCCTCTTGTTGTAAACTATTAAGCAGCATGATAGGATTCCATTGGTCATAGTCAATCTGCTTATAAGGGAACAACAGAGCTGCATAAATATATGCACTTGGCATATAATGTACTTAATTTACATTGTGTGGAAAACACTAAAAGTGGAAATACTTAAGAGCAATGTATACAGTGACTGGGTTCCATTGATGTCACTTGTGGTCACCAAATTAAATATCCCAGTTCAATAAAATTTACTGTAAATGTAAAACCTGAATTATTTAAAATTCTATCGATAACTCCCTAGAACAGTCTGTACTTGTACTATAAATTGTTCTCTCAGTAGCGTCAAAAATGAGCACAGTTAATGGTCCCCTGAATAATACAGAAATCCTATAAACCGCCACCATTTTAATCATGCACTTCTTAATACATATTTTACATGATTCCTTAAGACCAGAAAGAGACAGCACTGTCCTACTTTACTTTTAATGTGCATTAAACATCCACAATACAGGTTTCTCATACAGAAGTTATACCTTGGCTAGAAGACGGTGATTGGTACATAAACTAGCACAAATTAATTATCTCCTACATACGATAGCAGGTGTTAGCTGAATACTTAAAATACATAGCATGAATGCATTTGTATCATGCAAAATGCATAGGAGAGAGATATAGTGCATAAATGAATCGACAAAAGATTGTGATCTCCTGGCAGTCTACAGAAAAAAAGCTCATTGATCAACGATCCTATTTTCTTTTTCAAAAGTCAGCACTCGACAACTAAAGTTACAATAAAATTAATAGGCACTACATCTGATTGCTTGCAACAGCTTCTATATGCAGATAATGCTGAACCAGATGCTAAGCAGGTCTGTTCACTATGATATAGTCAGATGATTGTACAATATTCCAATTCAATATAACTTTTAAGGATTTTTTTGGAGAAAATGTGCAGTTAAATGTGCCAAACACAGTAATGAAGGCAACTTGTTGATAAGAGCAAAATAAGCCAGTCTGCTAACCATCCTCAAGAGCAAGTTTCACTGCACTTAAACTAATAGCTAATAATTAAAAATGTTTTTTTAAACAAAGAAATCTAAAGATTTCAAATAAGTACTCACCATTCATTGGATTGAAGAGCAGGTGACTCATTCTGTGCTATGTGGTATAAGGCACTCATTGCATTCATATTAAACAAAGGGGGCTTTCGCTCCGCTGTGGGCAATAAGTAACAACAATAATCACATTCCAGAAATAATGAAAATGCAAATGGTATTTCAATGTGTTATTTAAGGTTCCATTCAAGGTATAATTGTAGAGTCATTTTAAATGCATTACAAGATTCAGGATGCATATTTTATTGTATTCCATTACGTAGCTTATAGCTGTTCCCTTAAGCCATACTTAATCGTTTCATGCACTCAGCTAATTGCAATGTCTTACCTAATTCAATGCATGTAATTCCTAGGGACCAAACATCCACTTTACCATCATACTGTCCTTCATCCATGGCAAGAATCACTTCAGGAGCCATCCTATTCATAATAAAGCACTTGTTTTAGTCATCAGCTTAAAAAACAATTTCATAAAAGGTGAAGGTTTTCATTAGGGTATCAACATTGTAGGTGGCTGCTGCCACTATACCAGTAATGGTATATACCACATTACTGTCTGGGCACAAGCCTTTCCAAATAGCCTCTCTGAAATGCTAACTTAATATAGTATTCCTCCACAGCAAGTCCAAATAATAATAGAATTAAGGATATTAATGTACAAATTATACTAAACTGAATGCAACCACTTATTTCTGTGCTGTTCACTCAAATACATCAACCATTGAAAATCCGGAAACTGAGGCAAAATCTATTTACTTATTTTAGCCTGGAGCACAATATGCATGCATAATATTAATACGCAAATGCAATGGCACCTATCTCTTTGAAGGCTTATGTGAGCAATTCACTCATGCTGGGCAAAACAAGATTTAAAAAAAAATCTTAATGTTAGTGATTTAAAACTGTAAAGATACTGACTTTAAAGTATTCTTGCAAAATGCTTGACTTTTTTCACCGGGAATTACACTTGCTTATGCTCATTCTATGAGCTAGAATCTATATCTCAGCCTTTGGAACCATAATCAACAGCTGGTGAAAACAGTTTTTCATGTGAAATGCAGTTCTACTGAGAGGCAACAGGCTGCAGCAGCGAATAATGTAGGCTCTATAGTGGGAAACAGACTGCCTCCTATCTTCCTTGGAAGCACTGTGAACTGTACTTGTGCTGAATAATCTTTGTATCTTATTATGGAGACTAAAACGTCAAAGTCTCAAAGCACTTCACAGGTAATTGCTCAATAGGCATGAGCAAAGGATAAGGAAATGCAAATGTCGCCTTTTTACTGCCACAGATTCAGCTCGAATATTTTCAGCATATTAATGTTGGGAGCTCTGCTTTTTAGAGTTCAGAGAAAAAAATCAGAAATAATTTCATAAAGCAAAACATTTTCAGCATTTATTAATCACATTACTCAGGGGAAAAAAAGAGTTTCTTACCAATATGGTGTCCCCACAAATGAATTGGCAGGAGATACTATGGAAGCAGACCCAAAATCAGCTAGCTTTACTTGGCCCGGTTCTGTCAGCAGGATATTGCCTGCCTTTATGTCTCTGATCAGAAAAAAATGCACATGTATATAAAGTACGCCAGGCAAAAATCACCATCGATTTCAAAACTCACCATTCCATTCCTTTCTGGGGAATAACGTTGTGAAAATAAATGAGGTGAAATATCTATGCTTGTAATCATTGTTGAATGCAAACTGAAGAATATTTGTGCCACAGGCATATTTATTGAAATTGTACACAAAACATATCAAACGTTAGATAAAATAAACCAGAGCAAATCCTATGATTGTGGTAATTATTGAAAGTTATGAGTGTAGTCAAAACAGTCATTACACCAATTGTAAAGAAATACCCCAGGAGTCAGAAAAAATGAACACTTGCCAAGTTAATTGAAAGTCTAATGAATTGTTTCAGCTGAAGAACACAAAGGTTTCTCAAGATACCTGGGCAGATAAACCTATATATCAAGTCTAGTTTAACTGAAGCTCTGAACCTAACAACATGACTCAAGTATTGTAAAAGTTCATTTACGTGTTTGAAATTCATAAAAAGCTAATTTTCTTCAGTTGAACTTCAACAAGACTGAGGCTCTCCTGATTGGCTCCCATCAGCGCCTCCACACCTCAGGTGCTGACAGCAACACCATCCATGGTTGCACACTCCAACTTGATGAGCCAGTGCAGAACCTTGGCTTCTTGTTTAACCCTCAACTATCCTTTCTACCCCACATCTGTGCCATGACCTGCTCTGCCTTCCACCACCTTCACAGCATCGCCCGGCTCCACCAGTCTCACCCCGCAGGCCGCTGAAACCCTCATACACGCTTTCATTAGATCAAGGCTTGACTATACAAACTCATTACTTGTCGGCCTCCCCAACTCCTCCCTCCATAGGCTGCAGATCATCCAGAATCCTGCAGCCCGTGTCCCCTCCTGCATCAGACTCCGTGACCCTATCACCCCCATCCTCGCCCGACTCCACTGGCTTCCCATCACAGAGGATACAGTTCAAGATCCTGGTCCTCACCTTCAAAGCCCGCCATGGTCTTGCTCCCACCTACTTGTGCGACCTCCTAACTCCCTACCATTCTGCCCGCTCCCTCCATTCAGGGCTCCGGCTTGCTTCATGTCCCCTGCCTTGCTTGCCCCACCATTGGCGGGTGAGTCTTCTGCCACTCTACCCCCACCCTCTGGAACTCCATCCTGCAGTCCCTTCGCCTGGCCCCTTCCCTTGCCTCCTTCAAGACTCATCTCAAGGCCCTCCTCTTCGACCGTGCTTCCCTCTCTGCCCTCCATGATCCCGTCCCCCAGCTTGGGTCCAAAACTCTGACTGTCCAGCGCCTTGAAAGGCGCTATACAAATGTAATTTTGCTGTAGTAGTTGTAAAAGGAGCAAGAAATTCACCAGCACATTTGTGCGTATAGATACTCACTCCCAATTGTGCCCTGTGTGTTTACGGTTGATCTGTTTCCTCCAATACAAATTGCTATATAGGACTTTGAAGGAGGCAAGGTAAAGGTTTCTAGGATGGAGTTCCAGAGAATGGGGCAGAAAGGCTGCCGATGGTGGGGTGGGGTGGGTGGGGTAAGTGAAGCAGGCCATTTGTATATTATAATTCCAGTGTCAGAATAATGAGCAGGTCAACTGAAAGAATACAAAACAAAACTGCTACTGAAGCATGCACACTTATAGTATTTGTATCAATGAGTTTGGTTCATATTTGAATTAATTTGTTCATTCTAGAGGTCAAGACACAATTTAACAACACTATGAAGAGGAAGCAGTTAAGAGAAATTACCAGAATGCATCCACTTTATTTTGACTCAACAGAAGCATCACTTTTGGTTAAAAACAAAATTCTAGCATATAAAACAGTTATTAGATCAGTGTACAAACTCAAGCCTTTGAATTCGGAACTGAAACAGAGTCTAGCTCTGGAGAGTTATGCAAGCTAGTATGAAAAGGAAATCAAAAAACACGCAAAGGCCTGGTAATTTAATACTGCCAGTCACATGAACTGAATCAAAGCAGAGATGAGTGTGAAACATTGTGACAAGAGTATTTAATTCACGACATCTTTGTTTGAATAAAATTCTTTACTGGAAAATTACCATGCAATACAAAACTCAATAATCAGAAAAAAAAGCAATGTTTAATGTTAGTCTTTGATCATGGTATACCCTGCTATAATAAGCTGCAGATCATAATTGTAAATCCTATTAGAATATCAAAGGAAAGCAAGTTGTGGCATTTATGACTAAAAATAGTGATATTCAATTAATTGCCACAATCTAACAATATATTTTTAAAACTATTTCAAACAAGCACTACAGGAATTGTCTGTCATCTACCGCATCTTTTTCATTCGTACAAAAGTATCTAGAAGAGCATTTTGTGATTTCTAGCCAAGTTCTAGCAATCTAAATATGGCAATAATTAGAATGAATAACATTATTTTAAATCTTCAAGTGTAGAAATACAATTGTAGTTCTCCAAGACAAAAATGTTGGTAAAATGCTCGACAGGAAGCAAAATAGGTTCCTACTATGAAAGCCTGAAAACATATGGAAGTCAATGCAATAAACTAATACTGCAATTCTTTTATAGCTGACTGAAATAGCCTTTGCAATTTTTTTTGTAGTCTGGAAATACGTTAAAATGTTTGCGCCTAATACAGGATCCCACTGAATGTGGCTTACTTACCTGTGGATCATGTTATGGGAATGCAAATAGGCTAATCCCTGCAGAGCACCATGGGTGATGGCAGCTATCTCAACTTCCTGGAGAGGCTTCTTATGAACTGAAAGGAAAAAAAAAGGAACACCACGAATGAAAAATCAGTAGTTAGCTGTCAAGTGGAGATCTTACTGGAAGTGAAACATTTAGGGCTGTAAATCTTGACTGGCACAGATTTATTCCCAAAGCAAATAGTGATTTTTTTAAAGCATTTAAAAAATATATTGTATCCTTTGATAACCAAGTAAAGAAGCTTCCCGTGCAGAAGGAACCATAATTCTACCATGTCACTAACTTCAGGGGAAGAGAGTCGAAAATAAATCAATTGGGGGGAAATTAAGTACTGTACTTACAAAACACAAAAGCCAATAATACCAAAGGCATGAATACAATCTTCCTTCTTAATTAATTCCAATGCCATATTAAGGAGATCTGAAGAACTTTTACAATGATCCCCTTACACATTAAGAGATTACCTTGAGGCCAGATAAATTATACATTTACACCCAGAACATGTTGAGAAATGCCAAGGTAGAAGCTGCTAATGTAAGACTAGGATTCAAGGATGGTGTGCAGCTCTGGCAGCACTGTGAACCGTTGTGCAGTACACCAAGATGCTATTTTGCGCTTTACAAATGCAACTGCGCTGTTATAAAATGCATTATTACCTGTTCACATTGAGAATTTTGACTTGCATGATAATTTCAAATAGATAAAAGTGTACAGAGAATACTGAGAAAAGCGTTACCTTCTAGGAGATCTGAAGCCGACCCTAAACAGTACTCCATGACCAGCTGTAAAGGAAAACAGCTGATAAAAAGACACGTTCAAGCACGAATGTTGAACATTTATTAGCTTTTAAAAGATATTAGAATGAGGATGGAGCTGCCGCAAGTGTGATTTTGAGCAGGAATTGTATTCCACTGGGTGCTTAGGGAATAATAAATAAACAAATAAATAAATGGAATCTTGTTGTTGTTGTTGCTTGTTACAGAAAATAAAAATATACCATTGTTTCCATCAATCGTAAACCACTATACATCAAGTAGGTATGACATTTAAACTAGATTCTTCATTCTGTTCAAAGTTATCAAATCACCATCTATAAGGCAAATCATCAAGTAACCTTAAGAGGATTCTGCTCAAAGATGCACTTTTCAAAGATTGAAAAATAACGTTGGAAGGGTATTTAAGGTGAAGAATTAATTACATAATCTATTAGCTCAAATTTTGTTTTTTTCCTAGAATGCATCAGTAATAATTTATTTTAAATGAAGAATAGTGGCAACATTGAAAGACCACAAATTATCTGTGGGTAAGTGAAATATGTGATCGTAATAATGGGTTTTCATATGAGCAAAAAATGAAAACAAAAAATACAATGAATTAAATGAACAATAACTCTCATGCAGTTAATTAATTGCTTACCCATGCTGTGTGTTCCCGTAAGTAGCAGCCTTTGTATTCAATACTATTCGGATGTCTTAATTTCTGTAGAAATTTCACTTCTTTGATAATATCCTGCCATTTCTACAAAAAACACAAAACAATGAATCTGATTTTATAAAGAATCTTTACAATTAGCATACTATAAAATAGATAAATGAAAGTCAAACCCACTGGGATTTAAACCTTGTTTGTTAGATGAATTGTGAAAACGTCTAAACTCTGGAAGGGAGAATTCAAGTGTTAAAGTTTCAAAACCTTCCTCAGAAACACAAATGTAATATATGACAAGTAACTATGTTGTAATTAATTACAACAGGATAATGGACAAACGAGAATGCGTTACAGAGTAGTAACACGGGCGGGGGAGGGAGATAGCATGTGAACATCCAAGCTCAGTTATGCCCTTGACAAGGATGAACGTGTTCTCCGAAAGTAGAGATAGAGTTTGTGCAGTTGGTCAACAGTAGATGTCACAGCAGGCAGACAGCCAGCAGGTTCCATTAATCACTGTATTCCACATCATTTGAATTGCACTGCTATCAGGTTTTACTTCACAGCATGTTAAGAGTGACAAGAATACACCTTGCATATATGAATGATTCCTTTGGATCAACCTCCCATCTTCAAACACGGCAAATTTAGTTGCTAAATATAGCAGGCAATATTAATCTATCAGTGGTTTCAAAATTGCCTTCAAGATAACCAATAATAAAGATTATTCAAATGAATATCAAATCCTTGGGTTCAAAATGGCAAAACATTTATGGAAATGTAAAAGTTGAAGTTGGAACTAGTACAGCACGTAAAATGTACCGCAAGCAAAGCTTTCCTAAACACCAACCATGAACATAAAGATTAGTGTTCAAAGCCAGACAAATTCCAGAAACTGAAAATAAACATGTTCTACATAGTGGAAAGTCTGGTGTTGGTAATATTTTTAAAAAGCCAAAACATGGATGCAGATTCAGCTTTGGATTAGTAGACACACCATACATACCAAGCTCTTAACTAATGACTTCCTGTAACCCATCCAGTTGCTTTCTAAATACATTCTCACCCACCAATAAGATTAATACAAACAGCGATTGGTGCCAAACATAACAGATGTATATTAAATTGTAGAAAATAGACATTTAATGCTGCAGTTACTATCTTTATCAAACTCTGATATATGCACATCAGTTGTATTCAGGTCTGAGGCCATATAGTTTAGACATTTTATGGAGTGAATACTTGCGAATCATTCGGATTTGTATAATTTATTCAGATGCAGGAGCTTGAAACTAATTTCACACTCCCTCAAACTGTCTATGACATAGTTTAATAATGCAACTCAGTGCCCATCTATATTTCTCTAACTTAAAGCCATCAGCACTCTAAATATAGATTTAAAAATTGGCAGTTTGGTAAGGATTGGAATCGAAGAGGTTGTTCTGTTACTAATGGTTACTGCTAAGGTTGCATACCAGTGCTGAAAATATAGAGTTCAACCCAGGGAGTTGGAACATCAAGTTAGCTTTGTCATCAGTTACCAGAACCAATGGCTGAGCTAATTCTTTGCTTTGATTTCTAATATAACAGACAAAATTCTGGACTTAAGACCCGCTTTGGCCTTTAGAGTAGTTCAGGCTAAATAAAATATAATTGATATTATCGTTTTGTGAATTTTAATCTCACACGACTCTTCCGTTTAAAACAGCCATTTTACATGAAGTTGATCATGCAAGTTTGTGGTGCTTACATTTTAATGTGGTTCCTCTCAAGAATAGAATAAATTCCAATTTGCTGTCTTGCTACTGATAAAACCGCTGTGTGTGGAGATCGGCTTTACAGTGCTTCCAGCAGCCTACACAGTATGCATCTATGAGTCACTGCATCACTATATCAAGGGATAAAAGTTCCTCAAAATATATATAATTTAACAAGCACTGTTGTATTGTTTCCGTTTTGTTATAAATAGGTCATGATAACAGCATCCTGTAGCTGTTAATCCACATTAAAGGGAATAGTGATTATCTTTCACCAATCAACTTTTTAAAAAAAATTTAGATCAAATACAGAGTTTACATTTTTGATCAATATAATATTAGTCGACATAATTATAAACCAGAGGGTTCTTTAATATTTTATCAATACCAGCATATTATTAATACTTCTTTCTGAAATAAAGATTATAGAGGAAATGTAACTCAACAATTTAAGTTACAGTAAATCCATTTCAGAGGTAAGCCGAGCAACTGTTGGTACACATCACACAGACAAGTACATTTTAAAGAGATTTCTTTCAAATAATGTCTATACAAAGCAAAGCAACACACTTGAATCATACAGTTTAAGATTTTTTTTATACAAAAAAAATCAAGCTTCTCTATCAAATACAAGCCTGTGACTTACACAAAGGCTGCATTCAGCTCTTCCCCTGCCCTCAATCAGCTGACTGTAAACTGTGCCAAAATCATGCACCCATGATTGACAAGCATCCATGTATCACTTGTAAGGTACTATTGAGTTCTACTTAGCACCTGCATTTCCCCCATAAGATGATCTACAATTTCAGCCGTACTGATGTGGTGGGGAGGTCAAATGTTGCCTCACAGGAAGGGAGTTGAAAAGAAAACAAGATAGGAAGTCACAACTGGGCCACTCCCAGAGTGAGGAGCATATCAAACAGCTGCAGAAACCAAAAGCCCTGGAGCAACTCGGCACTTTAGAAAGCAATATCATGGGCAGTCCCCAGCTGTAAGAATCTGCATTATTAAGTCACAGAAACATTCTGCAATTAATGATGAGGGCAATTATCAGTCTAACTATACCAACTTGTAGCTAACTAACATTACACCTCTATAAATATACAACACCTAGATATAGTGACCTCCCCTAGGTTATAACCACTTTTTAATAAAATGTATAGCATTTACTTAGCAACAAATACTGGATTGAGTTATTTAAAACTGCAAAGTAGGAACTGAATCAAGCATCATAATTCTGGACTTCTGTACCTCTATTCAACTGCTCGGACATCTGTGATTGTGTGCAATTCACTGAATTTTAGACGATGCTTGTGTAACCACAGACCTTCCGTAACTAGTTTCAGTTCCAAAATGCAAACTTCATTGGAGTGCAACAGTTCTTAAAAAAATCACTCAGAAATGGAATCAAGTTGCAGGCAGCTATACAAAATACAACTTATCTTCCAATAGCTTTATCAATGATTAGATCAGTTCAGATTTTCTAAACATGGCAGTGTGTAAAGAGCAATGACCCTTGAAAGCTGTTGAAACAAAGTATGTATTAGTTAACTAAGTCCTGCTTCATGAATGCAATATTACTTCTCAGTTAAATGGCAAAGTTCAAGAAGATATTAGATTTAACAAATGATTTAGATGCATGAAACACTCACCTCATTGGACTGTTTGCCACTATAGGACATCTTCTTGATAGCCACAACTTCATTCGTGCGGACATCTCGTGCCTGTCAGTCAAATTATATAAACGTTAGTCTTCAAGTAAATATTTACAGAAAGAATACGTTTTTCTCACTGTGAACCAACATGGTCTGACCTTTGAAACTACAAAAGGTAACATGCCCTTCTACATTTGATGGATACCATTTGAAAGAACCAACCCTCAACTACTCCCAGCACTGCACTACTTCTTCCACTAAACCTTAATACTTGTCAATTGTTTATTCCTTCTTCTTGGAAGGTTTGGAAAAGGTTATTTTACTCCCCTTTGACTGTACAGTGCCTCCTGTTGGGGGAGGGAGGGGAAGAGAGAACAAACCATTGCTTTATTACATAGCTTTGTACAGGTGAAAGAAAATGACAATTGAATTGGAACATGGGTCAGGTAACTAACATCTACCTGCCATTTAATAATACAATATGAATTTCATGCTAGCATTATGACATTCGCATTCACATGTTTAGGTTAATTAAATAGCCAGGACCGCCTTCCATTAAGAATGAGAGTAAATAGTGTCACTACAGGCTTATCGTTCTCTTTATCTGGTAATTTTCCTATAATTCCTAACAGGCAAATAAAATGATCATTGGAGTTAAATCTAAGAAGAATGCCATTCAATTCTGAGCCAACTCTGCATGTATGAGCCTTTCAGACATTTTGCACAACATATGCATGCAGCCAAGTGCCTTAATGGTGAAAACTCATTCAAATAGAAACAGTTCCTAATATTTAACTATTAGAATTATAGTACTTTTTGAGTCTTGTAAATTTTATATACACACACATATATATAATATATGTAATATATATTATATATCTCAACAGGTTAGTTAAAGCTTCTGTCTGGATTGTAGAGCTCAATTGCAGTTTAAAGGACAGATCCAGTGTTGAATTAAGCTGTATGTCTCTTTTCCCAGCTTTATTCAAATCACATCAAGAATCTTTTATGAATGGAGTGAATGGATGCACTGTTTTGCCAATTGAATATACAGACATGACTGGATGGAAGCGTGCACCTTACAAACCACAGAAATGCATAGCCCACACCATTAAACCATGATGTTAAATTTGTATACAGTGCTGCAATTTCCAAACATTAAAACTTAGCATTAAAAGTTTTATCTTTTTAAAAAAAAAAACAGTCATATCAGAATATAAAATGGCTTAGAAAACTGCAAAGCAGGGGGAAAAAAATCAAGACTTATACAACTAATTTAAGATAATTACTTCTTACTCCCATTTCTAGTAAACAATATAGAGACATGAGTGGAATGGGGTATAAAAACATTAAATTGTTGAAAAAAAATTCCAATAGAAATTTTGAAAAATTAATTACAGCAAAGCTACCATTATTAACACCATCGTATAACAAGCTGAATACTTAGCCATGCTATACTATGATATCACTTCTGGCAATTTCTCAAATACAGTAAAATCCCATTGTAACGTGCTTCACTACAACATAATTGACTTATGAACCTGATATTTTTCATCCAAAGTTCAAATTGAACTTGAAATTTTGTTGCGTTTCAAAATGTTCCATCGAGCAATGGCAGCGGGATTTCAAGCGCGCGACACACCAAGAGAGTTCATCAGCTTTCTGTCCGCATGCGCAGCGACATCTTGATTATGGGTGAGAACTCCATGGACACCAACTATTACCCTGTATCTACTGTAAAGATCTAGATTAAAGGGCAGAAAACCTGAGCAAATATTTTTTTTTAAAAATATACTTACAAAGTAAACTGCTCCAAAGCTGCCATGGCCAATTTCTCTTAAATCTACAAAGAGCTTTTCAGGATCTTCTCTGTAAAAGAGTTCTGCTATTTCTGGGTCCTTTAGGCTTCCTGCTCGGTTGGTCGACGGCATCCTGCTGTGCCGCCTGACTATCTGGGTTCACACTGTTCTAACTCTTGTTGCATCTGCATGAATGAGGCCTCCTGGACATAGACAACTGCAAAGAAATCAGAATCTCATTAATAACTGTAAACAGCTCATTTAAACAATTAAAATTGATTTCAACTTTTAAATATTTGCACGACGCAAAGGAAGAAGTGTCCTTCTCTTTGAGAATAATTTCAAAAGCTTCACCCACAAAATATACAGTCAATTCACTTTTCAGTATATTCTGTGAAGCAATTTGAGACATCTCAAAGACGTGATAAAGAATATATCAAAGGGTTAAAGGGAACCTTTATTGAAAGCTAAAATCACACAATAGCAGGCATTGGCAAGCACCTCCAAAAGTATGGAAGCAGGACAAACACAGTAAAATTTACAAAAGTCGTAGCAGTCGCTGTCATAACAGTTAATATGATTTATGCTAAGTCCGAGTTGCAGGCAAATCAAAGGAAATCAATAATGTACACTTATTTAATTATGCAAGCTTGCATAATTTAATGTAGCTAGTAAATTTGCATGTGGTAGTTTGACAATGTTGAAACTAGCTTTAGGCAAATCAGAGTCAATTTGGGAAATAAGGGACGCAACAGATTCACCACAATTTTACAATGAACCCCTATTTTTGTTTTTCCCTGGAAAAGAAGTACTTTGCCTTGACACATTAGTGGAAAAAAAGTTTTATAGGAATGCTTTTATATAACTTCAATGCTGCAATTCTGCACTAATACTACATAACCAGTTATCTTAAAGTTTGTTTCAAATTAATGGATGAAAAATGTTCCACAAGAGTTAATTAAAATCGAATTAGGTTTTCTAGTAATTCGAGTTTAACATAAACTGAATCTGACTTTCAATAAAATCCATTCAAATATGTATGAGATGCTAAACCAAAATGAAATTCTTATACTAAATTTCATTGCTGTACACACTGGAGATATTTTGAGTATTTTGAATTTTTTGAGCGGAGGGGGGGGTCACAATTTTACAACAACCAAAGTCAACAGAGTATTCTGATGCAATTATAATAAAGCAAATTACAACATTATTTACAGATCTTCGAACACATTCAACACATTCGATCACTGCAATCATTTAGTGGTCAAACTGGGATTACAAGTAAAATACTTATGCATCAGCAAACTTGTCAATGACCTTTATCTCCAAGTTGTAAGTGACCTGCCCATAATACCATGTAGTGTGCAGGATGTGAGCAGTTCAAACCTTTAAGCTAAACCGTTAAAGGCTGAAGGGTCTGCATTCGTTTCATCTCTATTCTCACTTTATTTTAGCTTCTATTTATTTTGTTTTAGCATTGTGCCCACAAAATATATTGTCAATTCACTTTACAGTATATTCTGTGAAGCACTTTAAGATGGCTCGATGACTTGATAAGACTCTATATCAAATGCAAGCATTATTATTATTCTCAATGTAATACATTTTCCTTGCAATGTCAAATAAATCTGCATCAATCTACATCTCTTTTTATCATAAAGCATTTAGAAGGTCACAGATACCAACTGCACCTTTGGCGACCGCATTGCAAATTAAACAAGCAATGCTGCCTCTGGAGATGCAGAGTACATTACCATCTTGAGTGGTGTTTTTTCCCTCTATGCCTCCAGAGACAGTAACAAAGCAACAGCACAATAAAGGGTGTCTCCTTCAAAAAACACCCTCGATTCTTTTTCTGGCTGCAGATGAGCTGAGCTCTTAATTTCTAGCTGTCTGGAATGTGCAAACCTTCCCCAGAGATTGAGAAAGGTCCTATGAGCAGAAAATGAAATTGTGATTCTTGACTTCTAAACAGTTGCTTAACTGTGCTTAACTGTTAAATTGAGCAGTAAATGGAACACATTTCACAGAACCAGCTAGCTCAGGGCACTGCAGACTGATTACAATAAGTTTAACTAAAATAAAACCACCAAACGGATTACTGAAAACCTTCAACTTAGAGCTTTTCTCCACTGCAAATCATTTACACGAAATTTAGACAATCTACCTGAAGTTGGCTTATTCTTCAAAAGCAGTGAGGGTCTGGGTTAATGTTAGCATACTGTCTTTTCATCTCTGAAAATTGGGCTTGAATCCAGCCCACACAAATGGAACAAAAGTCTCTTTTTCTCACTTACTTTGCTACTCTGTAGCTACCACAATAGGGTTTATTTCCCTGAAGGATTGTATCCCCATCTTCTGTTCGGATATTTCTCCATGATCTAGCCACCTCTTTGCTCAGATGGAATCTAAATGTAACTGCGTCTTTGATAAAGAACAATCAACTTCAGCATGGTGAGCACTGGGACCCATGTTCTTTTATGATTTATTGGAAAATAAGCTGTGGTTGTACAGAGAAACAGAGAGGGAATTCATAATTTCTTGTCATGAAAACTTCTAGCAGCACCCTGGAAGGAGCTTTGGCTAAGATGCTGGGATGTCCTATCTTAATGTCATGTGAGGCACGGAGTATCAACAAACCAAGCTATGTAATTCATTAACCCTCTCAGATACTAAATTCACAGGAACTTTGGATCACATGAGACAGTCCAAATAAATCCATCGTATTCCAAGCATTCATTGGATCCATCTGAAAACCTAGAAAATGTTATTTTCCAGAATCCTCTCCTAGCTAACATCAAAGTAGGTCCTTGCAGTTTGAGGTACAGGTTTGAGACAGCAAGACTGACCAAATACCTCTGCCTGGCAGTTCCCAAGCAGTCTTTGCTGCTTCAGAAGATAAGAAGTTGGTTACAGAAAGGATGTGCCAAGTCTCCCTGGATCAAGGTCTTCCAAGAGATCAAATTGTTATACAGCATTATACAGCCCAATAACTAATTGTGGATAAATTGCGACAACAAATTACATTTATTTAACATCCTTCATGTCCAGAGAACGTCCTAAAGCACTGAAGAGTCAAGGATGTGCGCCAGCATTGCAGTATTTAAATTCAGCACTTGATACTAGAAATTCATCACTAACAAAATCTACAAACCAAACTAATTTGGGTCATTTCAGGTTAATATAAAAACTATGAAAATAGGTATCATACACCTATTTGTTTGGGTTAGCTGTGCTCTTTTGAAATAGCTAGCTGGATGGCATTGAGAATAGTTGTGTGGATGGCATAGGATAGGGAAAATAAATCTATGTGCATTCATGCCAATACCTTAACATCTGGTGATAGCACCTGTGTATTTTTCTGCCAGCTATTAGAGGTGGTGGTGGTGGGGTGGGGGGGAAGAGGGTGAAGGGCAAGGAGCGAAATAGGCTCTTCATCTGTTAGCATAAGGATCAGCAAATTCCTGTTTTTCTGGGAGAGGGTGAGAAGAGGAGTTAAAAGGTAAGATTGATTCGTATTTCCTGCCATGGCCTTACATTACAAAAAAATCATAACTACCAAAACCAACTACATTCACAGGCCAACTTGGCAACTGTGACGAAGTACATGGTGAACAGCATAATGATAGCGGATGAAGCGCAACAGAAACTCGAGCCCACAGGACATGGTACGGCTGGAGAAAGATTCTGTTGCATCCAAAGTCACAGCACGAATGCTCAGCTGTTAGCAAAGTTCTCCTCCGACTGTTCAGGGGGCGCTATGTGAGGGGACAACAGCTGACAAAAATGTTCCTTCTGGTACTTTTTGGCTGGTGCAATACCTATAAGAAATGTTTTCCATTGTAATCCACCTCAGTGTTATAGAGAAGGTTAAATGAGTTTGCACAATATGTGACAAAACATTTTTGTTCACTTAAATTGAGTTTGGAAATTGCATTATTTTGTTCTGTGTATGCATTCACATTAGTTTGATCTTTAGATATTCACTCGGCTTTTTGCATTATTACTAATGAATTTCAATTATCTACACAGAAAGAAAAAAAAACATTTCCCACATTTCTATGTCCAAATTACATAACAGAATATTAAATAACTGGAGATGCTTATATAAGTCAAGTTCTCAAGTCTTTCAGCGCCTTGGGACATCCTCCTGACATGAAAGGCACTATACAAATGTAATTTGTTGTTGTTAGTCACCTTTTTAGAAGAATGTGTCCTGTATTGAATGAGATGACAAACCACAATAATCCTTAGATTTCTTATAGCGCCTTGTCACATTGCCATAACAGCTCAAAGCGGTCAATAAGAATTTACTGTAACGCGCAGTGACAATTTTGTAGACAAACGCAGCACCCAATTTGCACTCAGGAATGTCCCGCAAACAACCATAAAGTGAACAATCAATTTTATCTGGTAAATTGTTGGCCAGGACACAAGGAGAATCTCCCTTCTTTTCGAATAGAACCACTGCTGGTCTTGAACATTAACTAGAATAGGCAGAGGGGAACTGGCTTTCACATCTCATTCGAAGGATGAATTAAAAATTCTGCCCATTGCAACAGGAAACAACTGTAATTGTGCAAATTTATAAATTCCCTACTGAACTACCACTTCACTTTTTATAAGAGAAAAAAACATGGATCACCCACCAGGCCCTCTATTCAATATATTTCTCCTGAGGTCTCAAAATATTTCTCCATTTCTCAGAGGAAAATCCAACAAAACTAGAATAAATTGTGATAAGACAAAAATTGCAGTTTTGATGAAGGATTACACCCAAAACATTAACCCTTCTTTTTTAAAATCACACCCATTACTTTAAGATGATAATCAACCTGTCAAGCATTTCCAAATCTATAATTCTGTAAAACAATTATCTAACATCAAACAAAGTTTTTGCACAGGTGCAACTATATGATTAATAATTTTATAACCCATTTCAATTGATTTGATCATGCAGAGAAGTAATGCCTTTTTGTTTCTCCCATTACAATAGTTTAGTACATACAACATATCCATAGGACTTTAAATATTTCAAACCACAAGTGTTACTATAGGGAGCACACAGCTGGGCCTGTTTCTTTTTATAATAAAAAAACTATTGTAAGTAGCTCAGGGTCGTCTGTTGAACAATTGACAATGTAATCATAGTCTGGATTTGAGCAGTTGAGAAGGGGAGGTTTTAAACTGTAAAACCAAGAACAGTGAAGGAATGTTCCTAGGGTAAGCACTGATGATGTCATGCTGTTGTAGCTTCTAGCAACATGACTTTCTACAAAGGGACACTGTTATTCAACAACAACTGCTGCTATCCCGTCAGGCAGTTCTCCATACATCTGTTGATCTGGCTAAAAGTGTGAACTGCCAGTATGATATGAAGTCACATGGCAGAAGCAGGAAGACAGCTGAGGGGATTATTCTTTGGCTTCCTCAGTGACTTCACTTCTGTTTGGCTTTATTGTTTGGCAAATGACTCCACAATGTCATCAGCAAGTGCAAGCTTTACTCACAGAAGAATGCCTGCTATGCTGTTTCTGCCATTTGCACAGCAGGAGGCTGCACATGACTTGCTGTACTTCCCGATATTAATGTCAACTTCTTTAAGAATCTTCTGTAGACTTTATTTATTAAGGGTTATTTAAGTATGAAAACTTCCACTTTCCTTTCGAATCCAAGGGACAAATGTGGAACGTTTAATCTTTTACTTTCAAAAAATATATGCAAGTATTGCAGGTTAGTGGTTGCAGAGGCAGAAGGCTGGATGCACCTGAATATCAGATTACTTTGTTCTTGGCATTTTTCCAGGTTCCACTAGAACAGTAGAGTCTCAATATAATGCAGTAACTGGAGTCAATAATATCTCAACCAGTCTTATAACAGGCGCAATTGCCAGTCAGATCACAGGATCGATAACATCACCCTACATGATGGTAGAAACCCATTTCTACTTGACTTTATTGTCTGACCATCTTCCTGCACTTAAACATGGCTGATTTGTGAGTCATCAGGTCTCAATCAACATAACATCCTGCGTGCATGTTCTTAGTGACCATTCCTAGTACAATAAAAGATATTTCAGAGAGGATCAGATATCTGGTAAAGCTTGCTTATGTTGTCCTTGAAGGAAGCAATCACCTGTCCCAGTTAAATTTCATCTGGCCCACTTCAACCAAAATGAGGTCAGACACACAACGGGTTTCATGAACACTCCACTGCCTTCTCAAATAACGATAAAGAAAGACTTTACTGACTATTTTAACAAGAAAACCTCTCATTCATCACCTCTACCAAGTATTTAAATTCACTAAGAAGTTACGATTACTTATTTTCACCATTTCTGGCGATTTATTTGAAACAGTGAAGAGTGATGATTAGTTATTGTACTCTGTAGAATAAGAGCCAAATTAACAAATACTGTAGTTGAACATCCTGTGTTTACTGGCAATTAGAGGTCAGATAAGCTCTGAAAACTGGCCTCAACCTGGCCTCCTTTGTGCAACATAACCCATCATAATTGTACATGCTAGATCAGTAACAGTATCAACTAGATTCTCCTCAGGGGTAGGTTCCATGCCAGCACTGATCTGAAAGCATATTAGAATAATCTGGCAATGGGTGTGACACCTTAATCACTCTATTCCAATCACCTCTCTACCATAGGCACAATCTTATTACCTGGTACACTCCTACTGGATTTTACCATTTAGATATAATTTTTTTTAACCAGTATACTGAGCCTGGATTACTACGGGTCCCGGCATAATTGGGGAGGAAGTGTCAAGATCACTGGAACACCTTAGGTTAATGACTGCGTCCCCTGATATTAATTCTGCTTCATCAAACTGAAATTGCTCAGGAAAAGCTTCCAACCAATTCCCTCAATGAGGTCACCATCAGGTTCTGGTTATGACAAAAATATTCCAAAAACATAAATAGGTGGAAATACAGCAGGTACTTATCTCAGCGTTCCTCTCCAACCCCCCCACCCCAACCACCGCTTCCACCTTACCAATGCAGACGAGTAGTTAATTTGGTTCCTATTACACAATACCCATCCTAAATAATTTCTTTAATAATAATAATAATAATAATCCTTGCATTTGATATAGCGCTTTTCACGTCGGGAGGACGTCCCAAAGCGCTTCACAGAATATACTGTAAAGTGAATTGACTGTATATTTGTGGGCGAACGCGGCAGCCAATTGCGCACAGCAATGTCCCACAAACAGTCGTAGATTGAAAATGACCAATTTATTATTGTTTTGGGTTTTTTGGAGGGATTATTATTAGGCGTGTGGAGTAAGGAAACTTGCCCAAGGTTTCGCCCTGCCTGGAATTGAACCCAGGTGTCTTGCTTGCAAAGCAAGTGCTCTAACCACTGAGCTACAGGACTCCTTTTCACTTGCATCTTAAAATAACCATAATATGTTGTGGGCTGTCTATCAATTCTTTTAAAAACATTAATTCATAAATAAGGGTCCTGAGGTTAAAGAGGTACAGATGTATGTTGGAATGTTCTCTTAACCTGTTCTAACATAATTCCTTTCTCTTGATTTGCACATTAGTTTCAGGAATTGTTGTAAATGAAAGATTGGTAAAACTTTGGGAGTTTCAGAGGAGAAAGACGGGATACATGCAGCATGTATAGTATGGGGCTATCCTGGATCTGCAGATTATCCTGTAAGAGTACATTTCCATGAATTGTTACTTCAGTAATGATGACCATTTTAGCTTCATACACAGCACAATAGGCATGAGAGCAAAGGATTTCTGGAATAAACCACTCCATGAGGCAGTCAACTTTGCAGATTAAAAAGATGGATGAGATAGTAAAACAGAATCAGGGGATATGGAGTGACCATTTGAGGGAAGGGCAGTAGAGTGGAGTCAGTGATGCCAGAAACCCTAGCTAGCATTCCAGTTCTTCACTGAGGAAAAATCTAAACCCAATGTGCCATTACAACACTAATTGTATTTTTTTAAAAAAACAATATCTTATAGGGAACCACATTCATTTTCCATTTCATACTCTGTCCCGACAAGCTAAATTATATTGGTGCTGTCTTTTTTGTAATCATCCAATGCAATACTGTACTTGACAACCTGAAAATGAAAAGTGGATTGAATCACTGCAATGATCCATCAATGGCACCAAACAATTATCCAGCCTGCTCAGACATTTTCAGCACTTTTTGTACTTATCAGTATTCAAACTACAATAAAAACTATTTACACTGTTATTAAGAGCATGCCTTTAGCATGCTTTGATTTTAAATTACATATATTGATAAGTTAAATACAGAATAATACTTTCTTTCAAGCCAATGAAATAACTAGTTTTTTTTCAAAGGGTTTTCACTTTTATACTGCACTATCTCGGTGAAGTTGAGAGAATCAAAGGAAGTACTTTTAAAACAAATTGACGCAATTGTAATTTAACTGCAATGCATTATTTAGGTTTTAATTCACAAAGCTCTGTTTTCAAACCTCAATTCAAAGAGGTTGCAGCAAATCAAGACCCTCAGCTCCACAATCACAGTATGGAATGGAAGTGTTATTTCTGTCAATGTATTTAATCCTCAAACTTAGCTTCCGTACCACAAATGACAGTCACCGGCCTACACAAAGACATTTTCTGTGGGCAATTATATCAGAATTGTACCCATCTAACCAGCGATCCAACTTGATAAATCTCCCCAGAAGGATGAAGTACAGATAATGGAGCCATATTTTAGCACAGGATCTTGTGGTTTTAACAAAAACAGACTTGTCCATTGCGGGGGAACTGCATGCTATTAGGAAGGCATCAAAGCAAGAGGGCATAAATCCAGGATTATGTAAACCAATTTGGGCCAAAGTGCATGCATCATCCAACCTCTGAAGATATTTGTATTACCATTTTTATTCTTACCAAGTAAGCACATTGCACAATATAAGCAGAGGTAAACAGGTAAAAGTAAAATAAGAAGGGATTGGATTTTCTCTGAAAACGTCAGCCTACTATAATACAGTAGAAATATAGATTTAACAATTTTTAGCGCAACAAACAGGAAGCTATTGCACAATGTTTGTGGAAATCAGATAGAATACAATGTATAGTTTAAAAGGCAAATTCCAGAAATGCTATCCATAGATCTTATCGGATTCATTTCCACTCAACAACAGTACAACTTTTATGAAAGCTCATTATTAGTGTATGAAGTAAAATTAAAAAAACTTAACTGGGGGAGAATAACTAATTCCTTCCACACTTAACAAATTGATGTAAATTAGTTACTTTCTATTCTTAATAGAATAGGGTGGAAGAGAGAGACACAAAGGTATGTTTTGCATACCAACAACGATTTGCATTTATATAGTGCCCTTCATGTAGGATAAGGTCTCGGAGCAGGACTTTACCGAGATGGTATTGGACGTTGAGCAAGGGAGGTGGGGGCCAACGGGTGACGTAGATGCTGTTACCAAGTTAGAGTTTTAAGCAGAATTTAAAGACGGACATGGAAGAAGATGTAGGAATAGAAATTGTAATTTCTATGATACACTGTTGCCTGAAAAAGGAGCAAGATACTTCTATTCAATGCATTTTAGTGGCATTATTTATTTTAACCCATAAAATGGTTGCAGCAGTTTGGAGCAAGGAATTTTTTGTAAAGGAAGAATAGATTACTTTTTAAAAAAAGGTGGATAGCTTCCTCTATGGCTCACAAGTAAAATGCTCCTCAAACGATCAGGAAGATCTTCAGTTTGATCCTCAGTTTGTGTTGAGTTAGCTGACTTAAATTTAAAATTCCAGGTTCAAGCCCAGTGTCTGCTGGGGTGTCTAGAAACGGCACAATTGGTATCTATTTTTTGGGGGGTTGGGATGGAAGAAAGTAATTAATTACTTTTCCTAAATAGCAATCCCTCGTAGAAAAATAGACACCATGGGACAGGAACAGCATCATCGGGGTTGAATACTTGCTGAAATTGACTATCCAGCTTCATTTATAATAATCAACTTCTCAGGATATAGGAGGGCAGCAATCTTATGCCAAAATGAGTGGGAAGGGTTAAAAGTTAATTGGCAGGTGTGAAATGACAAACACAAAATAATAATCCTTGCATTTGATATAGCGGCTTATCACTTCTTCGAGACGTCTCAAAGAACACAGAATATACTGAAAAGTGAATTGACTGTATATTTTGCAGGCGAAACGCAGCAGCCAATTGCACACATCAGTAACAATAATAATATTATCCATCTAACAAATAGAATGGAGAAACCTACTAAACTTGACATGTAAAAGGACAGTTTAATGTTGCCTTTCCAAACTTCAAATTACATTCTATGTTCAACTGAAAAAAGCGAAGTAATTTCAAAACTAAACTTGACTTTAAAAAAAACCTCAAAACTGAAGATCACGTACCATGATGATCAATTTATGGTTTGGATCACGTAGCACAAACTCTCCTGGATTCAGATGAAATTATTGCAAATGCAAACTGTCTAAATCTAAATAACAGCAAAGTAATTGATGTACATGATTCTCTCATTTTGCTACATTAGCTACACAGGCAGCTGTCGGCAGTGAAATGAGCCATGTTCTTCAGAAATGTAGACAATGACGTTATACAACTGCAGAACGGCTGGGTGAATGATGAGCAAATCCTTGTACAACAGCTTTAGGCCTGTACTTGCTATTGCTAACAAAATTAGCATCTCACAAAATAGACAAATCCAACGCAATTTCCTTTGTGACACCACGATTAGGTCACACTACACAGATTTTCTACAAATCTACAAAATCTTACATTCATAGAGCCGCTTTCTCATAAACATGCTCCACAGTAAGTAGATCATTAATGTTCTAAATTTTCTAGTAAGAACAGACAACAACAATTACTTGCATTTATATAGAGCTTGGACGCTTAATCACTTGAACAGGAATTGGAAAAATATTAACGCAATCAATGGGAAAGGAGAAAAAACAGAAATCCCAAATCAATAAACTGCAACAATGTCACTGGATCTAAACAAAGAATTGTTTTCACTTCTAAGTTTTTTGGGGGGGAAGAGGGATTGTACCAAACAGGCTGCAACCGAACAGGACAAGTGTACAAATTTGATTATGGTGATTGCTGAGACAGAGTTTCAGAAATTATTCTAGTGTTACAACAGACGAGCTGATTTCCCTGCAACAGATTATCCTCTGGTTTGCGCTATTTGTTACATTTTGAGACATAAGCCTGATATGCAACTTGTAAAATATATAATTACAGAGATCATTGTAAATTTTCCAATACCATTTCAACAAGTGGACAAAATGAGACAAAAATGGTATTACCCTGGGAAGTTAATAGGTTACCCACAGGGTCATCATGCCAACATTTTCCAGGTGTAGTAGATGAAGAATGAAGAATAAATCCTTGTCATTCAGCAACAGCCCCGAACACTCTCAAGTCAGGTGCAGTGTTGAGCAATGCAGTGCAATTCTCAAGCTGTGCTTTCATATTCAACTATGCTTTTTAATAGCAATCTGTCCTGAGGCAAATGGAGCATACATTGTAAATTCAAACTACCAGATAACGTAACCAATACATTTTTCACTGCCTCCTCAATCCAACACAACGGCCAAGAACCCAACGTGTGTCAATACCATGACCACTGAAACTGGACATGAAGTAGATACAATGCTTATATGGTCAGGTACTGGACAAGGACATTTTAGCTTCCTCTGAATCTTATACGCTTATACAAACCCAGCTTCTTAAATGATGCAACATGTACATGCATGACGATATTTCATTTTCACCAAAATTCCTTTTGTTCCAGGGAAATTGCAGCAAGAACAACACAATACCAGTTGCTCTTGTAGCCACAAAACAAGATGGACATGCATCCTAAACTATAACTCTTTTTGTGCTTAAGCCATTCTTATTATGAACTGAGGCATAGCTGCCTAAATTGATTTCTCATATGATCCTTGCAGGTAGCAGAGAGGTGAATTTTGTCCCGTTGATTTTAACTAGATTCCAATCCAGATTTTAAGTGTAAGAGAAACGTATCAATCTATTGCTTTATATTTGTATTTACATCTAAACAAGAACAGCAAAAGACAGCATTAGATAGAAGGCTCTTAATATGCCAATCCCCAATCCAGAACCCAGTGTTGAAAATTATCCAGGGCACAGAATTATTAAAGACAGTGTGTGACAGTGTGTGGCTGGGATGGGCAGGTGGTGGGAAAAGGGGAATTTTACCAAGATAAAGCATTGAGAACATAGATATGCTCAAATGATCCAGGACTTCCCAATCTTAAGAAAACTATTCTTATTCCTCAGCACCCACACATTATTCTGGTCAAGAAGGAAATTAATTCACCAGCTTCAGAAGACTAATGTCATTCCAATTCTCAGAACTAGCATACTGACCCTCTGACTTTACCTTCCTTATTTGTGGGAAAGCGTTTGGTCCTTTATCTCGAGGCATGGCTGAGATTTCCATAAATGTGTGACCATTAAGCAAAACTATGCATTCCATCATTCAGTGGCACAACGTGGTTTTCCTCGGGTTTCAAATAAAATAAAAATTATTTGCCTTTATGTAACACTGAATAACAGATTTGTGAGACCTTTTTTTAAAAAGATCTACTGCAATTATAGTCTCACTTAACTTCAAAGTCAAGAATCTGTAACCCTGCATACTTTGAGTAAGAGGACGATTTCACAAGGGTAGAACCTCTGTATGAGCTTTGTTCTCAATCACAGTTTGGGCTAATGAAAATATGTGCTAAATTTACTTGAGAGTAAACAAAATGCTATACTCAAAAGCAGGCTCACACAGTTCAGAAAGACTTGGATCTTCTCAGGCTTACAATTTGATAAATAGTCAGTTCTTCACTATTTCTATAAATGTAATCTTAAGCATCTCTGTTCACAGACCAAGTTTCAGATTTAACCACGAGAGAAACTGTTCCTAACTACCCGTGGACATGTTCAAACTCAATCCCAACCTTACACTCATGTAACAAAGATATTTAGATATATCGAATGCTCCTTGAATTCGACAGCTTTACATTCATTTTTGTTACATAATAGAAGTGAGCTGAAAAAAACACACCTAATGCCAGTCTACTGACTGCCTTGAACAGCAAAGTCTCCACTGCTAAAACAAAGCAATTAAGATAATGAAATACTTAAAATGTGTGTTGCAGTATCAGAAATTAGAAGACAAGCCAGGAATAGTGAATCCAGAAACATTCTCTACTCTTCCCCAAAGTGGCTTTGCCTCAAGCTCAGAAGAGTACACCTCACTGCACTCGTGTGACATTTGCTGTTTCCCAGCGCCAACCAGCTTGCAGATTCTCTGACAGATACAGTAGTGCCAAATACAACAATATGAATTCTGTGCAGTACACCTAAACCTATGAAAAGCTGGTTCAGAAGGTGCAAACTAATTTCACTTAGGATGCTATAACCAACAGGCATAAGAAATGTTCAGTGCATCAGTCTGAGCTGTATTCAAACTCAGCCATGAAAAAGCATGCAAATCCACTGCACAAGCAGCTCACTTAATTTAAACAGAATGAACGTCAGCCAACAGTAGCAATGTAATAATAGTGATTTTTTGACAAAACATCTTTTAGTTTACAATAATTGTATTATTTTGCAATAATTTTTAAAAATACCCCCAAAACAAGGGCAAAAAGACAATATTTTCTGCAGCTCATACTGCAAAGACAGAAATACTGTGACGATTGTGGCTAATAAATACTGAACCTTAAATTGACATCGTATTTTGATGCTGACAGACTATTTTGATACTGTGATGACTATATTAGTATTCATTTCAACATACAAACATGCTCATCTTGAATGAAACAATTAAATGTTTTCATTCATCGGACTCTGACCTGCTCCATGTTTCCCACCCGACCTGCCCTACCTTCAGTGGCCGGGCTTTCAGCCTTTCTGCCCCCACACTCTGGAACTCCATCCCATGGTCCCTTTGCCTCGCTTCCTCCCTTGCCTCCTTCAAGGCCGGTCTCAAGACCCTGCTCTTCGACCGTGCCTTTGGTCTCCCTCCACCTCTCCGCCTTCCCTCACCTCTACACCACCCCTCCCCCATGCTCAGGCCCCGACATCTGACTGTTCAGCGCTTGGGGATGTCCTCCCGACGTGAAAGGTGCTCTATAAATGTAATTTTGTTGTTATTGTTGTAAATCCATGACAATTTACCAGGATGCATACTTGTTTGACAACGTTCTCTAAAATCCACATGAAATGTTTTCCTAAAATGACACACAATAGTGAAATTAATCTCTGCCATTTTATTTCATAAGAGAAAAAAGCAGTCTTGCATGTTGAATCTTCTACTATCTGCTTAGGGAAAGAGGGATAGCCACTAGCAACATGATTCTACAATTAAAACACCAGATACAGATTAAATACAGTGCAGTTGTCTGCGTCCACACCCAAGACAATCTAAAGGCTTCAAGTTGTTGTTGAAGCCTGAAGGACACAAACAAAAGGTTTCGCATTTGTACAGGAAATAGTGACCATGGTTCAGAGGCATTCTCTATTCAATATAAATTAATACTGTAATGACAACAATTTGCATCTATCACTCACCCTTCACACAAGCAACATCTCAAAACACTTAATGTCGTAAACTCCAGATAACTCAACCCTGTCTTAACGTGTCAATTATCACTTACGTCGCCATGTCAATAATAACCTGACCACTTCCAATATAAACTACCGATAAGGGGCATCGCTTTACTCATCACTCTGCATAACACGTAGCTTGGCACATTCTAGAAATTCTTATAAGTACTTAGAATGTAAAATTGATCAGATGTCTCATCATATAAGATGACGTCTTGCATTGCAGAGGCTTCCCACCCCACCCTGACTGGTGTGGGAACTCAGTAGAGGTTGGGCGTGCCTGCTCAGATTAATTACAGAGGCCTCTGGTCTATTTGAGGGCTGTGCCATGGCCTTGCACTCTATTCTGTGACTTATGCAGGCGTTTGCTGGAGGTTGGGTGCCCATGCGGATTGAATGTCCCGGTGAGTGGGCGCTGGTTGAGTAAGAGAGCAACACCGAGCCACCTGCGAGCGGCGGAAGTCAGGACTCACGACTAACTCATAAGATTGGATAATTTAGTTCTGGATCCTTTTCCCTTGGAGTGCGGAGTTACCCAGAGTTTATACTGTAGTTGGAATATGAATAACTTCGCTCAAGCAAAATGATTTGTTCATAGGTGAGATGCAGTAACCCCTTGTAATAAGCCTGGTGCATGTTATCATTCTAAAATGATAAATACAGTAATAATAATAATCCTTGCATTTGCCTGTTAACAGTAATTAGGTTAAACGTACTGCCCTTTGGACTTCTGTCAAGAGCTCAATGGTGAAAGGTATTTTGGTCACGCCATCTTTTTAAGTCCACCGAATAAGAAATACTGAAAAGACTTTCTAAGCAACCAAGAACATCACATTCCCATGTTTTGAAATATAACTGAAGCTCAGTTCAAAGGTTACTGGGTCATAACTCCTGAATTTCTAAGATACTTTTTCTGATTGGAATGAATCATTCACTAAATTGCAAAAATCAGAAACTCAATGTGCAAATCAGCTTAATAATGGTGTTAATTGTATGTCAAAGACCGTAAGATTTTGTTGCAGCTGCAATTAATAACAATCTTTGAATTATCATTTTGACCGTGCTTTCAATCATTCTTCGAACCTCCCCACCCTCTTCAGCTCCCACCCTCCAGCCCATCCAACAATGTGAAGCGTTTTGAGTCATCCTCCAGACTTAACAACAGTGTCTAGAGGCCAAAATGGGAAGAAAGCTCAGTTATGATAATGTATTGCCACCAATCAAGACCTTCGCTAGTTAGACAAGGGTGTCGATGATTAGTTATTGAAAATAAAAACAAATAGATTATCAATATTTCAGCTGTAAAGAAGGCAACATTCAACTACTATTATTCCAATATGGGCATTACACAAACTAGTGGGAACTAGGGTTAGCTTGGTTTGTATAATGATTTACCATGCACGCATCACAGCTATTGCAAAATGTTAAGATTATTCTGACAGAAATAGAATAGCAAACAACATTTAAGTGGAATGCAACCTATTTGAAAAACACCTGCCAACAAAAAGAAACTGCAATTTTCCAAGTAAACATTACCAGTTGAGATTATCATGAAATGCAAGACGGGACAAGACAGGCAGCATTTGCTGTAAGACAACAGTCATGAACTCAATCTAATCACAGTATATATCACTTGGTGCATTAACCCTAAATCATTCTGCAACCAATTTTTATTTTAATAAATCGATTCTGAATACAAATGCAACAATTCCAAACCTATGTAGATTATAGCTCAATTTTCAAATTTCAGCTTTGAAGCCATTATTGGCTCCAATTGTGATTCTCCTGCCCAAATAAACAATGCAAAAACAAACTCTAATTCAGAAAAGCTTTAACTTTTCGTATAACCATAATTTATGGACAGCTCTAATTTACAAGCCTAAATAGTTATAAAAAGATCATTACAGCTTAGCTTACAGCAAACTGAAGCTTTGTAAGAGCACAGTAGTTTTGAAATTCTAACTGTAAAATGCAAGAACTGATTCAATCATGAGCTAAGAATCAAGGCTGCACTCGTCAGATACAAGGCTCATTCATGTAAAACTGAAACTTTTTGAAGGAAATATTGTCTATCATCACATAGAGGAGTTACAAAGATTCTGCATCGGTATTTAATCCTAAAAGGAAAACCATTGTGTGCAATGGCAGGTACGATTACTGTACAGTATGTTCACAAGGTCATCTCAAAAGATAGGCCTTGGCACACTAAATACTTTACAAGGAAGTCGAATGGTCACTTACTATTTTACTAGTGTTTTATTATAACAAAATGAACCAAGATGTTACTGCCCAAAGCTAAATTTATAGGTCAACCCCATTAAGTAGTGTAGATATAGATCATACGATGCAAGTTTCCATCATTTGCATTCAATATACACCCCAGTTTTTATTAACCCAAAATAAAATATACTGCATCCAAGTATCTGAAACAAGTATATACAAGGCACAAGAATGTACAAATGTTTGAAAAACCACAATCCAAATTCTTAGAAGCAGACAGGATAAATTGACACCCTCTCAGAGTTCTTACATTTGAACAGTTATACATCAAATAATGCAATTCTTCGAGCGTGTCTAGTTATCATTCATTAGAACATTTAAGAATCTGAAATTAGAAATTAAGAATCCCACAATCTCTGCTTTCAGTGTAGACATGAACCTTATATTAATCTGCTAATAAAACAGTTTATGAATTCCAGAGGGAAACATTTATTCTGAAATAAGCCTAAAAATAACTTGCACCGATGGCATTAGGAATATTATTGGAAATTTGCTCCCTCAGGATAATTAGACTTACAACATAGACTGCATGCACAGTGGCTCACCTGGGGTTTTGAAGGTCATGTTGCCTCCATTATCATTTTTTAAAATCAGACATTGATAGTGATACATGCAAACAACTGTTGTAATACTTACCAATTTTTAAAAAAAGGGCATGCTATCTATTCTACTGGAAATAAACTATAAATGTATTTTACCCCGTACAACTTCAACTACACCCACAAAATACATATAAAATTGTATTTACGGTATATCCTACAATGCATTTTAAGCCACCCTCCCTACACAAAAGGCACTATACAAAATGCAAAGATTATTAGAATAATATTTTTTGTTGAAAGCTGTAATTGCAATCAGTCACAATGAACTAGTGATGTTACATTTCGAGGGTGTGTGCAGCAATTCCGTCATCTTCCTTCAGAACACCATAGTCCTCCGAGATGGACTTAGTCAGGTCAGCAACATGCGGAATCTACATTCGGCCAATACCACCCTGTTTACGTGGAGTATTGGTCCAAGCCAAGTGGCTGAAGTGAGAGTCTGTGGATGCCCCAATCACTGTACAGTTGATCTTTTTAAAATCTTCGGCACAGTCGTTGAATCTTACCTAAAAGATGCTATATAAAACAAGTTGTTATTATAAGGTAAGAAGTCATTCTAACCTTCCATAGATCTCTGGTGAGGCCGTAGTGTACCATTTTAAACACCTTATCTTCCGTAAGAAAAATTACAGAAAAGAATTCCAGGAATTAGACCCCACCTTACGAGAAAAGGAAAGAGTGGTTGGGCTGATGCCCACTATTGGGTAAGTTTTGCATAATGTGTGAAAGAGTGGAATTACTTTTAAGTTTATGCTTTATGTTCTTAAAGACTTCATGAATTTCCACACTGATTGCACTTCTACCCAACCCTTTCTCATGAAGTCACTGACTCATGCTAGAGTATGGCTCGATAGGCCCAAGCTGCCATTCAATACTTCGCCCTCGGCCTCTTTTCGTGTGTGAGCCTGAAAGATAAGTGTTGGTTGGCAGTGGGAGGACGTCATAGCAGGTCCGCTGTGTTGTCACTTAATCCACACATCCACAGTTTTCAGGGGAAACCAGAGGCAAATTGAGAAGCAACCTGAGAAAACTTGTAAACTTTGCACAATTTAATATCAAAAAGTTACAAAATGGTAGATAATATTAAAATATTTTTGGTATTCACACAGGGAATTCTGGAATTATCTTACACTACTGCATGAACTGCAATGATGGGACACAACTTTTCCCCCCCATTTTCAAAAAGCACATAAGCACCAACTAGATTTTAAGATAACCGTATAACAGGATAAAGGCTTGCCTAAATTCAATCATCACATTCCCTCACAAAATAGTCATAGCAATGTTTGGAGTGCCAGCAAGAACCATTTTATGGGCACCAACTCCAACTTTGCCAGTTAGTGGCACCTAATTCAATTAACTGTACCGACAATGTAGGAAGTTATATTCTTCAGTTTTCAAATCCAGAATTCCCATCGTGGTGACTCAATTGACATCTAGCAGTCATTTCCATTTGCTTACCCAACAACAACAACAAGATTCCATTTATAAAGCGCCTTTCACGTCAGGAGGACGTCCCAAGGCGCTGCACAGTTGGGCAGAATATTGGGTAAGCAAGGTATTAAGCAAGCTTACTGTTCATCAGTCACACATAATTCAAATAAGTTGAATTCAACTTCACTATGTTAGTAAAACTAATTTTTTTTAATTTATGAAAAGAGAAGTTTTACCTTTAGTAGCTTACTGCATACTGGTACAATATTTAACGTAAAATAACTAAATACTGTAACTGATCAGTTAGCACTTTTCCTGTACAATGGTGGAGTTAATTTCAGAAACTGATCATGTGTTCAGTCCATCAGGTTGTCAGATTAAGTGGGACAACTCTGATGCAATACATGTGTAGAGAGAGACGACACATTATCAAAATAATACTTTCTACCCCTAGTAGTAAAGTTGTGAAGAATTGCTCAACCACCCACATACTTGAACTGTTAGGTGGTAAAATATAAAATACACAGCTTTAAAATGAAATATGTACACCACAAAGGATTTATATTTATCTCAAGGATATGAGCATAAATGCATTTAATTGGCACATCACCACAAAATTATACTCAAGTTCCCTCAGAAGATTTGTCAACTTTATTAAATGTCACTAATTATTCTGCCTGATGTTGTATTAATGAAAAATCACATGAAATCAATGAATACAGTTCCACTAATAAACTGAGTGAGACATTCGCTACTGAAATTAGGAAGCCGATATACTGTATAATTAGGAGTTTTATACCAGTTCAAATTTTTTTGAAAAATAGATAACACTGAAGGTCATACTAACACATTCACTAGAACACTGGAGTATTTCAGATATTTGATACAATAGCATTGTAGCCACATGTTAAACAAATAGACTCAAATCAACTTTTGGCTAAGGAAGCTATTACAATCAGTTATTATGCTGAATACCCTCTTCTCATCCTAACACTTGGAACAATTCAATCCTGATTTCCAATTTTCAGCCCATATGTAAAGAGAAACATTACTCAACTAGTAAACGCTATGCCTAATACTGATCCATTGTGAAGTCCCAACAATGGTTCGATTTTGGATCCAAACAGTACTAATCATTCAATATCTAACAGGAAAACCTTCCAGGTGTAATCTTATTGTGCCTGTTGATGAAGCAACCCACTGTTACCTGTGGCAATCATCAAAACTGCATCTTTCTCGATTTTTCTTCTCCAAATTAAAATTATCCTCACCTTATTTTGCAGTCCTCTGGCTTTTCATCCAGTATCTTGGAATTCTGTGAGCAATTGGCTACTGCGTTTCCCCCACAAAGTACAGTCACTCCACTTCACAGTATATTCTGTGAAGCGCTTTGAGAAGTCTCGAAAACATGATAAGGCGCTATATCAAATGCAAGGATTATTCTTCTTCTTGGAAGCAACTTCCTTTTGCAGATCACCTAAGTCTTTTTTTCTGATGTTGTTGAATTGAATTCTTTGCAGCATTAAAACATTCCTGATCCAGTTTTGCCATCCAATCTTTATTTTTCTCAAGCATTGGGTTTGCAACTATGCAACGTTTTATCTGATTTCTTGATGTGCCAGAATTCACACCTTATATAATAGATAATAGACAATAGATAATACCAATCCCAGATCTTAGCTTGGTGTTTGTGCTATTATTCCACAAGTTAGATGACAATTGAGAAACACCAGAACGCCCGCCCTTTTCACATTCCCCTTTTTTAAGCTCTTCATCAGCTTCAAAAAATAACCTGGTCATAATTGTGACCACAAATTAAATAATAATACTCCTTACATTTGTTGTAGCTATTTTCACATCAGGTGGCTGTCCCAAAACACTTTCACAGGCTATACTATAAAGTAGAACGACTGTTTTTGTGGGTGAACACAAATTAAATTTTAAAAAATGATCCCTTCAGAAAAGGCAGAGGGAAAAACCTTTCCTTCATTTGTCAAGTCTTCTCCCTCAGATTTCTGAAGTTTTTTTTATTTTCTCAATCCAGCTCATTTTGTATACCCATTTCTCTCTAAGTCTCCTCTCCTATCCATCACCCCACCACACCTTTCTGGCTTTATCAACATCTTCAGAAAACTCCTAAAACATCTCTTTGATTCTGCTTTTGGTCAACACTTTTAAACTTTTATTTCTCTATTCCATCACGTAGAGGATATTCACTTATGTAAAGGGCGCTATGAAAATAAAAGTTGTTGTCGTTGAATTTGTACTGTTCATCGACAAATAACTATCAAATGATATCTTGATTTAGTTATTACCGTATTAAATAAAAACAAACTTTTTTAAAAATTCCATAGGATAATTTTTATTACAAACACTACAGTGCAGTTAACGATTGAATGTACAAGTCAACTGTTTGATAAGGTCACATTTTGCTATCTTTCTACATAAGTATTATGATTGTATGCCATCTCTGAAAAGGCACGTGGAAGGAACAATTTGGACTATGCTACTGCAATTAGTAATGGGAACATGACCTTTTCCAAACGTCACACATTTAGAGCTTGAAACGAAGCCCATAGAATCACTCGACTGCCAGGCAATGAGCTGCAGCAAAAAGCACTGTCCTAAAAAATGCTTTTTATGTGCAAGTACTTGAAGAAGCCAGTTCCTCTAATAAAATGCAAAGCAGCACAATATATTAACTTGCAGGTGCAAACCATGTTACACTCAGCTTGTCCACTGTTAAATTGTACTATCACTGATCTTAAGAGCCCATGTTAATTCTTTGCCCTATGCATAAGATTTTATAACATGATGCAATTAAACAATAATAAAAACATGTTGTTCCTCGGAATCTGCACCACCCCAAAACCAATGACTCACTGTATTTCATTTTCAAAATATTTCACATTGAATGAAAATATTTTTTAAAAAATGCATTCAGCATGCTGCTACAAACCTGTAGCAAGATCTTGATAATCTCATGTCTTTATTTCAATAAGAATCAATGTCATACATTTCTGATGGATTAACAACTGCTGTATAATTTGACAAGAGAAAAAATTGAAATGTTTATGGCAAACCAATTAAAACTACCCTTCAAGAAAACATATTATACATAAATCTTTATACGCATGAGTAAAGTTTAAATACATATTGTTTTACTATTTTGATCGTTTCATCCTAAGAACTTGACATATTTTTAAAAGTACTTTAGCATTTCCTGCTACCAACTGATCCAGGCTGACATGTTACTCTTGATAGGCAAATAATTCACAACACCTAACACACCCATACTGGGAATTGTACAGTTGAGCTCACTTATTAGCAAAATGAATAGAAAAGTACTACTATTTTCTACAATCCCCTTGCAAAATGAATAGAAAAATACTACTATTTTCTACAATCCCCTTGCACATAAAAAATGTTTGTAATGCATCCTGATTGACAGTGAATAACAAACCTGTTAATAGCAAAAATGGCCATTTACAAATGTACTTCAATTGAAAATTATATTAAACTGACAACAATGAATGTATTCCCAACTTTGTTCCTTGCTCCCTCTTCGTTAACAATTGGCAAAATATTTCCATTCACAACTAATTTAAAATCATGCATGAATCAGAACATTACAAAATGTCAGATTAACTAACAGAAAATGCAGATATCAACCTCATGATTATAAAACGTCATCATTATTCATCATTTCTGACGCATACCAAATGTGTATTGAACAATCAAAACATTTCCATATCAACAAAAACATACTGAATATTCGATTAAAAGCAGCAAACGTGTATTACATTTCTTTGAGAAATTCTCTGGTTTGTTTACATGATATTTAAATACTTACAAATATAATACATCAATTGTGCTGGGCTGAAGGTTACCCTTGAGTTTAACACTTGCCGGATAAGTTGGGTGATCATTCTAAATTACACTCTTTCAACTATGCATAAAGATATTTACAAAAGCATTCCGAGCACTGAATCTGTTATCAATATGCTCAACTCTTTTATATGGCGTAGGCAGGTAAATGGGACTGAAAGGATTGCCCTTGAGGGATCCAGCACAAATGGCCTTCTTCTCTGCCATCAATTTCTATGGTTCTATATGGTGAGGCTCTCACCCTGCCTATCGCAAACTTCCTCCCCTCCTCTTCCAAAGGTATTTGAAAGTACAATTCCTCCAGGAAAAGTCAGGCCAGGCCAGACCAGTTAACCACAGGGGCATCGCAAACAATCCTAACTCAACCAACTACCATACAAGCGCATTTCCAGCAGTGGTTGCTGAATTGCAATGAGGAGTGGGAACCTGGGCTGAGTTTTGCTCCCTAAGATGCCCACCAGGTGCCCAGCTGGGATCCGCTAAATATCGAACATTTTTAATAAAGTTGAACCAATCACACAGCGGAATAACAATTGACATCATACAACACAAACTGCATCCCATATTCAATCAGCGCAGTAACATTCACCTCCATTAGACTACCACTGTACTTTGCAATAACCCACAGCTATCTATTATTCACTTTACACATACCCAGTCTAGTTTTCATTAATCCACTACCAAGGAGAACTGAGGTTCTGAAAGCCCATGTGCAGTCTACTAGAATGTCACCTTCATTCAAATTATTTCTGTCTGCATAAACATTTATAGAGACACAGGAGACCAGACAAAAAACATGTACCCATTATTAACCAACTAACGACTAAGCATTGCTATTTTAATTTCCTAAAACACATTCATAATACTGTACAATGTGAATTACTTCAATACCTAGGAATATAGAATAGACTGCCACAGAAAGCCAAAGATTCAGCGCCTTGGGACGTTCTCCCGACATAAAGGGCACAACATAAATGCAACTGTTTGTTTGTTAGATTGAGGCATTCAAGAGAGATACTTGCTAAGTAAGTATTTTGAAAAGATGTGAAGAAAAGGCAAGGAAATGGAATTCGAGTTGCCATTGCTTTGATGGTAAAGTAAGCTCGTTGGGCCTGTGGTCTAGGTTATCATCTAGCTATTTAAACAAAATGGTTCATTGAAATTTCTACAAAATATTTTTAAAAATGCAAAATGACCCTTTCAACCATTGTAAATGAAGCCAGATTATTATCACAATACACCTCCAAGTGCTGTCTTAAAGTTGTTCTTTCACCTTATATGCATTTTGGACATAAAATGGAACTTTGGTGGACTTTCAAGTCTGACCATAATAAACCATCCTTCATCTAACCACCAAACATTTAAGAGTTATGCAGAATTTGAACAATATCTAAGCACTGTGTGTATATATAATATGGATATATAGATCTTCAAAAAAACATATTTACATTTTGCTCATTAAGGGTTTGGTTCAACTAATGCGTTATGGTGAATTTATCTGATTTGTAGAAATTAGAAACAGGATTAGGAACTTGTAGCCCAAAGCTACGCTTCCAAGATGTTTTCCAAAGTAAACACAACACAACACCCTCGTTAAAGTCAATTTGTTACGTCAAATTTTACGTGACTCAAAATAATGCTGTTATTACATTAAGATTTCTACATTTCAAATTTTAACCCTTTAAAAGCTGAATAAATTGCGGCTACCTCCATTTCATTTTTCTTGACTCTCTCTCTCTCTCTCCCTCCCCCACCCCCTCTTCCCAATATTAAACCTTGAACCAGACTCCCACCGGAACGCAGCACATTCATCGACACTTTCAACTGACAAGATTATGAGTTCGCAGACATTTGACACGAACTAAGATCCTCCTCCTTTTCCCCAATACACACACACACACACACACAGCCAAAAAAACTCAAAAAAAGGGCGATCGTGAACAGCAACCTTCAACAACACTGCCACGACTCTGTACACAGCCCCTTGTAAACACCCAAAAGGCACACAGTAATTTATATATATATATATATATATATAGATGCACATACAGTACATAACACGGCTCCTTGGTGAACCGTGGCTTCAGAAAAGATCTATCTGCAATAAAGGAAATTACACGACCCTGGCCCTTCTGACAAAGATCATTCCTTCACCCTCCCCACCACCAATGTTATTTCTTCTTCTTCCCCCCTCCCCGGGAATCTGACAAGCAGACATGACGGATATACGCAAGCCCACAGCAGCATTGCAGTCAGAGCAAGAGAGAGAGGGGGGGGGAGAGAGAGGGGGGGGGAGAGAGAGAGAGGGGGGGAGAGAGAGAGAGAGGGGGGGAGAGAGAGAGTGGGGGGAGAGAGAGAGAGAGAGGGGGGGGGGAGAGAGAGAGGGGGGGAGAGAGGGGGGGGAGAGAGAGGGGGGGGGGAGAGAGAGAGGGGGGGGAGAGAGAGAGGGGGGGGAGAGAGAGAGAGAGAGAGGGGGGGGGAGAGAGAGAGGGGGGGGGAGAGAGAGAGAGAGAGAGGAGGGGGGGAGAGAGAGAGAGAGAGAGAGGGGGGGGGAGAGAGAGAGAGAGAGAGAGAGGGGGGGGGGGGAGAGAGAGAGGAATTTGGGGTAGTGAGATACAGTATTATTTTTTCTCTCTCTCTCAAGAAAAAAACAGAATGAGAGACAGAGAGAGAGACTGAGGCGGGAGCAAAGAGATAGGGGGGGGTTGGTGGGGGTGGGGAATGGAGAGAGACTTTATAAAGGAGAGAATGTATATTGACAAGATTTAAAAGAAAGGGAGGAAATAACGCACACAATTAAAATAAAACCACAAGACAGGCACTCACCCAAGTCGGATCAAGGCTGCCTTCTTCCTTCTTCCCTTCGCCAAAATCCGCCAGGAAGATTCGAGGAGGAAGAAAAACAATTAAATGTCAAGGAGGAGGGGGGGGGGGGGGGTGGGGTGGGGGAGGGGAGGGATGGTGGTGGGTGGGGGGTGGGTGATGGTGTGGGTGTGGAGGGGACGAAGGAGGAGGAGGAAGGGAAGGAAAAGGAGAGGAGGAGGAGAGAGAAGGGAGGACAGGAAAAGTAGGGAAGCAAAAAAAAACTCCTCCCAAATATTTCTCTCTCCCTGTGTGTGTGTGTGTGTGTCTCTCTCTCTCCCCTCCCCCCCCCCCGTGTGTGTGTGTATGTGTGTCTCTCTCTCCCCCTGTCCTGTGTGTGGGTCTCTCTCTCTCCCCCTGTCCTGTATGTGGGTCTCTCTCTCTCTCTCCCCTCCTGTCCTGTGTCTCCCTCCTTCTCCCTCTCTCTGGGTCTGTCCACACACACACACACACTCACTCACTCACACTCAAGATGGCGGAAGTAAAAGGGGGGCGGGGGGGGGGGGGGAAGGTGGGGTGTGTGTGTTGTATGTGTGGGGGGTGGGACACGGACGGACGGATTATGCGCACATTTCGCTCTCGCTACCGGACTCCGGCCTCCTCGTTCCTGTGGGAAGGAAGGAAGGGAGGGATGTAGCGGAGGAGGAGGAGGGCAGGGAGGGAGGGAGGGAGGGAGTGTTGTAGCGGAGGAGGAGGAGGGCAGGGAGGGAGGGAGGGAGGGAGTGTTGTAGCGGAGGAGGGAGGAGGGAGGGGGGAGGGAGGGAGGGGGGGGAGGGGGAGGGGAGTGTTGTAGCGGAGGAGGAGGAGGGAGGGAGGGAGGGAGGGAGTGTTGTAGCGGAGGAGGAGGGGCAGGGAGGGGGGAGGGAGGGAGTGTTGTAGCGGAGGAGGGAGGGAGGGGAGGGGAGTGTTGTAGCGGAGGAGGGAGGGAGGGAGGGAGTGTTGTAGCGGAGGAGGGAGGGAGGGAGGGAGTGTTGTAGCGGAGGAGGAGGGAGGGAGGGAGTGTTGTAGCGGAGGAGGAGGGAGGGAGGGAGTGTTGTAGCGGAGGGGAGGGAGGGAGGGAGTGTTGTAGCGGAGGAGGAGGAGGGAGGGAGGGAGTGTTGTAGCGGAGGAGGAGGGAGGGAGGGAGGAGGGAGTGTTGTAGCGGAGGAGGAGGAGGAGGGGAGGGAGGGAAGAGGTGGGGACGGAGAGAGAGAGTGAGTGAGACAGGGCCCGAGAGGAGGAGGGTCGCGAGAAGGCGGCGGCGGGAGGGGGAGAGGAGGGCGCGAGGCGAGGGTGACGGTTGGTCCGTGCGGTTTGAACGAGGTGGGGGCGCGAGGGCGGTGTGGGGGGAGGGGGGGGGCGCGAGGCGGTGTGGGGGGGGGGGGGGGCCGAGGGCGGTGGGGGGGGAGAGCACAGGGCCCGGTATCGCGTCGGGTGATGAGGGGAGGGAGGGAGGAGAGAGAGAGAGAGAGAGGAGGGGGGAGGCCTTTTCCTCTCCACTGTGAGGGAGGGAGGGAGGGAAGGAAAGAGAGAGAGAGAGAGAGAGAGACCTTTTTTTTTCTCTCCTTATTGATTTCTCTCACACTCACTCACTCTCTCTCTCTCTCTCTGGTGTATGTTTGTGACAGGATTTTTTTTTAAAAAAAGGGCGGAATATATATATATATATATATATACAAATAATAATATAATATATATTTGTTGTTCTTCCTCCTCCTCAAAAAAAATTTCTTCTCCCTCCCCTCCCCTTTTTTTTTCCCCTTCTACCTCTCTCCGCGGTACCCCCTTCTTTTCTTTTTCGTTCCTCACTCTCTCTCTCTCTCTCACACTCACTCACTCTCTCTCTCTCTCTCTCACACTCACTCACTCACTCACTCTCTCTCTCTCTCCGGCCGCTTCTTTCCTCTCCCGCAACCGCAGCCCGACTGGAGGCCGCCCACCCCCGGCCCCGCTCCCAGCCACCGCGAGACTTCGCTCCCCTCCTCCCCCCCCCCCCGCTCCCCCTCCCTTCACCAAACCCCGCCCCCTCCCCTCCAAACCCCGCCCCCTCCACCAAACCCCACCCCCTCCAAACCCCTCCCCGCCAAACTCCTCCCCTTTCCCCAAACCCCTCCACCTCCCCTCCAAACCCCGCCCCCTCCCCTCCACCAAACCCCTCCCCGTCAAACCCCTCCCCCTCCACCAAACCCCTCCCCTCCCCTCCAAACCCCTCCACCAAACCCCTCCCTCCTCCAAACCCCCCTCCACCAAACCCCTCCCTCCTCCAAACCCCCCCCTCCACCAAACCCCTCCCCCCCACCCTCTACCTCTACCCTCTCCTCCTGCCCCCCCACCTCTACCCCCTCCTCCTCATCCTCCAAACTCCTCCTCTTCTACCCCATCTCCACCCTCCCTCCTCCATCTCCCCCCCAATCCCCCTCCTCCATCTCCCCCCCACCCTCCCTCCTCCATCTCCCCCCCACCCCACCTCCTCCATCTCCCCCCCACCCCCCCTCCATCTCCCCAACCTCTAACCCTCCTCCTTCTCCCCATCTATACTACTCCCCCCCCCCCGCCCCCATTTCTACTCCTCTCCGCTTCCTCCTTCATCTCAGCCATTCTGCATCTGTCAATTTTGCACCTCGGGATGTTAGGCGGTTCCAAAATTCCACCCAAAAAATCAATGTGACTGTAATGGAAGACAATACAGTAAAAGCAAATGGAAATGGCTGAGGAAATTCAGCGTCTATGTCATGTACACAGTAAATTCCTGATAACTCATCGCTCCAAGGGAAAGAATTCAGTGATGAGTTATCCAGAGTGATGCGTTACTTATATGGATAAATACATAAACTTGGCCGGGATATTGATAACATGAAGTCCTAAGCGGTGGTGACAAGTTAAGCCACGGTCAAGTTATCAGAAGTTTACCATATCGCTATATGTATATATATACAGTCCTTTCGCCTCGCTTCCTCCCTTGCCTCCTTCAAGGCCAGTCTCAAGACCCTCCTCTTCGATCGTGCCTTCAGTCGCCCTTCCAACTCTCTGCCTTCCCTCACCCCTACCCCGGCCCTCCCCCATGCTCGGGTCCTGACCCCTGACTGTCCAGAGCCTTGGGATGTCCTCTCGACGTGAAAGGCGCTCTATAAATGTAATTTTATTGTTGTTATCTGTACTAGAATGACTCTGAAAACAGACAAAAAGGGCAAGGCAGAGGAATTGAGTTTCAGTCCAATTATAATATTTACGTAAACTTCCTCATCAATAAAACATTCTGATACAAATGCCCCACCGAGCAATGGAATGTACTACATGTGAAACATAACAGCCCTCAGAAAGAATATTACTTCTAGACGAACCCATCGAAAACTTGGTCCTACAACTTGCATATATAATATTTCTATTGGTACCTAATAGAAATGTCTTGAAGCACTTTACAGATTCAGATTCATTAAGGAACGAACTGAATTTTATATTGACAAATGCGGCAACTGTTCTCCGGTTTTAGCATTCCACTTTTAAAAGAAATACGAACACTGTGCTCGCTTGATAATAAATGATAAACAGCTGAGAAAAGCAATCGCAAGATATATTGCCTCGGGGTGGTGGGGGGGAAGTGTAGGCAAAGAAGCACCTACTTACCATAGGACCTGCTCCCATCAGCAATGTATTGGCCAAACCACCACAGACAAAAGGCATATTCCCCCAATGTGCCCTTAAGCACATGTTCAAAAAGAATACAACACATCACTGATAAAAACAGAACACTCTATAAGACACTGTCACTCATGAATAATGATAATCCTTACATCCGATATACTAATACTACAATAATAACGATTCTTGCATAATAATTCCTTTGATGTACCAATAGAAATAACAAGGCGTGGTGAAGAGGCAGCTGAATCCATCACAAGGGGGGCATAGCCTTAAAATCAGAACCAAGACTGTTGGAATTGAGGTCAGGAAGCATTTCATTACCCAGAGAGTTGTGAAGATGTAGAACGCTCCGCTCCAGAAAGCTGTAGAGACGGAATCAATAGTGGTGTTTAAAAGAGAGGTAGTTGGCTGGTAGCAGAGATATCATGGGATATGGTGAAAGTGGGGCATCGGTGTTAAAAGATTTGCCAAGATCTAATAACCTGGTGGAACTGGTTGATGAGAGCACAACTGAGCTATTTAATGTATCGCCATTCTAACTTTTTTATGGGACAAATTTGTAGCCAATACCACTAAAATGAACAACCTGCTGGACAGTATATCATTAGGACTGTGGGCTTATGAAGGACAGTGACATGGAAGAGTGCGTACTGCACTGTTAGTAGGTAGAACATTTTCAACAACAAGTTATAATAATAATCCTTGCATTTGATATAGCGCTTTTCACGTCGGGAGGACGTCCCAAAGCGCTTCACAGAACACACTGTAAAGTGAATTGACTGTATATTTGTGGGCGAACGCGGCAGCCAATTGCGCACAGCAATGTCCCACAAACAGTCGTGGATTGAAAATGACCAATTTATTATTGTTTTTGGAGGGTTTATCATTAGCGTTGCATTTATATCGCACCCCTCAAGCAAGGTCACGTCCCAAAGCGCTTTTATTTCACCTGGGTGAATTTGATGTGTGGCACTGAAACATGGTCCATTTATTTATATTTGATAGGTAGGCATTGTCCATTTATTTATAGAGGAACATTTGTATATCCCCTTCGGCAACAACAGCTTGCGTTTGCGCAGCACCTTTCACAAGACGTAGCATCTTAGAGTAAGCGCAAACGACTACAATGTAAAAGCTGCAATGTATAGGCAGGAATATACGGTACCAACACTATCTGAGATTAGAGTGTATGTAGACCGTAGAAGCCAATCCTGTCCGTAGAGTATTTTTTTTTATTGGCTCCCTAACACCCACCAATAAGAGAAGAAGAATCCTTCCTGTTTCCAAGCAGAGGGGACGTTTTAATTGAACGTACATCACCAGCAACTGATTTCCAAGCTCTATTGGTTCTTTCCTGCACCACAGAGCACAGTTAATCCGTATTCATCAAATAAATGTTTTTTTATTACAACTATGATTTAACCGGGGGGGGGTTTATGAAATGTGAGAGTGGAAAAAAAAATGCATAAAAATTTGTTAACGCAATTTGTTAATCCGGAAGGACGTGATACCAATCTTGTAATGAATTTGGGCTGTTAGTTAAACACAAGATTGACTTTACCGTAAAATACTATTATAATTATTCAGTTATGCAATAAGCAATATGAGCAAAGCATACAACCTTCTGCATATATGTATCGTGGGCTGCAATAGACACAGGGTGTAATTATTTTTGGAATACAGTCAGTATATTGCTTTTTATTTTCACAAGGCAAGGAACAAGAACAAAGATAAGTGAAATATTATGTACCAAGAGCTACATTATTTCAAATTGATTGGTCGATAACTGTTTAACATTTTCTGTTTCATTACAGAACAAATGTAGGAATACTTGTAATAATTCCATGAAAATAGCAAGAGCGCTTAACGCTTTTAAAAAGAACTAGATAAATATCTACCAGGGGTGAAACTGAGATCTAAATCCCTGACTGTCCAGTGCCTTGGGAGGTCCTCCCGACATCAAGGACGCCGGGTGAATGTAATTCTTCTATTTGTATCTCGTGTGCCAGTTCTTTACTGGACGTTGAAGATTCCACGAGCCTGTTTGAAAAGAGAAGGGAGTTTCTCCCGGTGTCCTGGCCGACAATCCTTTCTCACTCAACAACAACTTGTATTTATATAGCGGCCTTCACGCCAGGTAGCGTCCCGGAACGCTTTGTGAGTGTGCAGTGGTGTGTGTGTGAGATATTGCTGGCAGCGTATGAGAAATTGCTTTGTGCAAATTGGCTGACTGTACAAACATTCAATCACAGCGCATAGCAGCGACTGCAAAGAACTTCGAGACATTTTTTTGGTCTTACAACAACAACAAAATGACATTTATAGAGCGCCTTTCACATCGGGAGGACGTCCCAAAGCGATGAACAGTCAGGTGTCGGGGCTCGAGGATTGGGGAGGGGTAGTGTAGGGGTGAGGGAAGGCACGATCGAAGAGAAGCATCTTGAGACCTGCCTTGAAGGAGGCAAGGGAGGAAGCGACCCAAAGGGACTGTGGGATGGAGTTCCAGAGCGTGGGGGCAGAAAGGCTGAAAGCCTGGCCACCGATGGTAGGGCGGCTCGGGCGGGAGACATGGAGAAGGCCGGAGCCCGATGAGCGGAGGGAACGGGCAGGTTGGTAGGTAGTCAGCAGGTTAGAGAGGTAGGAGGGGGCAAGGCCATGGATGACCTTAAAGGTGAGGACGAGGATCTTAAACTCGATCCTCAGGGCGATGGGGAGCCAGTGGAGTCGGGTGAGGGTGGGAGTGATGGGATCACGGAGCCTGGTGCGTGAGAGCACACGAGCTGCAGAGTTTTGGATGATCTGCAGCTTGTGAAGGGAAGAGTTGGGAAGGCCGATGAGGAGGGAGTTCCCTTAATCAAGCCTTGAAGTGACGAATGTATGGATGAGTCTTAGCAGCAGTCTTAGGGCTGCTTCAAATTCAGGGATTATTATTATTATAACTACCCTTAGATGAATAAAACATGAGAAAAATATTCTGGGCCAGTTGTCCCAATGGGTTAAAAGCATCGTATGATGTAGCACTGAGTCACAGGAATCAGGAAGCCCTGATTCAATCTCTGGCCTACGTTGAGATGCTTGACGTCATCTGGAATAAAACGAGTGGGGGAAGAGAAGGGAGTGCAGAAAGTGGTATGATTTTACACAACGTAATCTCCTCTCTTACGGGACAGTGACGCAATGTTTTCGCAATGCAAGCGGTCTGAATAAGTGACCTCCGAACATTGCGAGTATCTGTTCCTGCCTCTGAGAAATTAAATAAAAATCAGCGTGAGTCACAGAAAATCAGAGAGAGAGAGAGAGAGACTGCAAATTAGGCTTATTTCTCCTTTAAAAATCCCAACGGGGCCAAACGTTTTACACCCGGCTGTTTGGATAATCGATAAATAAACACCCTGAATGTGAACCACCAATGTAAATACGGAACCATAATCTTTGAAGTAATCCTTTAATTCATTCTTAATACAGGAGTCTTTAACTCTTTTACAGCACTTTCATACTCCCTTTTTTTTCTTTCCTCTGGATAGTACACTCTTCCCTTCCCTAACTCTCCCCCAACACGGATTCCTATCCTTGTTTCAATGTTAACGTTACCATCACCCATCGGTACAATTTCCCTGTCGAGGCTTGTTGTGAATTTGATTGAAAGTGTCTTGTTCCGTGCTGCGACAACATCTAACAACCGGCCTGCTCCCTTTCTTTCAGTGTTTTGCTCAAATATGAAACGGACGGGTAGAATGCCAACCGTAGAATGGAATCAATTTCACGGATGCACAAATGGCACGTCAGTGGCACTCGCTTACTTCATGGCTGTCCGTGGGACGTTGCAGTGCGCAAAGTGGTTAATAATAATGACCCTTGTATTTGATACAGCGTCTTATCACGTCTTCGAGACGTCTCAAAGCGCTTCACAGAATATACCGTAAAGTGAATCGACTAATATTTTGTGGGTGAAACGCGGCAGCCAATTGCACACAGCAGTGTCCCACAAACAAAGTCGTGGATTCAGTGACTTTTCGGAAGGGATTGTTACCCCCGGAAAATCGATCCGCCAATCAATAAACAACTGGGTTCCTACATACTGCTAGGTAAACAGAGGCATGTCTATTTATTATTATCATTGCCGTATTCAGCTACAGAAGACTTGGTGAAGTACTTTGGGATGACCCCGCTGAGTAGCTAGTTTAATGCTGGAATAGGGACCCGAATAAAGTATTTGGCCCAACCTTACTTTAAGTCACGAAGCATGTTGGAGCATTGATTGTAATCAGACAAAAGAACCAACTGCATTCGAATCTTTGGAGAAGCCCAAGTCATATGTTGGTGTTTTTTTGTGACCATATGTAACATCCTTGATCTTATGTAGCTGCAAGGGAGATTGTAGAGTGACGTACCTGTCAATCCAGTTAAGAGTTGTTCGAGTTAGTCCACTTCGAGTGGTGTTAGTACTTAAGTCTACAATAGGTAGAGTATGCAGAGTTCATTTATAAATCAAAGGGAGCCTAAATATTTTGATCAAGACTTGTTGAAGGGTAAACAAAACGTGTTTTCCATGACCCACGGCTCACACGCTTGTGTCCACACTGAGGCAAAGCTGTGCCACGCCTGACATTGCTAAACACTCAAGAGCTATAGTCATACCATTTCCTCTCTTTTTTCCACGTCTACCCTGTGGGCTAGTCAGCCCAATGTCTTTCCCTCGGACTCACAGCAATTTAATGCTGGCAACTGAGGCCAGTGTCCAATGGACACAAGAATTCTGGAAGAAACACTGGTTGACCTGCTCACCTCATATTTGTACATGGAAATATACCCTCAAAATACACAGTCAATTCATTTTACTGTATCAAACGCGTGATTCAAAGCAAGCTTTGGACAAATCACTTTAGAGTTCTGACCGAAGGTCATCGACCTGAAACGTTAACTCACTTTCCTCTCTCCATAGATGCTGCCTGACCTGCTGAGTGTTCCCAGTGATTTCTGTTTTGATTTCACTTTGCAGTACATTCTGTGAAGCGCTTTGAGACGTCTGAATGGCGTGATAAGGAGCTATATCAAATGAGAGGATTGCTATTGTCATGGAAAAAGGACTGGTAAAATTAACTAGTTTTATGGGATTTTTACTGTGTGCAAATTGCTCGCTGCAACTGCCTACGAAATGCACCATTACAGTAAATTCTGTGAAGCGTTTAAAACATGCTCCCGGCTTGAAAGGCGCTGTAACAAATGTAAGAATTATCATCATTACTATAACTATTGCTTCTGCTTGTTGAGGAACTTTAAATTGGCTGGCACTCAGCTGTCAGAGGAGCTGTGCATTAAGCAGTCAGCAACCCATCTTCGAGCACAGTGTGACTCAGCGATGTGTGGGCTTATGATATACTCAGAGTGGGGGAGTCCGCAAATAGAGCCTGTGCCAATGCAATCACACAATGGATTCAATCGCTGGATGTCAAGAGCTAGCGCATGGGTTCCTACCTACAATCCCTCACATCACAAGCTTCCAATTATCAACCATGCAGCCACTCAACAAAGATAACGAAAGCAAATAAAACAATCAAATTCCCAACTCCAAGGGCATCGATACTAATAATTATCCTCGCATTCGATGTAGCACCTTATCAGGTAGTTCAGCCATCTCACAGTGCTTCATAGGATTTTACTGTGAAGTGTAGTGGTGGTGTATTTGTAGGTGCATTTGGGAATTTGCGCATAGCAACGTTCCACAAACAGCCAATTTTGAATGACCAATTTTATCTGAGGTAAGGTTGGCCGGCCAGGACACCCGGAGAAACTCCCTTCTCTCTTGGAACAGCGACATGGATCTTTCACTTCCGCCTGAACAGACAGACGGGACCTCGATTTAACGTCTCATCCAAACGACAGCACCTACGACAATGCAGTGGAGGTGCCATTCTTCTGATGAGATGCCAAACCAAGATCCCATCTGTCTGTAATGGAGGTTAGCTGGATCGACTAGAGACTACATGAGTTCCAAGCCCTGACATGAGGCTTGAACCCACAACCTTCTGATTCAGAGGCAAGAGTGCCACCGGCTGAGCCAGGCTGGATTCAGATACCTATATAGCATAGCAATGGTACAAACAAAAGCTGGATGATATTCAGTTTGGATGAATAGTGTATGGTGTAAGGAGACCAAGGGCAATGGAATAATATAATACCTTGGAAAAATAGGTCCCCCTCTGCAATATAAAAATAAGTAGGTAAACTCGCATTCCCCAAGTTCCCTCGGGTGGTTTGGACAAATGTTTTGATAAATAAAAATTACAGTTCTGGTGGTTTCCTGAACAGGGTGTGGTCAGACAGGGTCTGTAAACAACATTCCAAACCCCCGAGTCGGAATGACTTGTTTTGTAAGTTTCAATTTTCATGCGGATTGAAACTCAGGCGGTCTAACGAGAAATAAAATCCGAAACAATTTGGACAATTTGAGGCCAGGATCTTCTTATTCTTTTTTTAACTTAATATATAATATATATATAGATATATATATACACACACACATATATAAAGAAAATGAGTGGTTTGCCTAACGTCAGGGATTTGACAAACCAACTCCAGGCTAGATTTCATTGTGCGGCAACCAGTTAACAATGCCGATCTATAATATGATTCTTTTCGCCAGCCTAACCGCCCCCCCCCCCGCCCCTCCCCAGGCCACCCTCACACCCTGAATACTATGATAAGAGACCCTTTAAGTCATAACAAATGCAAGCATTATTATTACTAGTGTTATTATTATTGTTAAGAGAACGGGCGCTGGCAGTAACTCAAGCTGTTTGCTTACACATTTTTCGATTGTGAACAACAAAGTGAACTCACTGACGAAGTCCCCTTTCTTTCATTAACTGAGCGCCTTGACTTGACCAAGGGCCATACACGACACTGAGATCAGGAGAGGCTGTTGTATTGGGCTGCGAGACTCATCTGAGGCTGGTGTTGAAACACAGATCTGCACTACCCGACTGAGCTCCAACCAACAGACTGTTCCCAACACCATTTCTTAATGAACATCTTGACAGCCGAGTTTAATATTGCTCCAGCGATCGTCCAAATAGTTTACCAGATATTTGAGAGAGGTTCTGAGCTGCGTAGCTCTGAAAGGATACTTCTCCTAAACCTCGAAAATCCACCTCATCTGTAGCCTGTAAAACCACTTTATCTTAAGGTTTAAGAGCATGTACGACATGAGAAGGTGCTATATCGAATGCAAGGATTATTATTAATTGAGGAAAACTCTTAACTTCAGTCTTATATAAGAGCCTGTTTTTACACAATTCTTAGATACCAGCTTCCGAATTGAATCAATAATCCTTACTTTGGTACCGCACCTCTCAAGTCAATAGAAAGTCTCAAAGCACTTTACAGGATATACAATAAAGTGCAGTGACTGCGTGTTTCGTAAGCAAAACACGGCAGCCAATTTGCGCACAGCAACATCCCACAAACAACCACAAAAGTGAATGTCCAATTTTATCCGGGGATTTCTCATCTGGGACTGTGTGAGAAACCCACTTCTCGTTTTGGAGTAGTGACGTGGGATCTTTAACGTCCACCGGACTCATTTGAGAAACAGCTTGAATGTGTAATGGGATGACAGTGCGATTGGTAATCCAAAAGACTGAAATCAAAGGAAACCAAACAGCTTTCTTTACCGGAATCTCTCTTGCAATCTCTCTGTGACCTGCCGAGCCACTCCCAGAAACTCACAACCATATTATCACAGACATGTTCCAACACATCTATTTGGGTTGGTTTCCGATTGCAAACCCAACAGCTCCCACTGGTGACGACAAGAAAATGCCTAACACTGTACCACTGCCCAATGCATCACAGTATATCCAACGCGAGCTCTTTCCTGCATTTGGCCCATCTGTGGTCATTTGCTCTCAATAAAGTAAAAAAACCTCCAGCTCCCAATAATTTTAATGTGGAAAAAATTGACACATGCCCTTCTGTGTTGAAATGACCAAATCTGACAAACAATTATAATAGTAATTTTTTTAAAAATCCTCGCGTTTGATTTAGCGCCTTATCCTGTCTTTTTGAGACTGTAAAGTGAATTGACTGGGCGAAATATTCCCTAGAGTACTAATGAAGAAACTAATTCCACAAGTTACTTGCCTGATCGAACAAGCTAAAAGAGAATGTGTTGCTTTCTGAAGTGTTATTTTGATCGAGCTCCTTCCATTTAATCTCAAGGTAAAGATTGCTGATATTTGGGAGCTGAACGCATATCCCACTTTGACACTGGGTATCAGCAATGAGTACTCCCAAATCAGAGTTACTGTGTGAAACAAATACAGGTACTTACAATTAGTAAAGTGCCTATATAATGATAATAATCCTTGCATTTGACATAGTGCTTTTCACGTCTTCGAGACGTCTCAAAGCGCTTCACAGAATATACCGTAAAGCGAATTGACTGTATATTTTGTGGGCAAAACGCAGCAGCCAATTGCGCACAGCAGCGTCCCCACAAACAGTCGTGGGTTGAAGTGACCAATTTATTATTATTTTTTTTAATGACTGTTGATGAAATGCCTCACAGAGCTTAATGGTTAAATTATACTGCAAAGTATGTGTTTGTAAGCGAGCACAGCAGCCAATTTACACACCGCAGTATCCCATAAACAGCCATGAAGTGAGTGACCAATTTTATCTGGGACATTGCAAGCCAGGACACTGGGAGAAACTGCCTTCTTGTTTCGAAGAAGGAACAAAACGAGTCTTTCCTCTGTTATAACAACGTATCATAAACTGTACCTCAGAGAAGCCTCTTTACTTTATAGTAAACCCTGTGAAGCGCTTTGAGAAGCCCTCCCTACGTGAAAGGCGTGTAAGTAAATTGAGCTTATAATCCCAGATAACATGCCATCTTCATACCAGTTTACTTTTTGATTCCAGCGCTCTCAACACCGCGGGAAAGATTTTACCAAGTGCGATAATGATAAGACGACCAATCAAACAACAACAACAAGATTTCATTTATAGAGCGCCTTTCACGTCGGGAGGACCTCCCAAGGCGCTGGACAGTTGGGTCGGGAACCGAGCAGTGGAGGAAATGGTCAGGGTGAGGGGAGGGAAGGGAGGGAGCGAGGAGGGGGTAGAGAGGCGAGAGGGGAGCTGAAGGCACGGTCGACGAGAACGTTTAAGCAGTTTTAAAACCATGAAGTTTGAAGCCAAATTTTGAATTTTGAAGCCAAAATAGTCTTTGAACGCTCAAGTTCTGATTCCTTTATTTCAAATACTCAGATTGTAAATCTGCCAATTTGGATCGAGCCTCGGACAAGACTGCCAGCTGGTGGAGCGTGTAGAAATTGCATCAGAAATATGAAGCTAGTCAGATCGAGCACAATTAAATACCTGACCAAACTCAGCCTTTGGACTTGTCTGTATTTGCTCCTTTCTGGTTTATTCCCAATATCTATATTCGTTCAACTTTGGTTTCAGATGGTTTTTGCCTTCAAGACACACAGTCACGACGCTTTCCAGCAAATCCTGTGAAGCGCTTTGACACGTCTTCCCGCTGTGGAAGGCTGCGGCTGGATCAGGTGTGAGTGAGTAGGAATTACTGTCGCTTAATGCCTTTGCCCGTCTTGTCACTGACAGAGAATGAGCTGGTAAATCAGTCTTCAGTGTGCAAAGAAGAACAGGACAAGTCTCACAGAATGCAGAACTGCAGTCACACAGCAAACCTACTTTTCTCCAAGCTAAATGGGCGAGAGATTGAGTGTTGGTGTCGAATGTAAATTCGTGCAAGTTGCAAAATATTGGGAATAGAATCAGCAACAATATGCTCCATAATATTTAATTGTTTTGTTGATAAGAAGATTGTTTTCTCCTGCATCCATCCCATGGTTTAACAGGTGAAAAGTCCTTTCTGAGCGACTAACAAAGTAGGCCAGTGTAGAAATAAGCCATAGGATTAGTTGATCTCTGCTGCGGGAGCAGATAGGGTTAATCAGTTAGTCTCAGCATTACAGTGTTAATATTACCGCTAATAATTCTTTTATTTAATATTGCACATTTCATACTGCGAGGGATGTATCAAAGTGCCTCACACAGCCTTACTTGAAAAGAGAAGGGAGTTCTCCCGATGTCCTGACCAACAAAATTGGGCATTCATTTCATTGCTGTGTGCAAATTGGCCGCTGCGTTCACCTACAAAATACACAGTCACTCTACAGGGACCACTTTGAGATATCCTCCGGATGTAAAAGGCATGCTACACTTAATGCAAAGCGCTTTATCAGTTGCAAAGGTTATTATTATAATTGTAGAAAAAATGATTCATCGATATTGGATTATAAATATTAATAGTCTCTAAGTTTGTTCCTAACAGCGCAGTCAATAGTGCAGTTAGCCATCAACTAAAAAGAGACTCATTTCTCTACAGACCAAATGGTTTGAATCGTAAGTATGAACAACCATTTTCTAGCATCCATAGAAATAGATTCTCTTTGCTCACAGTGCAGCAATTCTAAGCAACTAAATGGAAAGTCTGTTCAGATCCAGGAGCTGTTAAGTCAGCGGCTCAGTAATCCACACTGTTTTATGTTAGTCACTGAGAAAGTGTAATGTCCCTCCCAGTATTGGCTGACAAGCGCCATTCAGTACACACACAAAAAATGGGTCCGTCACTGGGAAAGATGCCAGCGCTGAGTTAAGCATTAGACGCAGACTAGCCTAGTCATAGTCCCAACAGAAAATGTTTATCGATCCTGCGCCCTAAGTCATAGGAGGAATATAACGGCTACAAATCATTCCAAATTGTGCCTCTCAGACTGAGGACAAGGTGACAAAAGTTAAAGTTCACTCTCAACCATGTCATCTGTTTGTGGCGCCAAGTGGTCTCAGCTCGAATACTGGCAATTTATCGGAGTTACGAGCTGAAATGATACAGAACTAATCTGCCAATGGAGGAAAGACATCCTATAGTCCTGCCGGTACACTAGGAGTTAAAAGTCCTTTACACCGGGGAAACTTTCCTTGCTGCGCTTTGAGACATTTCCAAGACGTGATAAGGCGCTATTTTAAATACCAGTATTATTATTATCATTTTAACATTTTATCGGGGCGATTGTTATATAAAACTGCCATACATGTCTGATGAGTTTGTTTAGGTCATAGCTCATCAACGATAGATTCCCCCTCCCCCCAAAAAACAAAGGCCAAGACACTCTCCCCTGCAAGACCTTTTCAACGAGGTATAAATCACGTCTCTAGATCAATCGCTTATTGCGTTCTTGCCATACAAACACAGACATTTTGTTCATATTAGCATAGATTTATAATAATCCTTGCATTTCATGGAGCACCATATCACGTCGTTGAGATGTCTATTTTAACATGGACTTTCAGCCAACTCTGCAGCAGAGCCCTGGTAACAATGCAGTGTTTTATTGAGGAGGTTGTTTTTGCTAGTGGTTTGATGGCATCTGGTCAAATTCCAAACTGAGAAAAAAGACCCACTGTGGATTCCTGCCCAGCGCTAGCCCACCCATTGTAGACAATTCCGAACACAGTAGACAGCAAAGCTAATCCTTGTCTTTCTGCCAAGCAACACAGTCTCCTACATGCAATCAATGGACTGGGTAACCACAGCACAAACAGCTGCTGCTCCAGGCAGACAGGGGTAGCTTACGATCACCCTGAAGTCTCTCATTCCAAAGGACGCATTTGTCATGAGTGCGATCCCCAAGGTTGGAACTGGAATGTGGCTCACAGAGCAGCTCACTATGGCTCACATCACGTAACAGAATCACACAGAAATAGGAATACAGGGCTTATACAAATCCTGACCGACAGTTCCCCCAGATAAAGTTAGTCATTCACTCCATGGCCGTTTTGTGGGACATTGCCATGCCCGCATTGGCTGGCGCGTTTCCCCTACAAATACACAGTCACTACACTTCCTATGAAAAAAACTGAAGCGTTTGAGACATCTCGACGATCCGATAGGGTGTTACATCAAACGGAAGGATTGTTATTGTTAAATTATAATCATTCGTAAACGGCACAAATACGTACGCACTTTATATTAGAAGTTGGTCGACACCATGACAGCACATTCAAGATCCTGATAAAGGGCAGCTAAACGATAGTTGAAACGATTAAAGGAGGATTTCTGGCGTTGATTCTTAATGTGCATGACTGTGCCAGCTACAACACTGAATTAGCAATGCTTACAACAAAAATCTAAAATACTGTATTCATCGGACAATCGGTTTTGCTAATTGAGATTAGCAAAAGGCCTAAATTAGGTCAGCACGATTGCTTTGCTCTCACCCCACCCCGTCCCCACAAAACATGCAGTTAATTCACTGTACAGTATATTATGTGAAGCGCTTTGAGACGGCTTGAAGACGTGATAAGGCGCTGTATCAAATGCAAGGATTATTATTATTATCCCCACCTCTAAATGAGTTGCAGTGACGTTTGTCTGCCTGTATATAAAAGACCTATCTGAAAGCAGCCTGGTTAGCTCGAGTGTCTCGAGGATTCAGCTGCCGCGTATAATATTGCAATTCTTCCATTGTGCTGAAGCCACGTCAGGCTGAAGTGAAGCCTAAGGTTGCGAAATACCAGTTGATGGGCTGCGTTGATGCTTTGCTGAGCCTCTCAGAAGGAGAGCCACAGAGACCTGCAACACCGGTCATGAATACATCTGTCCACACGGCGGGGTTGGGGGAATGGTTTAACAAGCAGCAGAATCAACACCGATTGATTGAAAAGCGGGAGGGAAGAAAGTGATCCAGAAATGAAGTCAGTCGCTGCGCTTTGGCTTTGATATACTGTGTGTAAAAAAAAAGTTTGCTCTCCAGGTTGTTGCGTTATGTGCCTCGAATTCCTTAAAAAGCAACTTGAACTGATGCCTAAAGGGAATACACTCAGCACAATGCGTGTGGACTTTTAATCGAGTGAAGTCAGAGATGAAAGACACAGGGATAAATAAGCATGCACTTATTAACAAAGTTTGCTGATTTTGCTGTGCGTACTGCCAGTGACTAAGTTTTGACATGTCTATTGTGCAAATTTTTCTTTGTTTTCCGGGTGTCTGACACACGGTGGAGGAAAACTCATCACCGTGCTGAAGAGTATCCAAACCAAGCTGAGAAGTTCATGCATCCCACCTACACATGGAGATTCCACAGATAGATTGGTTGGGATGGAATGCGATTTGGAACTGCTCCTGGCAAGAGAAGGCCATTTACAGGAGCAGAGTCGTATATCAGTGCAAAAGGGAATCAGGAAAATAACTGATCATACGGAAATTATACCAACAGAAGGCAACGAACGTGACCAAAAGGAGTACAGGCAGAAAAGCCGTTACAACAACAAACAACAGTTTGCATTTATATAGCACCCATCGCATAGGGAAGCGTCCCCAGAGCGCTAATTTTTATGTATACATGTACATTATTCTTGTACAAGAATAAGAATCCTTGCATTTGATATCGCACCTTATCACATCTTCGAGATGTCTCAAAGCGCTTCACAGAATATACTGTAAAGTTAATTGAGTGTATATTTTGTGGGAGAAACACGGCAGCCAATTACGCGCAGCAGTGTCCCACAAACAGTCGTGGATTATTTTTTTTTGGAAGGAATTATTAGCCCCAGAAAAGCGATATAGGTAAACAGGACTCCATAATATGGACATGAGCATCCAACAATTACTAATTAACACATAGTTCCACTGTAGTTTTACAATTCTATTATTGGATGGTGTGAGTGGCTTTGGAACAGAGTTCAGGGCTATAAAGTACCATAACTTCCTAAGACCTTGATCGCTACCCCGTTAATGCGTCTAGACTTACACGAACGGTCTAAAAAAAAGTGCTGAACAGCAGGAACTCGGGGAGGAAGGGATGAAAGAAAAAGCGAGCGGCAAGAAAGGGGGGAAAAAAAAACATGAAAGCAATCAACGGAAACAAAGAGGAGATTAACGGAAACTGAAAAAAGGAAGGAGTTTGATGAAACATTGGTGAAAACGAAAATGACTTTAGCATTGCTAGTTAAATGCAAACAAGGATAAACATCATCTGGGGCAGGAAATTGAAAGTCAGAGCTTGCAGAATTCATCGTGTGTTGGCCAGAGAGCACTAACCTGACAAAATAACTTGAGCGCCAAGGGAATAATGAGAAAGTCAGTGATATATGTTACTATTTTCCGATCAGATAAAAGCAATAAACACAAAGCCAAATCAAACGCACGTCAAGGAATAAAGGTTCCAGTTTTTTTTTAAAAAAGTTTCGGAAAACTCTTATCGCCAACCCAATGTCTGTCCCTGTCAACAACAATTTTGCATCTATCCAGCGCCCTTCATGATAGGAGGGCAACTAATTATACTCGTGTAGCACCCTTCACATCTGAAAGACCTCCCAAGGCACTGGACGATCAGAGATGGCCAAAGGCGCGGTCGAAGAGGAGGGTCTTCAGACGGGCTTGAGGGAGGCAACAGAGGAGGTGAGGCGGAGGGAATGTAGGATAGAGTTCCAGAGTGTGGGGGCAGAGAGCGACCCATCATCGAGAGGACGTCTCAAAGCACTTCACAGCGCTGGATGGGAGCCTGGGTTGGGCGCTGTTTACTGACTGCCGTTAGATAGCATGTCCATGCTAAAGACAGTACTAAAAACAGCCATCAAAACAAATTTTTTTGTGTACAGGGAAACAGTGAATGTAATGCTTCAAAGATGTTGTTACAGCAAAGATTTTTTTTTTTCGCTCGGCTGTTTTTAGTACACAACTCCCAGTGTTTGCTGGAAGATGTTCTAAGAAACTTATCTCTGTGTGTGTGTGGTATGCGTCTGTGGTTATGCTTCGGGGAAGGGGGTGGGGGGGAGGAAAGAGAAAAAATTTGCAGAAAGCAGTAAGATCAGACATACCCTTTTTGCTATCATTTATTTTAAACTCAATAAGACGTCAGCCAGATTCGTGCAATAATAACAATAATAATCTTTGCATTTTGATAAGGCGCTTTTCACGTCTTCGAGACATCTCAAAGCCCTTCACAGAATATACTGTAAAGTGAAGTGACTGTATATTTGTGGGCAAAACACGGCAGCCAATTGTGCACAGCAGTGTCCCCACAAACAGTCGTGGATTGAAGTGACCAATTTTATTATTGTTTTTTTTCTTGAGGGATTATTATCAGGCGTGTGGAGTAAGGAAACTTGCCCAAGGTTTTGCCCTGTCGGGAATCGAACCCGGGTCTCTCGCTCGCGAGGCGAGTGCTCTAACCACTGAGCTACAGGATTCCTGTAATACCATTACATGAACAATGTGAATATAATAATATGAACCATATGAAATCATCTGCGCTCAAAGAAGATGAATCCACCCAAAAACAAACCCAGCAGTTAACTTGAATAAACTAAATTTAGAAGCTTAACACACACACACATATACACAATCTAGAGAGTGTTGCTTCATATTAGAGTTAACAAAATACCCAATTCGATTCCTGAAATTCTGCTCACAAGTCTGTCCACATGCCTCTGTTCAATTCGCCACATGCTGGAAACAAATTTGGGCAGCCATCAAATACACTTTCACTGTAACAAACGCTTTGCCTTTCACTCAAACACTTAAAAGCATTGCTTCCATCCCTTCGGCAATTACTTTGCTAAAAAAGTCTACCACCGCGCTCAAATGCGTAGCTGCAGGCCTTTATGAAAGGTACTGTAACACCTTTCGATTTGCTCTCATACCAACAACAACAAATTACATTTGTATAGCGCCTTTCACGTCAGGAGGAGATCCCAAGCAAGCGTTAAAACTACGATTAAAGGCCAAATTACTAAAGACTTGAAACTACACTCGGCTCTTGTATTCCGAAACCCCACCCATTGCCTTCTCCTTTCACAGAAATGAAACTGCATTTGAATCTCCTAATTTTCCCATGAAATACCTCCATTTCTGGTCACAGCCTTCTGTAAACTGACCAATTCTTTGTGAATGTGGGGCAAACATCGATGCAACTCAGGCTGAATGGATTGCCTGCAAATGTATAATTTAATTTCTACAATGCACTCTTTCATTGCATTGGCATCATGGTTCTTTCTGATGCTTTCAAAGAATTGGCACGACAGGATTTGTACAGCAATAGGTGCGTTCATACATGTTCACACCAGTGCATTTGGAAGCTGGAGGAAGTGGTTCCTTTAGTATGTGAGAAACATGTACACGCTGACTCCAATCTTGTTTAGACACTGCTTTTCTTCATTTAATAATACTGTACTTGCATTTCATACAGCGCCATAATCACATCTCTAAGTGCTTCACTGAATATATTGTAAAGTGAATTGACTGTATATTTTGTGGGTAAAACGTGACAGCCAATTGCGCACAGCAGTTTCCACAAACAGTTATGGATTAAGTGACCAATTTTAAAAAGAAAGGATTACCACCTCCGGAAAGTGATCCGCCAATCGACTAACCACTGGGTTCCTACTTACTGCGAGGTAAAATTTGGAGTGTGGTGTGTGGAAACGCGGCTAACGTTTCGCCCGTCCAGGAATCAAACCCGATTCCTCTCGCTTGCAAGGCGAGCGCTCTAACCAAATGAAAGATATAAACCTCGGTGCACGCCATCCCCTGACTAACAGAAAAGGTCCTCAAACCGTTAACTTAAATGTTAAGAAATTGCAGTCAATTTTGTACCCATTCTTTGAAATCACTTAAGGTGAGAAATATCACCTTGACTTTCTCCTCCGACGCATCCCCTCCTTAGACAGACTCGCCACCCTCCCCAATCTCGACCCTCAGCTCAGGTCCAAAACTCTTGACTGTCCAGCGCCTTCGGACATCCTCCGGACGTGAAAGGCGCTGCACAAATCTGATGCCAGAACCAGACAGCCAACTGAAAATTTAAATGCCTCACCCAGAACGTGTGAAGACCCATCTCACACCAGTAAATGCGATGTAGGACATTAATCTACTTTGGCATCATAAAAAAAAACTCATACTTTATTTAATTGAATTCCTGAAGCACATTTGCATTAACTGCAGGAATCCATTCATTCAATAACATTTCTGTGACGGGCAGTGTCAACGACAAAAGATGAGAAGGCTGGGAGAAATAGTTTGGTCACCGATAACTTACTTTTGATGAATTACCCTCAAATAATCTTTTGTCATAAAGTAATAGTTATTTAAAAGAGCCATTTGTTTTATTTCATGCCCAGGCTTGACTTATATTAGTCCAAATTACAGTGAGTAAATGCCCAAGCAGCAGGCTTGACTTATATCAGTCCAAATTACAGTGAGTAAATGCCCAAGCAGCAGGCGCGCTTGCACTGGAGAAAGCATCAGTCATACAACACCAGCATTCATGTGTGAAAACCCCAGTCTCTGCAGGTTTCAGGACAAACTATAACCTTTCTTCAACGTCTACCGCAGTCATGCCTTGATGGACGACAGCAATGTTTGATCCTTTTTTTTTTTTGCGAGATCTGAGACTGTAGGGACTGTAGACGCCTCATCAGACATAAACGAAGAAATTAACATTTTTCTAGCACTTCATTACCTCGTTGAAATGTCTCAAAGAGTAGGAGTTGGCCAGGACACCAGGAGAAATTCTTTGCTCTTCAAATATTTTCAGTTTCTTTAATATCCACTTGAACAGGCGGCCCAGAGCCCTAATTGTTGTCCTCTGAAGCACTGCGTTTCTTACAATGCAGCATTTTCGCCCACAAAATATACAGTAAATTCACTTTAGGGTATATTCTGTGAAGCGCTTTGAGACGTCTCGAAGACGTGATAAGGCGCTGTATCAAATGCAAGGATTATTATTATGATTTTTCCTGGAGTATCAGCCTCCTCGACCATGAACTGTGGGGCTTGAACCCGCAATCCTCTGACCCAGGTACAAGAGAACGGGCCAGATGACCCAAAGCCAGTCAGGGAAACCTCCCCCTGATGGTCTGGGTGTCTGAATCTGCGAATCAATTCAAAAAGCCATAATGCAAGCGCGTTAGATAACTTGCTCACCACAGTAGCCCCTGGTTGCAGTTACTGAAGCATAACATTCAATGTAGTGAATTATTAATCTCATTGATGGATTTCCTTCCCAACCTCAGACACATCACCCTGTGCACATCACCAATAACGCTAGCGATGTCCTACTGCTCTTCGGATGCTTATTTTCACGAACCGCCTGGCTGCTACTATCCCTTCAGTTAGCATTTCCTTCTATCCTTTCCAATTTGCCCTTTGAGAGTGACAATTTTCGTATTCCATTCAACGCAGGAAAGTGATTGTATACGATGAACGAAAACAACTTGCAACAACAGCACCCTTCACTTGGAGATGCGTGTCGCAGCACTTAACAGTGATGCCGAGCTGCGGGGGCGGAGGAGGTGACCGTAAGCACGGTCCAAAAGGAAGGTCTTTTCCTTTTCTCACGTTTTTTTGCCCGCGCTCTCACCTGCACTGGCTGCCTATCCCAGAGAGGATCGATTTCAGGATCCTCACTCTTGTATTCGAGTCCCTGCACTCCTCTGCACCCCCCTACCTCTCTCCTCAAAACGTTGCCTCCGTTCCTCCAGGTCTGGCCTCCTCCTTGTCCTCCGCTCCACCCTCGGCAGGTGCCTTCAACCACTATGCCCCGAGGCTCTGGAACTGCCTTCCTCACTTCCTTCATCTCACTCCCTCCCTTCCCATTTTCAGGTCTCTGCTGAAGACCTTTCTCTTCGACTGTGCCTTTGGTCACCTTCCCCCCCCACCCCGCCCCTGGCTCGGCCCCGGGATCCGTTACTGTAAAGCGTTCTGAGACGCCGTCCGGCGTGGAGGGCGCTATATAAATCCAAGTTGTTGTTGTGGTCTTTACTCGTGATCTAGAAGAGAAGGAGGCAGCGAGCCGGGAGAATTGGGAGAAGAGTTCCTAAGTTTCAGGGCGTAGTGGCTGAGAGCGAAGATGCCGATGATGGGAGTGGACATTCTGACTACAGGAAGAAATCCCACTTACCCGACCTAAAATTCCTTAGATTGCCAGTGCTCCGAGACACTGCCTTGCCTGAAGGGCGCTATGTGAATGCAAGGTGTTTTTGCCGGTTATTTAATATCTCGCACGCGTCTCTTACCACGTCTGTTGGTAGTGATAACGCAGCAACTGAACACCATCCTTTCCCAGTGTGCGCACTGGCAGAGTGCAGCCCAGTGCCCGCGACCGTAGTTTCACCAACACCTCATCCGCAGCGAGTTGCGTCTTTCGGGCTAGCTGCTGCTGCTCCTTCTTCTTCCTCCTCTTGACAGTTTTCTAATTTTTTTTTTAAATTTTCCAATCAGCTTTTCAGCTGACATACTTGACATATTAAAAAGGTCTGGCAACTTCCTTACCGCTTGATCGGGTTATTACAGGTGAACTTTATAAGCTAATCGAGCAATTTTAGATGTGCTGCCGGTCACATGTATTTAAAAAGTACACCTGGACGTAGGGAGCAAGTCTTTTGCAAGTCTGAAGCACCTTAAGCCCACGAGTTGAATGCCCGAAATAACCTGAACCCGTATTGATTTTAATTTTGGTCTATTATACAAAGTCGAGTTTCACTATATGGTTGATTGGGTTATCAGAAGTTTACTGTGGTGATGAAATCAGGCACTTACAATTTTTTGTTGTTTTTTTTAAAATTAAACCTCCTTAAATTTTTAAACTCCCACGAAATTGAACAATTAATTGCATCAATAGAACCGGCAACATTTCCGACCTGGGTGCGAGAAGGCTATCTTGAAATTTTTAGCCGGGCGCTCAGTTGTTAACGATACGATCTTAAAAACATCTCTCTGTACAGTACTTGCAAATGTATTAACTGCAGAATATGATGCTCTGTTCTCTCACTCTCTCTCAATTAGTTGCACAGTTAAAAAATAATTATCATAAAGAAAAAAAAACAAAGGCTTTGTAATGAAAAAAAATTCATGTTACGAGCACTAATAAAGCAACTCCCTTCCAAACCTTCTAGAAATACTAAGACGGACTTTTACTGCACTAAATGTTTGGGTCAAATACGTGACGTTCGCTTCAGGTGTTTTTGTATGAACTCAATAAGTTCAAGGGGCTTTGCTGTATTGTAGCAGGAGGGAAAATATTTCTGGGTGAAACGCAGATAGAAGCCACAGCTACAGTACTTCATAAAAAAAGCACAAACTCATTGCAAATATGAATTACACTTAATCGTTAATCCCTCCAGAAAGAAAAGCCAATGAGTGATAACTTTCATGCCAGCTATTACCAACTGAAGCAGGGCTGTAAAAAAAAGCTGCGTAGTGTACAAAAAAATGAACCGAAAAGGGTTTATTGCAGAAAATAAAGCAGCAGAAGAATTTATTCGAACAATTTTTTGTACCATGATTGTCAGTGAACTTAGTAGACAGTCATGATTTAAGTCTTGAAAGAAATAAAAACTGACATGCCTGCACTAAACAATTTAATACACCTCCTGGTACAAGAAGATGGCTTGGCTTAAGCTGTCGGGTATCGACTTTTACAGCTGAAGTTTGTTACAAAGGGTAAGGGTTTTTACAGAAAAGAATCAAGGAATTTAAAGCATGACGAATAAACCTTTACAAAGGAAATCATTCTTACAAAAAAAAGAATCACAAGAAACATTTTCCAGATCTTTCACATACTGTATTTCAGAGTTGCCATGTAATAAGGCCACAGTTCCTTCCCTTCCCCCAACCTAGAGCAAGCCCTGACCATCGTGTAATTATTTATACTACACGAATTTGCACGGCAATGGTTTATTAAATGCTTGAGAGAAGACCCACTTGTTTTATCAATTCCTCTATCCAGCCTGTGGCCTCACGAGGATTGTGTTATTGTTCTTAAAGGATTCACAGTACTTCTTCAATGTCCAATTCAGTGAGAATTCTCCCTTTCTATTCCTTCTCTCCACCCCCACCTCTTCCCCATGGCAACTCTCAAGAACCAAGCTAACTGTGGGCTCGATGATGCACATTTTACAAAGGAATTCATGCACATGTAAAGCATCCAGGACTAGTTTCTGTGCTTTGTATACCAGCTAAACCGTGATGCAATTTTGTTATGGAGAAGGAACCAGTTTAAAATAATTTTAACCAAAATGTTTAATAAACCAAGGGAATAAATACTGTAGTATTCATTTTACATGAGAAATTTCATAGAAACAGTACATTCAATGCTGCTGAACCCGGTTAGGGAGTTCTTTCACATGCACGCAAATCAATTTTAGGATTATTTTTCCTTACAGGTCTTACTTGCTGAACAAAACCACCTCTGGCGATGGCACCATTTGGGTTCGACTATCGACCCCAGGAGAAGTGAGAGCATTTCGCATTCTGGCCTGCAAAATTTCTCATGCAAAAAGTGCCTAAAAGTTCACTCAATTCAACACAGTGATGCCACGAAGGCCAACTTGCAGGAAATGATTTAACTGACAAGATTAAAAAAAAATAGCTCCTGGAGCTCACTAAGGTAACTGTACATCGAGTCTGGCCAATATTTTTTTTTAAAAAAATGTATGTTTTTGATCACAAGCTCAAAAACAATGTCTGTCTACTTACAGTCAAGGTTAAAAATCAAATTGGTCATCCAAAGTTATCATACAATTTCAGATATTATCCTTTATGAAACCCAATGTTTGTAGCTTGCATTGAAGAGTATGCAACGCATACCTCTGGTTTATAAGGGAGAAATTCCTGCAGTTGTGTTGGTAAATTTGATTTGACCAAATAGGCACTGGGTATCCCACAACCCCCCCCTCCCCTTTTGTATGGTTACAAGGCTTCCAAATGGCTTACAGGGGATTTGTAGGGTAATCAGAAACATACATTTAGGCCATACCGACAGCCATACATCTCTGTACACCTAATTTATATTAACATAAATTTACAAGGTAACATTCTATATAAATTCTCCTATGGCTTCTGAAACAGAAAGTTCAAAAAACTGACGTTAAGTGAAAATAGCAACACAGTTTAATCAGAAATTATGCAGTTCTTTACAAATGTTAGAAAAAAAGAACCTTTAAAACTTTTTTTGTGATATAGATTATAGCTTTTAACAATTGTGAGACGTACAAATAGGCAACATATACATGGAAAAAGAGGGGCTGTTTTGTCTGTTAAATCTCCCTGCACTACCTTTTAAGCAGAGATTGAAGTTGCAACACAGTCCGCAAACTCCTTGATGCTCACGTTAAGTCAAGGGGTCAACCAATCCTACATTCCTTAACAGGTCATTCATTGGCCCTTCAAGATATGTTCACTATTTAAACCTGACCAAGCAACTTGAAATGTAAAAAAAAAATAAGTTGAACACACACACACAAAAAAAAAAAGAAAATCATACTGGATGGGGAGGAACAAAATCTACTAACTTAAAAACACACGTGCATAGCTCAATACCATCAGCTCAAGCAAACATTACTGGAGCTTCAGCAAACCTGAGTGTGCAAAATGCATTTCTAATGTAATGCAAGCAGCCCAGGACGTAAATCTCACATAATGATACATATAGAGGAATTTTGTATAAGGCAGAATTAGCAACTTTTTTGGGGGGGAGGGTGGTGGAGAAGGGAGGGGAAGAAGGAGACTTACATTATACTTATTCAGGTAACTAGTTGCAGACTATGAACAGCCATTTTAGCAAGGTGCTTAAAACAAAGTAAGGGTTTCACTGAGACAATTCAAAGTAATTAAGTTTTGACAGGTTATAGTTAATAGACCAGTTCACACAAAACTTCTAACCAGAGTGAAGTGGATTCTGTACGACATGTCACATTCGAGACTGGAAAATGTTAACCGTTCATGTAACATGCTGTCCATTTCCTGGGTCACATATTGATATCGCCAGCACAGCAGCAAGACAGAACAACCAGATTGGCACCACCAAGTGTACAAACAAAAATTTGCAGTCCAATGTTCCTCTTTCCCATAGTATAAGCATAACGGTTGACAGATTATTCGCTATAAAACGTAAATTTCAATCAAAAAGCCACATTTCTCTCTTCCCACACTTTTGCCTAAGAGCAGTTGTATAAACAAAATGTACAGTTGTACAATAAATGGCTGTTTATTCTACCTATAAACAGGACCAACTTTTAATCTCATTCACATACAGGCTAAATTCCCTACTTTATATTATGTAATCTATTTTTGTTTACTTTTTTTAAAAAAAAAACTTTGTTCAGCCTCAAAAGGGCATTCATTAGTCAGTATTTTTCATTTGCACTTAATTTTATGGCCACTGTGTGTAGTCACTGTAAACTTAATACAACACACTGCAATGTCTCTTATCCCCAACCTAAAATAAAGGTGCCGCAAGGAAGGAGAAAGGAACAAAGGAGATTGTGCTGTCTAAATTGTACTGGTTAGGTCTTATTAAAAATAAATGGAAACAAATATATTCTACGCAAATTGAGAACCATAATACAAGGGACAACTGAAAGCACAACCTTCAAACCTAGACTTGGGAACAAGCGAGCTACCTCTACTTTTTTTTAAAAAAATGACACTGTTACCCTCTTCTGGTTTTAAAGACCTTTCAAATTAATTGCATTTATAATAGATGTGCAAAATATTCCAATTTCCTACACTAGTCCTTTGATTTTATGCTGATGAACAACATCCCTTTTAACATCATTTATTTTCAATCTTTTGTCTTCAGATTTTTACCGGTTGGTAAGGAGAGACGTTTTATTCAGTGGGCAAGTCACCCCCAATGATGTTCAACGGCTTGGAATATTAGCAATTAAAGCCAGGAAGCACAGACATAGCTGCTGTTCCCCGACACATACAAAAACTCAACACAAGGAAATATTTTAGTTAATTCAGCTAGATGATGGAAAGAGTACTGGACCCATTTCCTGAAATGAAAAAAAAACTTGCACACTAACTTGATCATGCTTTCCTTTTGGGAGTGCAGAACCAATGATTTGCTTCACTGGCAAGTACTAGTTAGGATTAATACTGCATTTCAACACAGCAACATGTTCCAGTCAACAACTTCACTCTGGCGATATAAAATGCACTGAACCAAATAGTTATGAAGTGCTGTATTAAAATGTGTCAAAGAGGGCTGTAAAATGATGCCCCTTAAAACTCCAGCCTTCAGCTTCCCATGTTGTATGCATATGCGTCCTGTTGTATGTTTTCATGCTGACCCCCCACCCCCACTGTCCCACACTTGGTCAGAAACTCAATGTAGCAGCTTTTAGTTATTCACATACAACCCAAACCCCACCCTTTACTGTAAACAGTCATTTGACAAAAAAAGAAACCTTGAACAATAGCCCAAGGTTTAAACAGTCAGGGGGTCCCACAAGCTGCAAACTGCCAGAAAAGGTTCCTGCAGATCAGATGTTCAATCCCCTACTTACATTAAGATTTTTTTTAAAGTTTTGTTTTTAAATTAACATAATTAGTAACAATAGCAAGCANTTTTTTTAAAAATACATTTAACTTTATGGTGATGTACAGACAAGACCACAAACTAATATAAGCCCTGGTAAACCATACATTCCAGACTAGAACAAAAAAAAAATTGCGAAATCATGGGATTTATACATTTCTTACGATGAATATGGGTGGGAATATGGAGCACACACGCATGTTGACAGCCTAGCTTAACTCCCTGAGGTTCTGGCAGCCTTTGTGTTGGGAGGGCGGGGGGGGGGGGGGGCACAGGGTGGGGGAGAAAGGGATTCATGAAGATGGGGACTGGAATGAAATAAAGGCTGACCTGCAAGGCCCATAGCTGGACTGACATTGCAATACAAAAAATTATTTTTTAAAAAAAACAATATAAGTATCAAAGATTTCAACCATGATTAGTTTGTATCTTAGCAACAATTTAAAAGAACCTATGCTATTTTACTTGCTTAGTGCCATTCTGCAATAATTAGACCTCTATGATGATCATTATTCAATGATGAAACGAAATCAACACATGGCACAAAATAAATTAAGTTCTTATTCTGAATACTAACAGACGTATGCACCAGATACTGTATAGATCACGCACACACACATTCATTCAGTCCCTCTTCCCAGGTTTTAATTATCTTCATAGAAGAAGGGGCACCACAGTCTACACTGTATTTGGTTTATGCTACAGTACTAACAACTCTTGAGGCGGAAAATGTTATACCTACAATAGTAACACATTAGCATTCATCACTGTACTGAATAGTCACAATTGACCGAACTGTACTTAAAACTTACATACCTATCCAAAAATAATAGAAACGGATTAAAAAGTTTTAAGAAATCTTAAGTGCTTATTGAAGAATTGTGAGAGGACACAGGGGAGGGGGTGAGAGAGCGCAGATGGTTAAGCGTAACAAACCTAGGCAGACCTACTTAGTGGTCCTGCGGCCCTAGAATATTCGACAGTACTAATGAACATTTACTGGACTGCTGGACCACTACCTACTCTAAGAAAGAGGAACTGTTAGTCAAGCTCAAGAGCTAGTTGCTATCAAGGATTGTAATATAGCCTTCGCCAGAAACCAATGACTGACGACGTGACTGGATTAAACATCTATTCCTATCCAAGGTTTGACATTATCCAGTTTCACATTTGCAAGTAAAAATTTCAAGTTGCTAGCCACATAAAAATTTCTACCGGCAAAGTGCATTAACGCAAAATAAGCAATTGTTCCAATCTATAAATGAATACTGCCTGCTATGGTGAATTGTTTTATTTATAGTTTACTGTTCTTGAATACTACTGGTGCTATTTGTTAAAACCTTGTGATAATGTGTACTTGTAAGCACAAAATACCAGACGGGCAAAATAAATTGCAAAGAAATTTCATGCCATTCTACAAGTAGGATTCGAAAGAACAGTGTGGTTCCTGTATTTGCGTTTGGGTACACAAAGGCATATTCAAATGTACATTTCCAGAATTCAGGTTTACAATGCTGGACAGATCCTGTATCCAAAAGCCAGGTGACCTTATGTTCTGACCTGGCTACCGTTCTTGAGAGATTTTAAGCCTTATCAAACAAAATACTCCCAACTAAAAAGTCTGCTTCTGTCTTTGACCACTTTCTCCCCAGAAAATAGCACTCAATTTAAAAATAAAAGCAGAGGTATTTGGCATTGCAGAATTTGAGTTTTTTAAGCGAATAAGAGGACTACGTCAAGTCTAGTGCTTGGACAACTAAAAAATAAAGAAAACACGAGTGTCTGAGGAGGGGTGTCCAGCACAGAGTGCTCCATACTTTTCACCGTTACACTAAAAAAAATTAGATTGAACATTTACATGACACAGAATAAAGCCACAGGAACATTCAAAAAATATATCTCTCTCCACTCTGGCACCTAGTCTTACTTACCACACAAGCTGTAGTGTGTAATTACTACCATCTGCATGTTCAGAGGTTCATGTCCGTACACTATTTACTTCCAATATTGCCATAAAGCTCTTTGCTGATTTGTAAAATCCAAGCAGGTTTTCCATATTAAAAATATATTTTTAATAAGAGTTTAGAAGCAGCAATAAAGCTGTGGACTACACAGAATGCGTTAGAATTCATTAACCAAATCACCACCGTCAATTTAGACAAACCGTAAATTGTCCTGTAAGAGGCCTAAAGAATGCAGGAGAGTGATCCAATTTTACAGTTTAACTCTCTAAACTATCTAATTTTTATTTTATTTTTTTTAAACTGTATGCTCTGTTGCATTGTTCTGGCATATACTTCATGAAAAGCAAGAGTTATTTTTTCTTTAAAAAAAAAGCAAGGTGGCATTAAAAAGGGAAAGGTGGGCATTGTAATTGAAATAAATCTCATTTTCATCCTAGTTTAAGGCCAGATACACAACAGGGAAACAATCTACTGAAAACCATGGTTAATGAACTAGAGAAAGACAGTGAATATGAAGGCCCTACAGCAGAAGCAGTGCAGTTTATGTTCCTAATACAAAGGCAATTTTTTTAAAAAAAAATTAAGGAGGGAAAGAATTGTACAACATTAAATACCTAAGTTGAATTGCTCCACCAAGTTTCACACAATACATTTTACGCATGTAGAACATTGCGTCTCTCTGACCAGTGAAAATCAGAACCGCATTGTCTTAATATCGCAGCTGTCCATGACTTTCAGATTTCTGAGTTCTTCCCAGTGATGAGTTAAGACAATTCCCCCCCTCCCCCCCCGGCCCCTCCCACCCAAGGCCTAACTGACCATCTCAATCCCAGCAAAAGCCGAGCGCCTTACTGCAGAAAATACATACTGTACTTCAAGGCATTATTCCAGCATTACTTTTTTTTGGGTTTAAAAAGAATTCTGTGAATCATCCTGTTTTCCCGTGTGGAATCTTGGTGCACTCACAGCAAAATGCAGTCTTTGTGAAGTGGGACAGCCCCTTCAGTGGTTCATTCTGAGCCTGACTCTACACCAGCAGGATCTTAAGAACCAGATTTAGGTAAAAAATCCACCATTGATCATTGCATTCAGGTTAATGTTTTTTTTCCATTTGTAATAAGTTCTGTACCAGAGGTCATTAAATACCCAATCACAGAGTCCACCAAAATAACTGTATGACTCCCTATGCACTCGGTCTGAAATTCAGTCGCTCTTAAAAAATATTTTTCATGATTCTCCTCAACTGTTCCACTGTTAAAATGATGATTTTAAAGGAGCATAACAGCACCCCGACAGCGGCTTGCAGCAACAATGAAAACAGGCAGTTCATTCAGCTGACTTCATTGATCAGGACGATCCATAGATTCATCATATGTAACTACTCTTGAAGGATCTGAAAATAAAAGAAATCTTTCAGTATAAAATTTAAAGAAAATATGTACCCGTAAAACCATATAATTATTAGAACTGCATTCAACATGTATCACCGCCTCAATCAGAGGTCAAGAGAAAAATGGAATGAAACAGAATTTGAAGTGCAATTAAAAAGTGCAATTCACATTCATAATTCACTGATAATCCAATCAACCTAAATCTGAATTATCAATTATTGATTTACCAAAATCAGAACCTAAGCACTCAGGTTTCAGCGAGAAAACTGTACAAGCAGACTATATAGAGATATTTATGCAAATTTAACTTAACTTATTCATCGTGCAATTTTTACTTTTATTTCGAGTTTCAGGTATTCAGAGTGCACTTACCTTGTTTATGCAGGCTCCATAAAGAGTCCATTTCTGAAAAAGAAATCAAAGAATTAATGAATACCTATATTTAAACTGTAAATCAAATCATATGTACTTATTTTGGGGCCCCATACTTTTTGAATACCATTTTTGTCATTCGCTTTCCTCTTTAAATCACTGGGATGTATATGAAGCTGGCAGAAACTACATTTATTGTCCATCTCTGGTTACCCCGATAAGGCGAGAGTGGGGCTACTATTTAAACTGCTTGCACCAATTGTAATCACAATTGTTGGGTAAGGAATTCGACAATTTTGATACTGCAGCAACTGTAATATTCCCAAAGGGAGAAAATATGCTGCAACAAGACCTCAGCCCCCCATATCTGACTAACAAGTCAGGAATTCCTGCAGAGGGCAAGTTGGCAAAAACGGAAGCTGAGCTAAACCACTTGACTTGGATTTTCTATTTATAAGCAACAAAACTGTTTTTATAGTTTTTAATATCTGAAAGTTTTACTGCAGGGAAAAAGTTTCAGAATAATTTCCCACATGTATCAACTTGAATTTATATAATGCCCCGACGTAGGATAGTGCCTGAAAGTGTGGAGACTGATGGTGGAAAGGAGGGCACAAGAGACAAACAAGGCCGGAGCCAGTTTAATATATATGTAAAGAGAAGTTGGATTGAAGTAAATATCAAACCATTAAAAAAATTACTAATACTGAGTTAACTGCTTACAAGCCTTTCCAAAATAAGTTTAACATCCATGAACAAAGATACAACTTCAATAAGATATAAACCATTCTAATTGGGCTTATAACATCCGACTACATCCAACTGCAAGGGTTTAAAGACAATTCGAAAAAGCAGCATAAGGAGTTCCTGTTGCAATGTCAGTTACATTTTAATCAAATACTCAAAACTAGCTCCCATTAACTAATTTACAAAAAAGGGGTTTACGTAACCATTAATTATTACATACAATTTAAATTTGTACATTGCCTTTCACATTAGGACATCTCAAAGAGCTTATAATATGTTTTTTTTTTAACACAACCACTACCTCCTCACAAGCGCCTTAAACTTCCAGAGTAAATGCTTTCCCGACCCAACTGTCCAGCGCCTTGGGACGTCCTCCCGACGTGAAAGGCGCTCTATAAATGCAATCTTGTTGTTTCTTGTTTTCTACAAAAGTAACAAAATCAATAAGAATGTTCTATCTCCTTTTAATAATAATCCTTGCATTTGATATAGTGCCTTATCATGTCATTGTGATATACAGTAAAGTGAAGTCATTGGGTGTTTTGTGGGAAAACCACAGCAGCCGATTGCGCACAGCAGTGTCCTACAAACAGCTGTGGATTGAGTGACCACATTTTTTTTAATATGAAGGTCTCACCTGGTCTGTGGTCAGTTGGTCAATCTTATCCCAAACCTCCATAGCTAGTTACCAGAAGGCAATCTTTATCTTTACTTAATGCCACCCCACAGCAGTTCAGTTGCAATTAGGAAGTCGCTGGTTCATGGAGATAGAATTGAATCATTCTCCGTCCTTTCTCTCAATGGACCCACAGAGCGACTAATCAAAACACTGCCTAACCAAAATGCATCATGCCTATTTTAGTTATCGTATCACCAATTGTTCTTTAACAAACCAGACAGAATAAAGCAGGCTGTGACGTTGTAACAAATAGGGATTTTAGTTACACACCTCATTTACTTTACTTTTCATTCATAGATCTGGCAAACAATAGATTTGAACTACAGGTCAATAACCCCAAATTAGTGCAAGTCCAGATCATTGTGAAACATACATAGGAATAAAGAGAATTGAAACTGAAAGTAAGTGAATGAAAACTGTAACTGAAGCGGAGAGAAGAGTAGACGACTGAAAGAGTGAGACAATACCCTAAACAGAAAGAACAGATGGGAAGGAAAAAAAAACGTGAAAGAGTTTAGTGGGGCCAGAATACAGAGCGACAGCCATTCAGGAATGAATGCTGTATTGGAATAAATTGTAAACAATGAAAACTATTTTCACATTGGTAACCAAAGCTGCTAAATAATTCAGTTCTTCCTTATCGTCTCACTTAGTTCCATCCACTGTTTTGTGCCATTTTGTCTCTTTTTTACTGCTCGCTATTTCACTGTGCAAATGCTCTGATGCTGGATTCTATAGCATTGCTGAAGCAAAACAAAACTGCTAACATCCATCCATTAGGTAAAGGGAAAAATTGCTGCCTTTTTAAGTTTGAACTTTTTAGAGAAACAATTACTTATGCTTATGAATTATTGTGCAACTTTACAGCAGTAACTGCAGGATTTTGAGGGCTTTATAACCTTAGTTGGAAAACACTTCTCTAAAGTAACTTAGGAATGAACCTGTCTGCAACAGAACTTTTTGCAGTACATCAAAATGTCTCAATAACGTAAAAATGTAAACTGTTCTATCAATTAAAATATATACCTGATCACTTAGGTTATCTTTAATAGCCTTGTTCATTGTTTTTGTATCTGCATTATTAGTGCTACAGCAACTCTATCAACTAAAAGGTCTGCTTTAGGTTTGATAAAGGTTGCTGCCAAGTTCTTAAAATACTTTATGCAAGATATTGAGCTAAGTGTACACCGACTGAACAGTTAAGTCTGAAAACCCAAGGCTATCTAACTTTCTACTATCTTTTAAAAAAAATTGAACACGAGGTTTAAAAATATTTCTTCCAAGCTTGCCAAGTGACCTGTGAGCTAGATATGCACCATTTAGTAGTTAATGAGCCTTTATTCTTTCAGACCAAAATAATAAATCTTCATTAACTGATTTGCAGTAAAGAGGGAATCTTTCAAAAAGCAAAAAGTACAAATGTCAAATTTTTTTGTAAACCCAAAACGTTGTAAAATGCAGGTCAGGGTAGCAGTTGGGTGGGGGAGGGAGAGAGAGAGAGAGAGAGAACACTACACCAGGCCTTATTACCCCTGTACTAAAGGGCAAAGGAAATGTCAGCCAGGAATCCTGTTCATGTCTACGTTCAGCGATCCTTGTTGTTGGAAAGTGTCAGGTATAAACGAGATCAGACTTGGCTGTGAGGGCTTTGCCAGTAAAATAGCTTGCTGACACCAATCGCCTAGGCTCACGCATTAAAAATTGCTTCATAGACTATTTTTAAACATGGATTTCTATCACTAATACTTAGCAGGCTTTAAAAATTGCAAGTCATAGCACCACTTCTAATTAAAGGCTATAAATGTATCGAAACATCTATCACCATAGCTCTTCCCCACCCACCTCAGACGTCTCAAAGACGTGATAAGGTGCTCTATCAGATGCAAGGATTATCATTATTATTATCTCAATCCTGAAAGCAATCCCGAAGTATGATTCACTCAGCAATGACCACCCTCCCTAACGCCAACTCTCAATCAAGTTTGAAGACCCAGTGTCTGCAGTATGTTCATTCATAGGAAGCATCATAATCCAAATGAAGCATGACCTTACCCAATGCAATTTCAAGAAGGGGGTCACTGCATATCAATTAGAGACAGGCAGACCCCTAGCTGATCTTACCCTTCCCTAGTACAGGGACATTGAGCAGCCCCACTCTCGGCTTGGCTAAGATTAACTAACGCAGCCCACTCGTGTCTTTGCTAAGTCATCAGCAGAGCCAGCGTACAGTATTAAAAAAGCGTGCTGCATTTCCTGTCGTCCTATGAATCATTAAATAGCCATGTATAGAAACAACCAGAATTGGGTCAACTCTGGCCCATGCTGCTCTTGATCAATTCAGTGCCACGTTCCATTTGAAGATTTTTAGAGCAACAAGATTTTAAAAAAAAGGCAACTCATCCCATTAAAGCAGCTGGGAGTGAAGCTACAGGGTAGCAAATGGGAAATCCATCTTACACGTCCCGCTTTAAATAGTTGAAATACGAGGCCAAGGAAACAGCTGATTTCAACATGTTGCACATGTGAGGGTTCCAAAATTATGCAGCATCTTTTTTAATGTATATTAAAAAACATTATGCAACAGCCAGCCTCAGATTTTTCAAATAGCCCACGGGGAAAGCTCCTGAGCTACTATGGCTGCCAACATTGCACCGTTCATCAAATGTGCAATATAAGAGCAGCATTAAAAAGGCAGAGTAAGTGCATAAATACAGCTGGTGTTACATCTGTCAGTTATTTCTTCTTAGAAGCATTCAAGGGACTAAAAATAAAGTTAGCAGCCATATTAAATCTATTTTTGGTGCTGATCCAATAGATGGAAGAGTAATTTTAAGTGCAACGTCAAGACTAGACATTGGGCGGGGGTTTGGGGGAAGGAAGGGAGATGGACGTAATATTCTGCTTACCATTAAACAAATTTGATAATATGCGATTAAGAAATACGTTTTACCCTATCTGTCCTATGTTCCCACACAAGTTCAGGTGCTGAACCAGTGCCTCTGAAGTATGCCATTGTAGACTGCAATTTCCAGCTTTCAACACAAGTACCCATGCACAAAGTGTTTAAACATTTTCCAAGCTCTAACAATGGACTGGTAGGTACTCGCTACCACAACAACAAAATTACATTTGTATAGCGCCTTTCACATCAGGAGGCCGTCCCAGGGGGCTGGGCAGTCAGTGTTTTGGACCCGAGCTGGGAGTCGGGATTGGGAAGGGTGGAGGGCAGGGGAAGTAGGGTGATCGAATGCACGGTCGATGGGTCTTGAAGGAGGCAAGGGAGAGGGCGAGGGAGTGAGTGAGGTGGAGGGACTGTGGGATGGAGTACCAGACGGTGGGGGCAGAGTGGCAGAAGGCCCGCCCGCCTATGGTGGGGCAGGCGAGGTAGGGGACGTGAAGCAGGCTGTAGCCCACTGAATGGAGGGAGTGGGCAGGATGGTAGGGGGTTAGGAGGTCGCAGAGGTGGGGGGAAACAAGGCCACAGAGGACTTTGAAGGCGAGGACCAGGATCTTGAACTGTATCCTCTGCGTGATGGGAAGCCAGTGGAGTCGGGCGAGGATGGAAGTGATAGGGTCACGGAGCCTGGTGCAGGAGAGGACACTGGCTGCAGAGTTCTGGATGAGGGAGGAATCTACTGTAGCACAAACAGACAAAGATGTCACAAGAGAGATCTGCACAGTAATCTTTTTAAAGCAAAGGCTGTAGTTGGGAGAACTAAAAATTAGCTTTGGTACCTCCTCGGTTATGGAGGGAAAAGTATGTCACGGGTTTATGCTGCTGATCTCAATCAATGCCCCTCACTGGCCAAATGTGAACATTGCAGGAAAAATAGATTGGGTTCAAATTTGATACTCAAATAAAATAGTTAGCAAACACAAATAGTTAGCCAACAGCAGGCATCTTTCACATGGTACCCCAGCCACGAAGCAGTGCATTTACAAAAGGAGAAATGGAAAGAAAAGGAGAATTTTTTTCCAAATGTGCAACTGTAAACAATACATGGCTTTAAATACTCGGGTTATATGTAAGTGCCGTCGCCTTCTGTATCACCTAGGAAAAGCACGGTAAACAGCTAATTACAAATTGTGTCGTCGGTCGCTGAAATCTTCTAAAGCAAGAGGTTAATTAGATTCTGCTTTATTGGACAGTGCAACACAATGTCTGAGGTACTCTAAAATTAATTGCTAAATTGCAAAAACTCTTTTGCTGCCCACTACACAGAACTATAAACATGGTTATGCAAATTGGCTGCCACAGACACCTAAGAAAATAGTCACAACACTTTGCAATAAATTGCTTTGAGACGTCCTCGTAACGTGAAATAGAAGGGATTGTTATCAGCGATTTGTCCTCTTCTTCTAGCTCCAGACAGTATCCACAGTATTTCTAAAGCCAAAGCCACAAATGACATTTGATTCTATGGGTCAATTTCATTGCCTATGAAACCCTAACATGCACATGGAAAATAGTAACATGGCATTTTTGAATTTAAAGATGTCATTGAAGACTATCGGTTTTTAAAGAACAAATTTTGGCTGAATTTACACCTTTGATGCTTAAAATTAGTCAGTTGGACCAATTATTAACCACCTACAAGTTCGGGATTACATAAGTTAAAATATTTAACTGCCCACAATTGTGTTTCCTCAAATGCATATACTACAACCCCATTTTCATGTGTAACTTTCATTTACCCAGTTTCTTTGCTTCATAGTTTGGAGTCTCGACTATGTCAAACATGTACTGAAAAAGGGGTCAACTTTCCTTTTGTGTTACAATATACTCCAACAGCTAAAGTGGTAAGTGAGTGCACAACACAATCCTGAGCCATATAAATCAGATCCAAGCTTTGAAACCTGGCCTGTGCACAAATTAGCTGGAGTACCAAATGACACCTTCACCTCAGAGCAATAAATTAGCTGTTTCTTCCTGATTACTCACCAGTGACTTCCGCTAAAAGTGCATATAAATGGATAAGAAAATGATTAGACTCATTAACGCAAATGTAGGGCAGCTTCCTCTATATACAGAGAAAGGTATACTCCAGTTCTTAAAATTTGACCAATAACAACAACTTGCATTTATACAGCAAACTTCACACAGGATAGCATCTTGGAGTGCTTAACTGAGGTGGAGCCTGACTCCGAGCCAGGGTAGACCACTCTAGGCAAAGTTGAAGAGAAAGGTTTTTCAGGCGTGAACTGAAAATGGAGGAGGCAAGGCAGAGATTGAGGGAGAGAGTGACGAAGTTTCATGGTGTAGCAACTGAGAGTATGGCTGCCAACGAGTCGAGGGGACGAGGGACAAGCAGGAGGCCATAGCCGAGCAGAGGGGGTGGGTAGTGGAATGGAGAGTAAGCAGGTTGAAGAGGTAGGGAGCTGCCAGGGCACAAAGTAATTTGTAGATGAGCGTGAGGATCTTGAATTTGACCCGTTCTATAATAGGGAGCCAGTGGTGCCTGGCAAGGACTGATGTGAAAGGGGTTTGGAGTTTGGTACGGGTGAGTATATGCGTGGCGGAGTCTTGAATTAATTGGATTTTGTGAAAAGTGGAGTTGGGGAAACCAGCGTGGAGGGCACTGGCAAAATCAAGGCACAAGGTGACGAATGCATGAATGAGGATTTCATCTGCTTTGGGAGTGAGATATGGTCGGCGGTGGGCAATGTGACGGAGAAAAGTGGTCCTGGTCAGGGATCGGATGTGGGAAGCTGAATCTCTAACCCAATTTTACACACAGTTTACACACAGGTTCAGTAAATCTGAGGGATAGATTAGATTCCCAGTCAATGGGCCAAAACCAATACCGATTTTGGTATTGAATTCAAACCACATTCTAAATGGGTAGAGGGGAAAAGAACAAAGAAGCTTTTCAGCTGACAATATTTTGGGCCCGAGTATCCCTTTCGAAATTATATCAGGTTATTTTATTTTCAGTCTTATTTGCAACATTATATCAGATTATTTTATTTTCAAAGTCTTATTTGCAACATACTCAAACCCTTAGAAAAAAGATGCAGTTCGTGATGCTCAAATTTATTTTGAGAACACGCACTTCATTAAAATATTACCTTTAGTGTGATACATAACAGCAGACTTCAAGTCAAATGAACCCAAGCTGTCTTTTCTGTCAAAGCCTCTGTGGTACCTTGTGTGTTCTTTGGCTGACGGCACCAAAGGATTGGTAGGAGAGGCCCGTTGTGGTGTTTCATTCCCAAAGTCCTTAGGGACAAAAACTATTGCACCTTGGCTTGAAGCAGCCACCTTTTGCAGTTCGGTAACATGGGGCTCCACGGACAGGGCCACCCCCTCAGCAGAAACACCAGCAGTCCACCATGCCAGTCTTCACGACGCTGCTGAGAACCTGAGGGCTAGTCCGTTTGTCGAGTTCATAAGCCTTTGGAAACATAGGAATTTCAGATCCCGGGGACAACAGTTCAGCACACTGTGAAACCAAAGTGGCAGCACATTCAGCTTGAAAGGTCACCTCCAAAGGTGGGTTATCCACAGATCTTACAGTGGCTAGCTCAGGGCCAGCACTTGGCTCATTTATGAAAGATAACCCCCACTGGTTCTGGAAAATATCCCCCAGGTTCTGCTGGGTTGTCTGGGATGGCAGCTCCGCCTGTGCTGTGCTGGGTAGCACCGATTGCATATTTGAAGGGTAGACAAAGAGACCCTGCTTTTTCTGTTCTGCAGTCACTTGGTCCAAGCCATCAGAGGACAACAAAGTTTCACTCCCAGATGAGACATGCACTACAGTATTAGCAGCAGTAACTGTCTGGACTCCTGAAGCACCAATATTCCCATCAGTCACTCCAGAAGCCAAACCATTGGAAAAGCTAGATGAGGTGACAGCTTTCACAGCAGACATGGGAACCTGCGACAATCGACCTGAAGCTAGTGCCTGAGTGTCCACAGCCGACTGATTTGGGGGTGATTTGTTGAGGTTCTCTTTAACTTTACTTGCATAACTAATCTTGGGAACAGTTTTTGCACTACTGTTGTCTACCGGGAAGACTGGAGGTGGTTTAAAGAGGGTCCAAGAGTCTTCCTTTGAAGTTACAGATGCTGCCTTTGATTTAGGTCGTTCTTCGTACTTTTTACTACAACTAAGTTTTCCATCAGAGTTTTTTCGCTGAGTGTCACCAATTCCTGCCTTTCCACGAGCTCCAGTCACACTAACTGTTACAGGTTCATACCGGCCACTAGGTTTAGTATTTTCCAAACGATTTGCCTTGTGTTCAGTTGCCTCAAATTTCATATTCTCAAGATCTTGCTGCGGAGCTATTGGATTCCCCTCGTGATGCATGGTTTTGTCTTGAAATAGATTCAAGTTCTCAGCACCTTTGTCGCTATTCCTTCTGCCTTTGCGCTTTTTCGTTGTGGTGTACCCACTCTCAGAACCACTACCATCATTATCTGCTGAAGCCTTGACAGAAAATCCATTTGTAATGTAACCAGAGTTGTTCGTTATAACACCGTTGAGAAAAGACAATGCATCTTTTTTCTCAATACCTCTACTATCCCTAGACTTATTTTCAAAGGCTTTGTCATTCTTTTTGTCCATACTGTTTTTCTGATTATAATTCTTTGTTTTGGTGCTCACTCTGCTGTGTGCAATAGCTTTTGCTGTGTATCTGGGGTTGAAATTAGTGTCTAAAAATTGCTTCCTGCCATTAGCTGCACTGCAAGAAACCAAGTTCAACTCTTCAATTTCTTGGCTTGCTGCAGACTCAACCTCGTCTTCCGATCCAGCATCACCATTTAATTCCTCAAAACCTAATAAAACGAGACAACAATTAGTTCTCAATTAATTCAAGACATTTCACAGCTTACTTTAATTTATCCAATCTAACGTTTTGTTATCAAGCATGCTGTGCAATTAAACGGAATTTAAGAGTGGGCATCTAAACAGAACGGGCAAAATCAACATTCTGCAACATGTCCCACAAACTTGGAATTTATTCTTCTCACGAGAATATTGAGGAGGCCATCTGACCAAATATTTATGTTTAAAGTAGTGACGTGTCAACAGCAGTGCTTTCAGTTTTAAATACCAGTTCCTTGAAATAGTTACAGAATATCCTGCGAGATCATTTTTAAAACCGTCCAATACCAACGCACTTGTTTGAAGCATGTAAGCAATATGATAGCGTGCAAATTGTCAGCAGCTACAGTTGTCAACCTAGAGTAGGTAAGCAATGCTGAAAATACAAGCAGTTTTCAAAAGTACAATACACAAGAGTCCAAGTTCGTTAGGCTGAGAAGAGAAAATTGAAATTGAAGACACATCATGCCCGAGGGGTTGCTGGCTATAAGAGGATCTTTGGTAGAAGATTCAATGAAAAACGTGAGGTAATCGAATAGATTATTACCTCGCGTTTCATCTTTCATATTGTGAATTCCAGGCATTCCATTTGTTGTTAGCAAGACTGTCAGAGCTCCTAAAAACACCTGGACTCATCAGTTTTCAAATCACAGACCTCAGCTGACTTCTAATTGGGGGAATTTATTTTATTGATTTCCTCTAATAGGCAAAAATGTAAAAGGCTCGACAGCAGCTCATCTGCACTGCAATGCAACATGGAACAGAGCTGTTGAAAGTGAGCATACTGTTGTGACAACTCATACGGCAAGGCTGGTTCCCAGCAGGCCTGGTACTTGCACATGGAGTGGAAGGAAATTAAGTAGTGAGAGACACCTTTCTCCTTCCTGTAACCTACACTGCAAGTACTGCAGACTGGTGCACAAGTTAGACAAAGCGGGGCGCATAAAAAGTAGGTAATTTGCAAATACTATGACTCAGATGTGCCTCTCCTTCTCCCCCACCACCGTCCACTGAAATTGAACGTTATGACATTCTGTCCATTTGTAATCAGAGCTCTGTCTCCTCATCCTCCCCGATCTCTCTGCCACTTTCGACACCTTCGACCACTCTATTCTCCATCACCTCTCCTCTCAGCTCCACCTTCATGGTTCTGTCCTTACCTAGTTCTGTTCCCACCTTTCCCACTTTGTTTCTATCAACAGCTTCTCTCCATCCCTCGCACAATCACATGCGGTATCCCCCAGGCCTCTGCCCTGTGTCCTCTCAATATCGACTTGCTCCTGCAAGGGGACATCATCCGCAGGCATGGGGCTAACTTCCACGTGGATACAGATCATACCCACATCAATCTCTCTGCTTCTACCCTCAACTCCAGGACCACTGCTGAGCGTTTGTCAGACATCAAGTCCTGGATGAGAGCCAATTTTTTCCAGTTGAATGTCAACAAGACTGAGGCCCTACTACTGCTTGGCTCCCGTCAGTGCCTGAATAGCTGACAGCATCACTATTCATGGATGCACTTTCCATCTCACAGAGCCAGTACGGAACCTCGGTGTCTTGTTTGAACGTCAACTGTCCTTTAAACCCCACATCCTGCCATGACCCGTTTGCCTTCACCTCTGCTACTGTCGGGATCTCCCCTCAGTCTGCTGAGACCCTCAATCCATCCTTTCATTACACCTGGCTGGACTTCCCAACTCTTCCTTCCCCAAACTGCAGATTATCCAGAACTCTGCAGCGCATGTCAGGTGCTATATAAACACAATTTGTTATTATAACGGACAATTATTACAGTAATAAGAAAGTAATCAGAAACGTAGCATAAATTGTAAAGCTTTACTGGCATATGTAAAATCGCTGATATTATTCAAATATATACTGGGATTATGAAATCATGATTTAAATTATAGATAATGGGATAAGATTAAAAACAACAAAAGCACTAGTGGTCTTGGCAAATCAGGAAAATGCCAACTGACTTCTAAAATAAGGAGGGGGTTACATTGGCCAATCTTTCTAAATGAGCTGTGCAAAAGGACCCCTACTGGAGAATTTTGGCTAAGAACAAGCTTTTTATTTAAACTATTAATTAGCCCCAATTATGTTCATTAAACATAGAAAAGGGAAACTAGTCAGCTGTCTATTTTTGCTGATAAAATATAGCAACATATTAGCAATTTTGCCACTTAAGTCTTGACCCTTCAACTCCTTTAAGAAATCTAGGTCCTCCTTATCTGAATAACTTCTATTAGAAAAGCAAGAACATTTCCAGCAATAAAATGATTAGGAGCAGGAAAATCTGCTTTATACTTCCTGCTCTTAATTGCATTGAAGAGGGGATAAAAAAAGTTCTGCACGTGCATAACTACTCATATTCTCAGAACTCAGGCATTAACCATTTTTAGACCAATTCTTTAATATTTTAAAAAATCCCATGAACCCAAATGGTACAAAAACAGACTACAAAAACATCTGCACCTCTATGGTTCAAATGCATCCAGAAAAAAATTGTACTGGATGCAGATAACTTAAATGTGCTTCCAAAACTATCTCAAGTGGTTTCAGCAGCTTTCACAGTATTCAGCTTCAATTTATAGTATGCCTTTCATGACAAAGTGATTTGCAATCCACAGTATAAACTAAGCACAGAAGCTGTGTTTAACAAGATGACTTGGTTTCTCCATTTGATTATATGGGCAGTCTCAGTCCTTCTCCTTAATGGGTGTACATTTAAAGAACAAAGTGGACAACCATTTTGGAGTCTTGCTAAAGAAGGCCACAGCCCACATTAAATGGAAAATAATTCATACTAGTGGGGGAAGGAGGAGGAGAGGGACTGTATTGAAATTGGGACAGACTCTATCCCACTCCTGAACTTAGAATGCTTGATAGTTGTCAGCCTGGCTCAGTTGATAGCACTCATGGCTCCAAATCAGGTCGTCATGGATTCAAATGCCCGTGTCAGGACTTAAGCTCATAGCCTAGGTTAACACTCCAATGTAATGCTACAAGAGGTGCTGTCCTTTAAATGAGACATAAAACCAAGTCTGTCTGCCTATTCAGATGGCTGTTAATGATCCCAAGTGACTATTTAAAATGCTTTTCTCCCAGTGTCCTTCCCAATAATCCTTCAGATATTAAATGATACACTGATGTCTGTAAAATGGCTGGCATGTTTGCCTACGAATACAGTTACTACACTTTACAGTGAAATCCAACCAATTGCAAGGATTTATTGTTTTGAATGCTGAAAGTAGAAACTCAGAATTGTTTAATGTAAAGGCCTTTACCCTCCCTCCCTTGTACCCTCCCTCTCAACCTTCAAACTTCCCTCTTCGATCATGGTTTTGCCCACTTTTCACCTCCCCTTGCCAGCTTGAGCAAGTTGTGTGAACTTTAAAACGCAGAAACAGTTCATTGTAATAATGCTTAATTTGATAATAGTACCTGTCACACAGAAACACCTCAAAGCACTTCAGTTTTCTGCACAGGATTTTTAAAAAAGCATAACCAAAATCTTTTACTATTTATGGACCTTACCTCGACTTTCCTAAACTGTATTTGGGACTCCATCAAATACTCCATCTTGGACCATATCCAATACTTATAAATCCGTCAACGATACCGGAATTGTGAGGGATGGATGAGAAGTTTCTCTGTCAATGGCACAACTGCGATAACTGACAACCAGCAGACAAAAAGCAGAGACCTTTTTGTTCACTATCTCCATATTAAATGTCTAGATATTGGTGTAAACAAGGTTTACCGAGAACAACTTCTCTGTACAGCACAGCTTTAAACATTTGCTAGAAGTCATTGCCAATTTGTCGCTGTGATCAGCTTGTCGTTCAAGAGATTTTTAAAGCCTGTGAAGGTTTGTTTTCCTAATTATCTCAAAACACTACAATAGAAATCAGAGCTTTAACTGCATGAAAAAAATGCAAGATTAAAACTATATTAATTTAGCCCAAAGGCTAAACAGTACAACAGTATTTATTTTTGCGTGCCCACCCCAAAAGGATTTATTATTATTCTTTCACCTGCGTCCCAGTAACAAGTGGCATTGAAAGTTTCCTTCTTTCTCTAAACTCCTGCAAAAAATTCATTGCACAGTGCTGTCAGGACCAGCCTTGTGAAAAGGCAAAATAAAATATCAATGGAGGTGCAAAGAGAACCCCACTGAATTGTATTTCCTGAATACCTCTATTCCACACAAGACTTTACGCCTGGCATGTTCTCCACAGAGAATTGCCCCACCCCAAAAAATATTCTCTAGTAAGATTTTTTAAACCCAATAAGGCCTAAACCCTACGTGTGATGTTTCATCTGGGACATTAATAGTGTTCTAATGTACTTGCAAATCACCTTCGATAAAAACAGAATTTAAACATTAGCAGACTAGCTGCCTGGTACCTTCAATAGACATCCAACAGTTCAATCCTCACCCCGCCAACTACCCTTGCATCCTGGCTCTCATTTGCTCTGCCTTTTCTCACTTTCTCAACAACATCAGCTCGACTACTGAAAAACCCTGCTCTTCTCTGCACAAGCTGCAGGCCTCTCAGAACTTTGCAGCCTCTCCCACATCAGGTTCCACAATCTCCCCCCCCACCCATCCTTGCCTCCACTGGCTCCCCATCTCCCAGTGAATCAAGTTCACGATTCTTGTCCTCACTTTCAAGTGGCTGTAGTCTCACCCCACCCTATCTCTGCGACCTCCTGAAACCCCACTGCCCAAGCCACTCCCTTCACTCAGCAAACACTGATCTGCTTTACGTACTCCACCTACCATTCCATTGGTGAGCATGCCATCAGCCATTGTATCCCAGGCTCTCTCATCCTTTATCCCAGAGTTCCTCCACCTTATACCCTCTCTCTCAACCTTCAAACTTCCCTCTTCGATCATGGGTTTGCCCATTTTTCACCTACCCTGGCTAACTTGAGCTCCCAGTCAGTTGCGTGAAGTGCTTTGAGATGTCCTCCTACCACTATGTAAATGGTTGTTCATGAATTACTAGCTGTATTATTAAAGATATATTTTGCATTTAGAAACAATCACCAGTGCAATTCATGAAAGAACTTCTAAAACAAGGTTGCAGAACCTTTCCGTAGAAACAGGAAAAAGAATTCAACTCATCAAGCCAGCCCCTTGAAGGACTTCCAGTTGTGATAACTCTGCTTTCCTTAGCTACTTGGGTGTGACTTAGTGGAATGTTGCCTTCTAGGTCATATATTTCTACAATGTTCCTCCATTCAAAAAGTTAACCATTGAATGGTAATACAAACAACGAAAACAATATCCTTAAATCCTAAGTTTACTTCACTGGCTGGCAGTGAGGTTTCATTTTGATCCTTACATATAACCTGGATAAATTGAAGCTAATGCATTAAACCTCCATTACACTATCAAGTTTGGATCAAATGGATTCAGCATTGACTCCACTCAGGAGAATACTTCTCACCTTCCGGCTGGAAGCTTCATACAGGCAGGGAACAGGGAAGAATAGTGAAAAGGAAAGAGAATCCCAACATTGGTTTACCAGTTTTAAATGAGTCTGATCTGCTGTTTCTCTCGAGGCAAATATGAATACCAGAATGATGACTCATTACTGCAACGTTGTCCTTGCCTCCATCCATTGTTGGAACCAAGATTCTAGGCCCACAGTCCAGCAAATGCTATTTTAACTCAGCCTAGTACGAGAGCAAGTAATCTAACTATTGTCTATGTTCATTAAAGGTGATGCCCACATTCGTTATGTACATAAGAAAGAAGTATAGAAATATTACTAAATACAGTATTCAATGTTGATTGTGTATTAGTCACCTCATATAATAATTTATTTGCATCAAAATGTTTCAATGGAGCGTTATAATACACATGAAAGCACCTAATCTGTTTACAAGTTCCAAAATATTTAGATCCACCTCCTGTTCAAAAAGTGCATTTGAAAATGTAATTTGAAATTGGGCTTAATAATGCAACACACACGAATCCTTCGCTACAACCTGTCAATGGATGAATTGAAAACAGTAGTTTCACTTCAAATGTGATCTATAAACGCAAGCCCCGTAAACAGAAACGCTTAAAATATTTAAACGCAGCAAAACTTTTTTTTTAAAAAAAAGAAATAAAAATGATTGGTTTACAGCCTGAGTACTTACGCAATTTTACTTATCTCCTGTGCATGCATTTCTTTAGTAGGCCTTGACTGAGGCCGGCTTAATTTTCTCTCTCTTTTTTTTTAAAAAAAAGTGGCTGTGCTCCACAAAAGCTTTCGCAAGACGTATTTTTTTTCTCTCTGCAAATATTAGTCAAATGTTTATCACGGGGCGGCCCTTTTACCTTAAACCAGTCTGAGTTTAAGAGGTTAATGTACGGTGCAGCCCGATTCTCCCGATTGAGGCCAGACCCTTCCCCGCCCTTATTACAGACCTTCCCACGTTGCAAGCAAACGCTCTGTGGCACACACCACACCTGCCAAATAGTGAGCGGCGGCCTAAACCGAATGACTTTTTCTTTTTTTAAAAAAAAATACGTTTCATGATATAAAAAGGCGTGAAATTACATCTTTCACTCAAGTCGAGCGATTTTTTTTTCTCTCCCCCCCCCCCCCTCTTTTTTTTGGGGGGGGGGGGTGTGGGGAGGAAAAAAAACCACACACACACTCACGGAAACGGATCACGATACGAAAACGACTTGAGAGGGTTCTATAAAAAGAGACCGAGAAACTCAGCGAAGGATCTGGAAACAGAAATCGCTGCCTCAAGAGAAAGAGAGGGGGAAGTGAGAGAGAAGGAAGGGAGGGAAGGGGGTGGGGGGCAGAAAGAGAAGGAAGAGGGCAGAGAGAGGAAGAGGGAGAGAGGAGGGGCGGGGGGGAGATAGAGGAGGGGGAGATAGAGGAGGGGGAGAGGAGAGAGGGGGAGGGAGAGGAGGAGAGGGGGGAGAGGAGGAGGGGGGGAGATAGAGGAGGGGGGAGATAGAGGAGGGGGAGAGGAGAGAGAGGGGGAGGGAGAGGAGGAGAGGAGGAGGGGGGGAGATAGAGGAGGAGGGAGATAGAGGAGGAGGGAGAGGAGAGAGAGGGGGAGATAGAGGGGGGGGGAGATAGAGAGGGGGGGAGATAGAGAGGGGGGGAGAAGAGAGGGGGGAGAGGAGAGGGAGGGGGGGGGGGAGATGTTGGGGAGGAATATCCAATGCTCCCCCCAAGGTGCTGTGACAAGAGGGTCGCAAATCCAGCCTCTTGTGGCTCACAGCTGGCACGGAAATAAAATAAAAATGACCGAGGACACCCCCCCTCTCTCTCCCCCCCTCTCCCTTCCCGCGTCCCCCCCCCCCCCCCCATACAAAAAAACACAACCTCACCCCCTTCCGGGAGTGATAGAAATGATGGGAAATACACACCCGTGTTTTATTCAGCAACAGGAGGGAGGGAGAGAGGGGGAGAGAAGGTAGAAGCGGGTCTGGGGGAGAGCGCCAACCGCCCCTCTCTCTCTCTCTCTCTCTCTCGGTGAGCGCGAGTGTCTCTCGTGCAGATAACTCGGTCAAGAAATCCTCCCGTGTCATTATTTGCAGCCACTGCGCTTTCTCCCCACCACAATCATCCCACCCCCTCCTCCCCCAAAAAAGAACCCCCCCCCCCCCTCCACAAGCCGCCAACATGGCGGACAGGAAATAGTGCCAGAACATTCCAGCGCACCGGCATCGCCTCCCTCCTCTTCCCCACCCACCCACCCAGGCCAAGGCCCAGCCTAGGCCCGACCCGGCCCGGGAGACCGGCGGCAGCTCGGAGTTGAGGAGATTAAAAAAAAATTACCTCACAAACACACACATACATACACACACTCAACTCACTCTCTCTCTCTCTCTCTCGTCACCTAACCCCCGAGGCCTAGAGACGGCCAACAAATCATGGAAGCCAAGGTCACCATTGCCTGCCTCTTCCCCGCTTTCTTTCTTTCTCTTTCTCTTTCTCTCTCTCTCTCTTTCTCTCTCCCGCTCTTTCTTTCCTTCCTTCCTTCCCTCTGCCTTCCTTCGGGATATATATGTATTGTACACACACACACGCGCGCGCGGGCGGGCGGGCGCGGGCGCCCACGTATAAATCAGGTTATTATTTCTCGGTCTCTGACCTGCTTTCTTCTTCTTCTTTTTCTTCTTCTTCTCGCTCTCTGAGGCATCGCTTACTCTGGTGATGAAGTCCCCGGCGTGCTGGGCGGCGTCTCCTCCATTGGCGAGGGAAAGAGCCGAAAGCTGCTCAGGGCCGCAGTTTTCGTCCATTGAACACACACAGAGCGGAGGAGGGAGGGAGGGAGGAGTGTGAAGAGAGAAGGGAGGGAGGGGGGGGGGGAGGGGGGAAAGGGAGGGAGGAGGGGCGGGGGAGAAAAAGAGAGAGAAAATAGAGAGAGGGAGGAGGAGGAGGAGGAAGGGGGGAGAGAGAGAAAAAAAAAGGGGGGGGGCGGCGCGCTCGCTCCTCCTCGGCGGCAGCGGCAAGTATCAGGAGCCCGGGCTTCGACCCTCCTCACGTGACCTGCCGACGCCCGCGTCACGTGCTTCCCCCCCCCCCCCCACACGCGCACGCACGCACGCACGCACACACACCACCACCGCCCCGCCGAGTGCGCGAAGCCGGTCGCGCGCGTCAGGTGACACGCCGTCCAATCTGAGCGCCGCGGCGGCCGCTGCTCCGCGACACGTGACCCGCCAACCAACCAACCAACCGCCCACCCACCCACGCACGCAGGCAGCGGCGGCTAATCCGCGTCACGTCACGTGATTCGCCGCTTCCCCCCCCACCCGACTACCACCACCACACACGCAGGCGCAGGGCCGGGAGAAGCCACAAAGGGCAGGTCAGGTCCGCCCGTGTCACGTGAGTGTCACGCATGGGGCGGCTGGTCCGCGTCACGTGATCGGCAGCCTGCAGCTGGTTCGGTACCAGCCACACTCTCCACTTGGCTCACACATTCCAGGCACAGACACACACACACCACACACACAGCAGCCCAGAGCACTGCTGCACACTTAACTCGTGACACCCAGAGTACATCGGTTTCACAATCCTTCTTTATTTCTCGCGCTCTCGCTCTCTCCCTCTCTCGCTCTCTTTTGCTCTCACTCTCTCGCTCTCTCCTCTCTCTTACTCTCTCGCTCTCACTCTCTCTTACTCTCTCTCCTCTCTCGCTCTTGCTCTCTTTTGCTCTCACTCTCTGGCTCTCTCCTCTCTCTTACTCTCTCACTCTCTCCTCTCTCGCTCTCCTCTCTCGCTCTCCTCTCTCGCTCTCGCCCTCTCCTCTCGCTCTCGCTCTCCTCTCTCGCTCTCCTCTCTCGCGCTCCCCCCCTCCTGCCCGCCTCGCAGCTCGCACGGGGGTCTGTTTTTCACAACGGCTCCACCCGCCTCTTCTCAAAACAAAATACGCGACGGATTGGAGATCGAGCGAACGTTACATCTGACGCCGGGGCGCGTGGCCGCCCTTGGCAGTTTACGGCGCGACGGCGGTTAAAAACCGATCGTTTTCCGGTCGCTTATTCACCAAGGGACTCTTCTCAAACCGAGCGAGTGCCATAAGGCTGCCGCTTTTTTTCCCCGTCGACCACGGGGTCCAACGAGCAAACATAGTAGATTATTTGAGCTGAACGTGTACTGAAACAATGACGCTTCAGGGCCGGGCTGGGGGAGCCCTGCATTGTCGGAGGTGCCGTCCTTCGGATGAGATTTTAAAGCGAGGTCCTGCATGCCTGTAGGGGTGGACGTTAAAAGACGCCAATGGCACTATTCAGAAAGAAAAGGCAGTTTCCCCTGGTGTCCTGGTCAACAATCCGCCCAATAAAATTGATCATTCACTTCCAGGCTGTTTGTGGGCCTGTACACTTTTATTGCCCGAGCCGGGCTCGAGTAAGACAAAAGACACCGGGAAATCAAGCCTGGAACTTTCATGGTCTGTGTGATCGAACAGCGGACACATCACCAAAGCCAACAAAATAACTCACATTCCACTTTTAAATAAAAACCATATTTCAGAGACAAAGCTGGAGAGAGTTATTGTTATTCCTCCTGTCACTGCCACCAAGAATGCTGGATCCAGAAATGACTGGGCATCTGTATGGAACCGATTAAGTCAAATCAGATACAAACCATACGACGAGGGAAGTTTTACCATGTTACGTTCACCAAAACAATTTGCTTCTATATAGCGTCCTTCACCTAGGTTAATGGTTTGGATTACTTTACGAGGATATTAATATTAATCCTTGCGTTTGCTATGGTGCCTTATCACGTCATTTTTGAGACGTCTCAAAGCGCTTCACAAAAAATAATGTAATGTGAATTGACTATATTTTGTGGGCAAAATGTAGCAGCAAATTGCGCATAGCAGTGTCCACAAACAGTCGTGGATTGAGTGATCAAATTATTATTATAATATTATTTTTTTCAAAGGACGGTGTTGGATACCAAGTTGGGGGTGGGAGAGGAGGTGGCCATAGACGTGGTTGAAGAGGTAGGTTTTGAGGCAGGACTTAAAAATAGAAAGTAAGAGTATGGTAGGGGTGGGGGGCGGCGGGGGGATGTGCAACAAGCCCATGTCAGACGAGCGAAGAGGGTGAGCAGAGGAGCAGGGCAGAAGATCGGAGAGATGGGGGTGTGCAAGGAGTGGTAGGTGAGGGAACCAGTAAATCGTTACCCCCAACAAATCGTTATCCTCTTAGGAAAGTGTGTAAAATAGTTTTTTTTCCAAAATTTCTCTGGCAATTAATTTGGAGGCAGTAAAACATTTTTTTGGGGGTGGAATTGTTAGGCACAATAAAATGTCATTCTTAAACATCCACATCATCTTACAAAACCCTCATACCTCGAACACAATGCCAGAGCAGTGGAAAATGCTGTTCCTTTCCACAGGGATTTCAAATGTCTCATTCAAGTGCATATTCAATGCGGGTTTTTTTTACACACATCTACCTTTTCTTGAAAGATTTGAGTTGAATTATGGCCAAGACAATTACTTCTAATTCCTTTTCTCCATCTAACACCACTTTTTTTTGGGCTTTGGCAAGAAACAAAATTGGACGAAATCCCTAACAACGACATTCGGAAGGAAATTGGATAAGTATTTCAAGAAAAACAATAGAGAAGGTTGCGGGGAAAGTGTGGGGAATTAGGATTAGATTCTGGAGTTGTGAAGCACCAATATAGGTTCAAATTGACTCTTTTTGTGCTGTAATTTTATGGTTCCTGTTTTTTTCCCCCAAAATCTGAAGGTTCTGTGGAGATTCATCCATCAAGCAGTCTCTCCTGGTGTCCTGCCTTACATTCCCATAATCTTAAGCACTAAACTGGTTTAGCTTCCCGGAATGACCTGCAAATTTTAAGGACTTGCTGTTTTGTTTTACAAATGGATGATGCAATACTGCATATTAGAGCTGGATGAGCCAGAGATTTTCTGAGCCAGAGCTCCAGCTGCGCCAATAAAAATATAACGGAAAGCTGCCCTCCAGGCTCAGTGAGATAATCCAGAGAGTATCTGTCCAATACAAACTGAAAAACATTGTGAAAGTCAATAGGTTGTGCTCTCAAGCCTCATGTCGGGAGTAATACTAGTGTCAATAATAATCCTTGAATTTGACATAGTGCCTTAGCATGTATTCGAGACGTCTCAAAGTGCTTCACAGATTACACTGTAAAGCGAATTGACTGTAAATTTTGCAGACGAAACGAGACCAAATGATTTTTTTAACCATGCATACCCCAAAAAATTGCCCTTTCTTCACATCACATTCTTGGTGCTGTCTGTCCATTGAGCAATAGAACAGCTTTTCCCCTCTTGTCTTTTGTTTCATTTCCGTGGTCAATTTAGACATCTCTTTCTAATTTGGCCTTGTCTATTACACTGTCCCAGTCAGGGCCAGCCATTGATGTCAAAAATAGCACGTTTTATATTTCAACCAAGGCCGCTAATTGTTTTCATGGTACCTGTTTGTTTCTTCTTAGGAAATCTTGTAGCGGTGCTAAAGAACTATCAAATATCACCTACTGAGCTAGTTATCAATTTTCCTTGCAGCCCTTAGAGACATTCTTTAGTTAAAGACATTTCTCCATGTAAAAGGAAAATTTCTCCATATTTGCCCCTGTGCAGCACATGTGTCTGACTACAATTCATCACCAGATTGTTTTCACAAAACTTTATTTACACATATAATGAACTGTGCACTCAATAAGGAATAGGAATACAGTACTGGGAAATTACTTAATTACACATTTCAGCCCAATCCCTTTTCAGAGAGGATCCTTACAGTCAGGAAGAAAGCAGACTTGGGATTTCTTTGGAGTCCCGTAGGGTAGTGGTTAGCACATTCGCCTCGCTAGCGTGAGGACCCGATTTTGATTCCCGGGCAGGACAAAACCTTAGGCAAGTTTCCTTACTCCACACGTCTCTGTTTACCTAGCATTAAGTAGGAGCTCGATTGGCAGATCATTTTCTGGGGATAATAATCCCTCCAAAAAAACATCTAGTCACTCAATCCATGACTGTTTTTGGAACACTACTGTGCGCAATTGGCTGCCGTATTTCGCCAATGACATACACAGTCAATCCACTTTACAATATATTCTGTAAAGTGCTTTAAGACAACTCAACAATGTGTTAAGGCACTATATCAAATACAAGGATAATTATTATTATTATAGACTTTTTATCTATTCAAAACCTATATGCTGGAGGTGCCAAATCCCTCTATGTTACCGAATCTTCAATGTAGTAGAGACTGAGATGTCATATAACCTGCTCCCAGGCCTCTACTAATTTACTGTTACCAACTCCTGGAAGATGCTGTAAAAGCAGCCAGAATAACCCTTTCTCCATTTCCTCCCTTGTTGCCCTTGCTGGGAAACAACCCACTCACACACTGTTGTTGATTGGTAAAGCAGTGTGCAGGGGGTCAAGGCCACAGATGTTTTCAAGTGTAACTATTTCCTTAATACAGATCTGAGCAAGATTGGTTGGTGTCCCATTGACAATCCCAAGTACAGAGTACACGCCAATTACGTTCATTGGTATCAGTTTGCCCTGTTAGGGTTAAAAATCGATTGAGGTAATGGAATGATTTGAGTACAGGCATTGTGGCAAACAAAAACAAACCCTGTAACCTTCTAGTTTCATGCTATTTTAATAGAAAACACACTCGCATCAGGGTTGCAGCAAAAGTTAATGACAATGATTTGCTTTTTGTTCATATTTATTTTTAGGAAAATCTTTTGGTTCTTCCCGAGCCTCAGTAATTATTCTCAAACAGTCTACAGCAAAACGGCCGAGTGATCAAATTAATAATCATCTGTGTTGAGTTAGCTACAGTAGGGGGCAATTGTCTTCAATGCTCTTGGGCTCATCAGAGGAGAGGAGTGAATCAGATGTGGTTTCATGTCAAAATAAATGCAAGGATTATTATAAAACATCTCAAAGCATAGACTTTTCTCTAAAGTATAATGACCATGTATTTTTGAGGCAAACACACAGAGCTAGCTTGCGTACAGCAATGTCCCACAAACAGCCATGAAGTGAATGACAAGACAATTTTTTTTTATCCGGGGGATTGAAAGGCACAGACCAAGTGGAAGGTATTTAGATGGGACGTGAAGGAAGCGAGAGAGGGGGTGTAGCGGAGAGATTGTGTGGGTACAGAGTTGCTGAATGCCCGACTGCCAATAGTGGCACCAAGACAGCGCCCACGACAATGCAATGCTTTCCCCAAGCACATAGAAGCACAGAAAACATTTGATTCAATCAATCAGCCCGGGCTGGATTTAGAGCATAATGTCGTATTCCATTACATCATTCTTATCTGCCCTCAGATACCAAGCTCCACACCCTTTCGAAATCACTGTTGTAATTTGCCTCGGTTACTGTAAATTGTCATAGTTGCACAAAGTTAATCTGATCTTTCCCCCAATAGCTCTTCAGGCTCAGAATTCCAACTTGTCTTAACCTATGAGACCATTTTGACTTAAAATTTAAGATCGCGCGGTACTGGAAAATTCTTAAATTTGGTCTTAATCCAGAAGCCAACTCTTTAGAGTTCCTACGCAGAATAGCTTCCAATTTAAGACTGCAATAAGATTTCTTTCACAATTCTGTGTGATCTTAAATTTTAAGACGAGTTGGAATTTGGGGCCTTGGATTTATAGCATCTCTCATTCTCTCTGGAAAAAAGTATGCATCTCTAGGGGAGGAAAAAGATTACTGCCCTGTTTAGTGCTAACAAAATAATGGTACACTCTATAACAGGTGAAGTGTTTATCTTTCCTGTAAAAGGTTATTGCTTTATAACCCCCTCCATAAAACAAGGAGACATCCTAAACTGGTGAGTGGCGACATTGGGATTTCTGTTCATTGTTCACACTTTGAACACTTTGTTCACAGACTGGAACAAATGCACTGGATGACAGACCGATTACCTGGTAAACAGAGCATAGGTCACCAAAAGCCTTCTCCGTTTTGAAATAAAGATCCTTTGTAACCTGGCATCTAGAGAATTACACAGTATAATTACATGTCACGTGACACCATATATAACACCAACAAAGTTAAATTTATATAGTGCCTTTCTCACGAGGTTAGTGTCTTATAGCGCTTAAGAAAACGTATAAGCCAAATATAGAGCTGATTCTGAAACACTTGTAGTTTCAGTATTGCCTGTTGCTTGGTTGATTGGAGCTTTTCCCAGTATCCTGGCCAACACAAAATTCACTTCATGGTTGCGTGTGGGACCTTGCTGTGCACAAATTGGGCTGGAAATACAGTCATTACGACTTGTAGAACAACTCTGCAAAGAGCTTTGAGACATTAAGCCACTTTATCGAATGCAAGGAATAGTAATTCATACACAGGAGCCTTGATATCATTGCAATTTTCAAACTCGAGGAATCTGGAAGATAAATCACATGCTGCGCAAACGTAGATGTGAGCTGAAGCAACTTTGTGGTATAGATGAGCCTGAACATGGAGATCGTTTGCAAGATTCAGACGATTGCTAAACTTGTACTGTAATGGAGAGTGTAAAATGCGACATCCGTACAAGGATTCTCATTATATTTGTAAGTATTGAATCTTGCTGGAAACCGAACGTGCGTCATATTCTACGAACAATTCCAATCCACCGGTCCTCCATGAAAGATACTGTCAATCGTTTCCTCATATTAATAATAATAATCCTTGCATTTGATATATAGCTCCTTGTCACGTTGTCGAGATGTCTCAAGCGCTTCACACGATTTACTGTAAAGTGAATTTTACTTTAAATCACGACATTGCCCCACTTGAAGGGCGCTCTATAAATGCAAGTTCCTGTTGTAAAGTGTGTATTTTGTGGGTGAAACACTGTTTGTCGGCCACTGCTGTGCACAATGGGATTGTTGTGTTCAGCTGTAAAGCATAAAGTCACTACACTTCACAGTAAAAATCTCGCAAAGCGCTGTGAGACATTTCGACAACACGATGAGGCGCGACATCAAATGCAAGGATCATTATTATAATATTACCCTAATCTGAAATTAAAATTCAGAATGTGCAATTACACAGAGATTCATCACATCCAAACCGTGCCTAATATCTATGTTCGCAGGGGGGGATTTCCTGCATGTATCCGGAATTATAATCCTCATGTTGAAGCCACGTGAAAAGCAAACAAAATAATCATTCATTCCTTCCCAGCCAAGAAAAATACAGTCAATATGTAAAGATGACTGCATGGTTAATTATGAGTGGGTGGTGCAAGAGGTTGACGTGCCAACGAACTGTGCCAAGAGCAGTGGGATGGGTATTCAGACTCACAATTACCAACCCTGTAAATTCCAGATCGCTGCTTGAATTCCCTGCAGGGAAGAATGGAAAACTAGTGGGCGAGTATCAGCAGTGGTCTGGGAGAAGGCAGGCTCACTGCCTGGCTGGTTTATAATCCTGCAGTGTTCCCAAAGGCAACTTTCAGCTGCTTAAACTCCAGCACTTACACCCACCCACACTCCCTACTCCCGCACTCCCTGGGGTCTCCCAAACCTGCAATGTTTCGCCCACCAAATATATTGTCAATTCACTTTACAGTATATTCTGTGAAGCTGTTTGAGACGTCCAGAGGACGTGATAAGGCGCTACATCAAATGCAAGGATTATTTATTATAACCTGAGACTTTCTGGGTGTTGATGGGCAGGTTGAGTCCCTCTGGAGAGAGAGAACGCACTTCGTTCCAGGCAAATGGAAATAAATATCTATGCTTAGGTCAAACTCTCAGTAGCTTGGTCTGGCAACTGTTAAAAGGGCTTCCTGGTGTGGCAGGAACTTGGCTGACCAGCAAAAAATACCAATTTAACCATGTCAATCAGAAACGAAGAGGTCCAGCATTTTCTACTGCATCCATTATAAAAATAATGATAATAATAATCCTTGCAGAGGGCCTATAACGTTGTGAATGTATCAAAATTTGTGAAAAATAAACTCTTATATTCAGTCCTAATTTGGAAGTGGGAAGTGTCCCCCATCCATTCCTGAAAAAAGTGTCTTCTAAATTAAAACTGAATGAACGAATTCAATGACAAAAATAATCCTTGCATTTGCCTTATCACGTCATTGAGACGTCTCAAAATGCTATTGTAAAGTGGATTGACTGTGTATTTTGTGGGCGAAACGTTACAGCAATTGTGCACAGTAGTGTCCCGCAAACAGTCGTGGATTGAGTGACCAAGTGTTTATTTTTGAGGAATTATTACCCCTGGAAAGCAATCTGCCAATCAACTGACAAACTGGTTCCTACTTATTGCTGGGTAAACAGAGGCGTGTGGAATAAGGAAACTTTACCAGGAAACTTCACTAAAATACTAGGCGGAATTCTTGGCTTTGTGTACCACTGTATTCTTTGGGGATTTGGGTTGTCAGACTATATAAAATCTTTCCAAAATAATCTGAGGGTCATAATCATGCTTAACAGACACAATAAAGGGATTTATTGAAACAATTTTACTCTAGAGATGAAACGCACAAATGCACCGTTATCGCCAGACTGAATTGACTCAAAGTACCGAGAGTGTAGAAGAAGCCCTGGGCAATGGAAAAAAAAACCTCCTTAAATTGAAACCCCAAATGGCTTAAAGATCGCTGCAAACACACTCTCGGTAGCAGTCGTTCCTGTAAGAAGATGTTATGTGATGGAGAAATAAATAATGCTGAGAGATGATTTCTCCCCATAACTTATAATACAAACTTGATCATTCACTATTATTAATATAATCCTTCCGTTTGATACAGCACCTTATCACTTCGTTGAGATGTCTCAAAGAGCTTCGCCGGATAGTCAAGTAATGACTGTGTGTTTTATAAGCGAACCCAGCAGCCAAATTGCGCACAGTACAATCCCACAAACGGCATTACAAAGTGAATCACCAAAATTTATCTGAGGTCACTGGTGGTCAAGCCACCGGGTGAAACTTGCCTTCTCCATTCGAATAGCACTGCAGGATCTTTGACATCCACCCGCAGAGGCACAGACAAGCCTCGTTTTAAACATCTCTCCAGTAGACAAGTACATTTTCCTTTAGGAAAAAAAATCAATGATTAGAAAACACTTAGGAGACAGACTCATTCCCTAGCCATTGATTTACAGAAATATTGTTCTTTTTGTTTCGCCACATGCGGCATTTCAAGTTCTTTTTCCAGACAGGATATTGTACCACACGGTGAATTTGAAGTTAAAAAGCACTTTAAAACCCCAGCTGCGTTGAGAAGTGGAAATGTCTAATTACAACAGTAGCCGTTTAATTTGCATTCATTATAAAGTAAAGCACTTTAAGCAAAGTAGAGTTTAGTTTCCTTCCTGAACTGGTGGGCTACTTAATGCCGCTACATTTGCAGAACTTGCCAACAGTGTAAAGTGCTCATGTGTTTTTTTGAGGCACCACCAATAGTTCATGGTTACGCACAGGAATGCAAGGAAGCAGCAGAATAAGAGGACACGGGTTCAATGTTGCAAAGGGCAATTTCAGGACAGACACCAGGACATATTTCCATAAATCAAATGGTAATTAATGACTGGAACAGGGTTACCAGGAAGGTCGCTTGAGGTCAAGGCGACACATCTGAAATGCAGATGCTTTTACGCCCACAAAAGACGCAGTCAATTCACTTTACGCTGTATTCTGTGAAGCAATTTGCGACGTCTCAATGATGTGATAAGGCGCTGTGTCATATGTAAGGATTATCATCATCATTATTAAGCTTCGATAGGAGGTCTCCTCTCCCTGTTCAGGCAGACATTGAAGATCCCATTGGGACTATTCGAAAAGAGGTGTCCTGGGCCAACAATCTCTAAGATAAAAATTAGGCATTCAAGTCATGGCTGCTTGCGGGAAATTGCAAGGCAGAAAACTTTGTAAAGTTCTTTGAGATGTTCACATACTTGTGATAAGGCAAGGCTTATTATAAGAAATGCCCACTTGATGTTCCAACCTTGAAGGCTTTGCCCCGGAAACCACTTCCATCAACAGATGTGCGTTTGTCTATGGGAATGTGACTCATCTGCCAGAGAGGCAGAGGGAGAGGGAGAGAGAGAGAATATTTTCCATTTATCAGTTAAACACTGTGCAGCGACTGCGTATTTAATACAGTACAGGCTGAGCCGGCAAAATGATGTTGACCTTTCCCCAAAACATAGCGACGCAGGCTTAAGTATTTTAAACAATTAAAACAGCATTTTTAAAGAGAGAACGTTTCATTGTAATGAAAGGAGCGTTCGCTCAGCCATCGATGGACCTGATCTGCCAATCATTAGGCCCAGGAAAACCATTCAATTGTTCCAAGCCAATCCAGTGATTACACTGATAATCCTTACAAGAGCAACTTCAGTGACTTTCATGCAGGATAGCGTCTCAGAGCGCTTGCAGTCTGATACAAAGCACCTGAACTGCCCTGAGCGTGTATTTAATACAGCTGATTTGCTAAAGCAATGCCCCACAAACAGCTACGAACTGCACAACTGGCAGATGGCAATTATTGGCCAAGACACCAGGAGAAACTCCCTTCTCTTTTAGAATAGTCATGGAGTCTTGAAAATCCACCTGAGCAGACAGACAGAATCTCGGTTTAACATCTCATCTGATAACTCTCCCCCCAGCCCTGCAAAGGAGCATTAGCCAACTAGACCATGAGCTCAAAGGTTAACACCAGACTCAAGCCCACAAGCTTCTAACCCAAAAGTAAGAAGGTCACCAACCTACAGCATAGCTGCTACGCAGGCTTACAGCACCACTGTCTTTGCGCTGACTCAGAAACACGCTGAAGCAAGCGTGGCATTGAGTCAATTGTGGTTTTGAGTTTATTTCATCCTCTCCAAGAAAAAGCCCTGATGGAAGAAAAATGGTCACGATAAAGGAAAAAAAACCAAGCAGACAAAATGAATCTTTCCCTAACCACAATGGAAAACTCGCAGCGGAAATTGGTATTATTTTCTAAAGGCACGATTTAAATAGTTAATTGCAGACCAGCAATATCTATCTCATTGGAACCTGCTCGTTCAGGTGGTCGTCAAAGATCTCCATGAGGACGCTATTCAAAAAGAGATGGGAGTGTTCTCCTGATGTCCTGGCCAACAATCCAAATTAAAAGCCAGGCATTATCACGCCAAAAACCTCTCAAAGGAATTTACAGAGACTTTTTGTAAAGCTTAGCGACTGTCTATTTTGCAGACAATATCTCAAAAACAGGCGGAAAGTGAATGAACAATTTTATCTGGGAGATTGTTGGCCAAGACATTTTTAACGTTCATCTGAACAGGTAGACAGGGACTCAGTTGAATGTCTGCCAACACTGTACTGGGGCATCAGCGGGTTCAAAATCCCAATGTGGGGCTTGAACCCATAACCTTTCAACTCAGAGTGCAAGAGTGCTACCAAATGAGTCAGACTGACACCTGAATTTGCAGGGACGAGGGAGTAAATAACTAGCAACAACAACTTGCATTTATATAGCCCTCCTAGTAGTTTAGTGGTTAGAGCAAGTGAGAGGACCTAGGTTTGATTCTCGGGCAGGTCAGGGTGAAACGTTGGGCAAGTTTCCTTACTCCACACACACGCTTCTGTTACCTAGCAGTAAGTAGGAACCCGGTTGCAAATCGATTGGCGGATCGGGGTAATAATGCCTTCAAAATAAATAATAATTTGATGGCTCAATCTGCGACTGCTTGTGGGACGCTGCTGTGTGCAATTGGCTGCTGCGTTTTGCCTTCAAAATATACAGTCAACTCACTTTACAGTACATTCTGTGAAGCGCTTTGAGACGTCTCGAAGACGTGTTATGAATTTCAGTCCGCGATTGATGATCACTTGGTGTTGGAAATGTCTTGACTCCTGACCTCCCCCGAAGTTAGACACTACCAATTACCTCTCTGGACAGTGGATTAATCGCACCTGACCATCCGGAGTCTGGCCCAAAGCAAGGTCAATGGTTTCTCATGGTGTCTCGGCCACAGCCTCAGGCATCACACAGGCCCTGAAGAACAGCAATCAGCGAAGGGCAGATTAAAGAGGCTTCGACAATGCCAAATTAAAAGCTGTCAATTTACGAGCGCCAAATGAGCAGGTCCAGTGCCGTTTGGTTCTGTAACAGAAGCAATTCATCCTTAAAGGGAGTTTATGTGATTTACATCCTCTAAATTCCCAAAGGCTCTTTTCCCCTTAAGAATAATAATAATAATAATCCTTGCATTTGATATACCGTCTTAACACGTCGTTGAGACGTCTCCAAGCTCTTCACACAATATATTGCAAAGTGGATTGACTGTGTACTTTGTGGGCGAAACGTGGCAGGCAATTGCACTCCGATGTGTCCCACAAACAGTCGTGCGATTGAGTGACCAATTATTACCCCCGGAAAGAGATCCGCTAATCGACTAACAATCGACTAACCGCTGGGCAAACAGAGGCGTGATTTTAAGTGCAGACGCTGGAATTCTGAAACAAAACGTTTCTGACGAAGGGTCGTGGACCTGAAACATCGACTCACTTTCCTTTCTCCATAGATGCTGCCTGACCTGCTGAGCGTTCCCAGCTCTCTCTGTTTTTGTTTCAGATTTCCAGCATCTGCGGTATTTTGTGTTTTGTTCATGTTTGACTCTCACTGCCACTTCTATTCTAGGAATGCCTACTCCGAAGAAGTTCTGCTCTTCTCTGCGACGTGGTTCTGAGGTTAGATGCTGCCTGACCTGCTGAGCTCTCCCAGCTCTCTCTGTTTTTGTTTCGTGATTTTAACTAGTTTTTAAACGCGAGATCTTAACTCTCCTTGAGAAACTGGGGTGTGAAAAAAAAGCTTTACATAACGCGATAAAAATGCTAAAAAGTGCAGTGTTGCGTTTTTTTTGAAAGTCGCCAAAGTTAAGCCCTCTTTTTACAATAAATAATACATTACGTTCAGTGTTACACCTTTCACGTCGGGAGGACGTCCCCACAGGATATACCGTCGAGCGCAGGAACTGTGCAAAACAGCTTCCAAAATGAAGAGGGAAGTTAAGACTTTTTTTCACGGTCTTAAAATCTTAAGGCGCACACACACTAAGATCGGGTGGAATTTCAGGCCTCTGGACGCTCCTTATTCTTTGACGTCCCCAGCTCAGTTTAAATTCACAGCCAGGTGGCAGTGTAAGAACGCTAATTGTGAAGGATCATTGGCCTCAGGTACGATTTGCCTCCAGGTAGGTACTTTAGAACGTGCAAAACTGATGGTGTAAAAAAAAAGTTACAGAAAATACTTCTCATCGAACTTCACAGTATATTCTGCGAAGACCTTGGAGACGACTTGAAGACGTGATAAGGCGTTATAAAAAATGCAAGGATTATTTTTGTTATTATTATTCTACACTTCTCCAACCAAACCTCGTGCAAACTGCACCGTCTCGGGGTCTTATCCCGAGGATAAATACCAACTTTAATGCTTTTCTTCCTTTCTCCCATTTCCTATTCTGGTTGAATTTCAGAAGCAGATGTTGCCTTCTCCAGAAGCGCAGACCGCTCTTATCCGGCCAATCTCCCTTCGAAACCCTCTTAAGAGCCAATCCATCTGACCATGTTTTTAGTCCTCACCATTAAACTCTCTTTCTAAAAATCCCAAGGGGCTATTCTTAAAGAAGAGGAAGTTTCTCCTGCCAAACAGTTTCACCCACAAAATACACTTTACAATATATTCTGTGAAGCGCTTTGAGGCGTCTCAACGACGTGATAAGGCGCCTTATCAAATGCAAGCATTTATCATTATAATCCCCAGTTTCTAACTTGAACTACAAATTGAGCTACTCCTTTCACGGCTGTTTGCGGATTTGCAGACCCGGCGTGAAATGAGCAAAACGTACATTTCTTGTTTGGCTGTGAGGTGACGACAGTAAAGCAGCGCTCAGTTACAAAACTCAGTACAAACTTGATCTGTGGTTCTTTGACAAAAACAACTTAAGACTTCAATGCAGTCTTCATTGAAGTATTCCTTCAATTTCTTTGTGCAAACGCCCTCCTCTGGCCATTCCTTCAATGATACAATGCACTTGGACCTTTGGTTCACCGGATCAATTCGGGTAAACAGCCCCTTCTGCTCATTTAATCTCAATCTCTTAGAAGACACCGCACTAAGGCTTCCCATCACAGTGGTCGAGCTGTGTTTGTACGGAGTTCCAGGGTCCTGGCCCTCAACCCATCTTCCTGGCAATCTCTGATCCAGTCATTAATTACCCTCTGGGGTAAGGAAATACTTCCTGGTGTCTGTCCTGAAAATTGCCCCTTTCGCAACTCTAAACCCGTGCCCTCTTGTCCTACTGTCTGTTGCATCTGGAAGCATTATTTTGGGTTTACTTTTTCAATCCCATTTAAAATATTATACACCTCCCTAAGGCCCTTCAGCCTCTCTGCTCCCAGCCCCCAACACTTTGGAACTCCATCGCACGGTCCCCTCACCTCGCTCCATCCCTTGCCTCCTTCAAGGGCCATCTCAAGACCCACCTTTTCGAGCGTACCTTTGGCCACCCTCATACCTCCACCCTTCCTGCCTTCCACCCCTCCTGATGCTAATCCCCGGCTTGGATCCAAATCCCTGACTGTCCCGCTCCTTGAGAGTGTGGAGGCCTGTAGCTCAGTGGTTAGAGCACTCGCTTTGCAAGGGAGAGACCTAAGTTCAATTCCAGGCAGGTCAGGGCGAAACCTTGGGCAAGTTTCCTTACTCTACACACCTAATAATAATCCCTCAAAAACCAAATACAATAATAAATTGGTCATTTTCAATCTACGACTGTTTGTGGGACATTGCTGTGCGCAATTGGCTGCCGCGTTCGCCCACAAATATACAGTCACTTCACTTTACAGTGTGTTCTGTGAAGCGCTTTGGGACGTCCTCCGGGCGTGAAAAGCGCTATATCAAATGCAAGGATTATTATTAATATTATTATTATTATTGAGATGTCCTCCTGACTTGCAAATGTAATTTGCTGTTGTTGTTGTTGCCCCTGAGACGTCTCCCTTCAAGACTGAGAGTCTCCTTTGACCAAGCAGTAGCTGGCAAAGCGTTTTGTGAAATATTCCACAGTGTCAATAAAATGAACAAGCAGAGGAAAAGCCTTTCTAGGCATTTTGCCATTGCACATATTGCAACCTCAGTATTCCCATTGGCTTGTCTACTTGGGCTGGAAAACCGTATACTGACTTAACATTACCCAGACTGAACTCCCAGCCACTCACAAATCCAGCCCACACATCCCAGCTCAATGTCAAATGTGTGTACAGATAAGTGGTTAAACATTGAGTACAGCGTTACACACATCGACGCCTGCCTCTAGTGGGATTTCCCCTTATAATTGCACAATAATAATAATAATCATTGCATTTGACGTAGCGCCTTATCGCATCTTCAAGACGTCTCAAAGTGCTTCACGGAATACACTGTAAAGTGCAGCGACTGTGCATTTTGAGCACAATGTCAGAGACTCGCAATATTTTTATTCACAAAGGTCAGTAACCTTATCAAACGTTTCACCACAATTTGGAGAAATTGTTAGCTACAAATTTGCGGTCAAATGGCATGAAACAGCACACTGTGCCATGCAATTACCTACAAAACACGCAGTCATTACACTTTACAGTATACCCTGTGAAGCGCTTTGAGACAGCCTCTCGACGTGAAAGATACTGTATCATGTGAAAGGATTCTTATTATATTGTTATTGTTTGGCTTCGGAATCAGTTGATTGAATACAGTATTAAATTGTCAAAATGTTGAATTAGGATTTGCGAATTGACTTTTGCGAACAGACCCTTCCTTTTTCCGGTGAGATTTGGGATAATGACAGCCTATCTGAAGACATGAATGGATATTTAGTGATTAAATAGTGGGAATGTGTGTATGGCTATAGACATACTGCAGCGTTTAATAAGACGATGAAGGGTTTCCTAATGAATCAAACTCCCATGGAATTCACTAAACGTCTCATAACATTGAAACGAATGAATGAGGTTATTTATTGGAGTTTGGAAGGAGGGAGAATAAATTAACCACCGCTAGAGGGTTACTAGTACTGTTTTTCAAGGTCGGCCTGGTGTCTGACACATGAGGAGATCCATCAGTATGTTTGAGAGTATCCTGTTTACCTAATTCCAGAAAGTATCAGACTTTTTGCTCCTAGTTCTTGGAGAGCCTCTAGATTTCACCTGGACTTCAACCGTGCCTTCAGCTCCCCTCTCAAGTCTCTACCCCCTCCTCGCTCGCTCCCTTCCCTCCCCTCACCCTGACCATTTCCCCCCTGCTCGGGTCCTGACCCAACTGTCCAGCGCCTTGGGACGTCCTCCCGATGTGAAAGGCGCTCTATAAATGCAATCTTGTTGTTGTTGTTGTAGACTTTACTTTGCCTGTGAGATCGTACTGTTCTAAAATCTAAGTATTGGAGGAAAATTCTTAAGCTGTTAATTTGGAAGCCGNTTTTTTTTTCCGCGATTCTTGAAAAGAAAACGGCTTCTGGATTAATAAAATTCAATAATACAATACATTTTTACTTCCCAAGACGCCGGGTTAAGACCACATTTAAGAATTTTCCCCAATTCTGCAACGCTTTGAAACATTTAAGAGGAAACGGACTCACAGGCTGAGACCAAGTGGAATTTCGAGCCTGGCATCTGAAACACCACCGGACATGTAGCAGACGTGCTCAGGTCTATTATACAGACACCAAGGAAGACAGATACCACACGTTTTGTATCATAGAATTATAGAATTATACAGCACAGAAGGAGGCCATTCAGTCCATTGTATCTGTGCCAGCTCATTGAAAAGAGCTGTCCAAATAAATTCCACTCCCCCGTTCTCACCCCATAGCCCTGCAAACTTGTCCTTCCCAAATAATTATCTACTTCTCTCTTAAAAGTTTTTATTGAATGGGCTTCCACCACCCTTTCGGGCAATGCATTCCAGGTCACATATGTGTCTTTGTGTTGGGATGTTTACCACAGGAGGATATGAAAGTCACACAGGATTATAAACTCCATATGACAACAACAACAGCAACAAATGCTTTTGCACAGAAGCGAGATCCCAGCAGTGGGAGATCCCTCGCCTGAGCTCAATCAACAACAACAAGGAGATTACACTTGCATAGCGCCTTTCATGTCGGGAGGACGTCCCAAGGCGCTGGACAATGTACCAGCATTTCAATCAATGTGCGCAGTTGCAGTTCGAACGTTCAGTGTGAGACCCAGCGCTTTGTGTGAACCTCACTGAGAATTACGACCACAAATGATTTAATTCTAACACCTTCCGATGATCTGAGGAATGGTCCAGTGTTGTTTTCGACAGACTGCGCAATACCTTGGAGTAGCATTTACGCGAATTCAGCTGAAGTCTTCATCCATTACACAACCTCCACTGAAGGGAGGTTCTCGATAAGAAACAAGGTGACTGGTGCTCCCCCCCCCCTATTTCTGCGATTACAGCTGCTTAAGATGTGGTCTTTTCACCTCTTCCTGTGCTTTGCAAAGCTCAGGATACAGAGCAGCCCAGAGAATGGAGAGTGGTTAACTGCGCTCAGATATCTACACAAGTTACCAACAGGACTGCACTGTTGCAGGCGCTGTCCTTTGGATGAGACGTTAAACCCATGTCCCATCTGCGCCTGTTCAGGTGGACGTTAAAGATCCCGTGGCGCTATTCGAAAAGAGAAGAAGAGTTTCTCCTGGTGTCCTGGCCAACAGTCCGCCCAGATAAAATTGGTAAAATACCAAATGTAAGAGTTATTGTTTATTGTTATTGTTTAATAATTAATAGGGCACAGGTTCAAGATAATTGGCAAAAAAAACCAGCGGGGAGACGGGGAAAATATTTCTTACCCAGAGAGTTGTTACGGTCTGAAAGGGTAGTGGAAACAGATTCAATAATAGCTTTCAAAAGGGAATTAGAGAGGGGACTTAAAAAGGAAGAACTTGCAGGGCTATAGGGTAAGAGCGGGAGAGTGGGTAGATACTTGGTAGCTCTTTCAAAGACCTGGCACAGGCACGATAGGCCGAATGGCCTCCTTCTGTGCTGCAAAATTCTATGATTTTATAATGTTCCTCAAATCCTTAGAAGGTGTAAGAATTAAATCATTCATTGTCGTAATTTGCCTGGTTCAGTTAGTAGCACTCTTGCCTCTGAGACCAGAAGATTGTGGGTTCAAGTCCCATGTTTGGACTTAGAACTCACACAGTCTTTGCTGACACAGGATTTTACTGTGCAATGCAGTGACTGTGTGTGTGTGTGTAGGCCAGTTATTTAACAGTTTTAAAAGTTTACTTTTTTTTAAAAAAAGCCATTAAAGTGAGAACAAAAACTACACGTTAAGAAATGCTTCTCAACAGAAGTGGCAACTTCTGCATACGCGTCATTAAATTTTTTAAAAAAGGAAACGCCACTCTTTTCCCCCACCCCCCCCGTCGCGATAGTTAACTTATTGGCGAATCGTGACCTATAAGTTTAAAAAAAAATCAAAAGAAACTATAGCAGCAGGAATGTTGCGAGACCCACCATTAACGGGATAAATGCCAGTTCTTTGCAGACAGCCATAAACCTTGTCCCCACTTCCACTGCCCTCTTGTTACAAGGTTTGACAATATCCAGAAGAAACATGCCTGGGGGCGGATGAGAGGGAGAGATACCAAATTCCAGCAGAGTTGGTTGCGCGACACGTAATGGCTCTGGATTATGAAGAATTAAACGGCACAGCCAAAAGCTTCAGCTACATCTGCCAAGTTTTAACTACCGATTGTAAGTCTGCCCTATTGTCTTCACGCATCTGGGCTGTGTTTCGGATTCATTGGGCTTCGTTAACAGTCGAAAAGAGGAGAAAGGAACCGGGTCTCAATGTCCCTACTTTAGCGACAAGCGCAGATGATTTGAGAAACAACCGAGCGTCAGACCCCTTGATCCATCAACATTTTAAATTGATAGATAAATAAATCAATCTCGCATTTGATACAGCACCTTTCATGTTACGAGGACGTCTCAAAGGGCTTCACAGTATTTACTGTAAAAACTGTAGTGCTTATTTGCTTTGCAGGTGAAGGCTACAGCCAATTTGCGCACAGCAATGTCCCACAAACAGTCCCACAAAGTGAATGACTAGTTATACCTGAGGGGATGTTGGCCAGAGCACGGGGGAGAGGGGGTAAGAGTCTGAGACACTCTCTTCGTGTGTTCACAAGCCCGACGGTGTGGGCAGGATGTGTTTTGTCATTTTAATAACCAGGAAGGTTGGCAACAACAAAATATATGCGTCTGATTGCAATGATGCTCCAGGCCAAAAAAAATACACAGGAATTACTCACCCCTTCCTCCCACCCTGTTCCCCCACCCCGCTCCCCCCTCCCTCCATTTCAACTCGGTGAATGAATAATCCATGCTCTGCAGGGTTTCTTGGTAACCACGAATGTGGCATCATATTTGCCTTCCAACTGTTTCACTGCCCAGAACAAGGTGCCAACCTGGCTCAGTTGGTAGCACTCTGAGATAGAAGGTTGTAGGTTCAAGCCCCACATCAGGACTTTAAGCTTACATTAATAATAATAATAATAATAATCCTTGCATTTGATATAGCGCTTTTCACGTCGGGAGGACGTCCCAAAGCGCTTCACAGAACACACTGTAAAGTGAATTGACTGTATATTTGTGGGTGAACGCGGCAGCCAATTGCGCACAGCAATGTCCCACAAACAGTCGTAGATTGAAAATGACCAATTTATTATTGTTTTTGGTTTTTTGGAGGGATTATTATTAGGCTCTGTATTGTAGGAGGTTGCTGTGCACAAATTGGCTGTTGCATTCACTTACAAAATACACAGTCACTCCACTTTGCAGTAAACCCTTGAAGCACTTTTAGACCTGTTCGTGACCGCCTGCAAGAATCGTTCTCCATTTGGGGATATAGCACAAATTTGCAGGGCTATGGGGAGAGCGCAGGGGAGTGGGACTAATTTGTACAGCTCTTTCAAAAATCTGGCATGGACGAACACAATGGGCCGAATGGCCTCCTTCTGTGCTGTATAATTTTATGATTCTATGATTATTATAAAGAGTTAGACTTACCGCCAAGCACTGCATGTGCTGTAGTTAAAGCATATTGACAACACAACGTCCTACATTCCCAGATAGGCTCAGGAAAGATTAAATTCAAATCCGTTTAACTGCAGTCGACATCACTGATGCATTGAGCTATGAAGCCTATGATGTATGCAGATATTGGGCCCTAAAAGCTGGCCTTGTGTTAGTTTAAGTTCCGTAGGGAATTCCTTGCCCTTAAGACTCATATTGCATTTAATAACAATAATAATCCTTGCATTTGATATAGCGCTTGTCACGTCTTCTAGACGTCTCAAAGCGCTTCACAGAATAGACGGTAAAGTGAATTGACTGTATATTTGTGGGCGAAACGCGGAAGCCAATTGCGCACAGCAGCGTCCCCACAAACAGTCGTGGATTGAAACGACCAATTTTTTTTTGAGCGATTATTTAGACTCGGTTCAGCACATTTCCAAGCTCTTCCTTAGTTCAACCAGAGTGGCTCGCCCCTTTATCACTCATAATCTTCTTCAAAAAAAGATCCATTAGCCAATCTGCAAAAAAAAAAAGGAAACATATAGGACCAGTTATAATGTGCTACACCCCTTTTATCCATATGTTGCAAAGAGGCAATTTCAGGACAGACCCTAGGAATTTTTTTTTTATCCGGAGGGTAATTAACGACTGGAACAGGTTACCGGGAAGGCTGGTTGAGGACAGGACACTGGTACTCTGGAACACTCTTCTTCTATCCCTTGTCCCCTCCTTCCTCATCTTCAGGTCGCACCTGAAGACTTTCCTCTTGGACTGTGTCTTCATTGGAAGAATGAGATCAAAGGGCTTCTTCATCTAAACTGATCTTCTGATCCTGTGTTCGGCCCCCCAGCTCGGGCTGGTACCCAGCCTTTACATAGCAGTGACCTCTCTACGTGAAGGGAGCTCTATAAGTATGATTTATTGTTGTTGGCACTCCCAAGATTTTGCTTGTGATCTAAGAATAGGAACAGCTGAGGAATCCCTGATAAATGTTAACACCGACCGAGGCAGTGCTTTCACCTCAGCTTATGTTATTGGTGAGACTTGTGCCAACAGCAGTTTTTATTAGTTATGGTAACTACTCCGCTGCCCCTCCCCCGCCAAACGCGCTCGTAACATCAAACATTATCTGAAACTGCAGATAATTCTACGACTCCACCACTCTCTCGTCTCACAGCTCACAGACGCACAATGAATAGTATCATGGCAAATGTATCCAGCACGATAAGCTTGCTTGACACAAATGCCATCCAGCCCACTCTGAATAAGACAGTCGAGTGATTCAGCTGTTTGTTTGAAGAATTGGCTGCGGCTAGGAATGGGGAATCAGCTTAACCGCATGGTAGTTTATGATATCACAGTGGTTCAATATCGTTTTTTCATTTCGATATCCCACTGCAGTTTTCATATCACTGTGAAAATTTTCACATCGCTGTGGCCTTTACAGCAAATGCAAAGATTATTGTTATCATATCACTGCAACTTTCATATCACTTTTAATACCACCTTGTAGTTTGCGATTTTGCGAAGTTCTGATCAGGTTTGAAGCTTGCGGGGTTTAGTTCTGTTTGAACATTGTGCCGCGATCCATGTTAAGCTCTGCAACCGCAGCAGTGGTGAAGGGTGAAGAAATAGGAAAAGGCCTTTGTCACCTCCCAATTATATCTTCCTTCGGTGCCATGAGAGGGCACATGAGATACAATAACAATCACCATGGCCTTCACTGAACATTCTGTGAAAAGACGTGAACATTATCAACGACAACTTGCATTTCTGGAGCATCCTTCACACTTGGAGTGCTACACAACCAAGCTTTGGCAGGGTTTGATTGTCCCCTCTTCCTCATCTGCTCCAATTTGATGCCATTCTCACTTTACAATGTATACTATGAAGCGCTTTGAGACATCTCAACGACGTGATCAGGCGCTATATCAAATTCCAAAATTATTATCATTATAACTGCCAGTTTCCATTGCACGCTGGTGACCTCTCCAACAAAGCCCTCTACACATTGAAGAACACTTTGCTTTTCTGGAGCAGTGGTTTTGCAATGCGGCCTGTACTGTGTTTTTTAATATTTATGTTCAAAATATTTCTGAAAGGGCAGGCAAGGTAACTTTTTTCGAAACCTCTGCCTTTTGTGCTCTTCAGTTTCCGACTGAAGGGTGTGAAATGACAGAGCGTTGTACGAACTTGCCCGTCCGTCCTCAAAGGCCACCCCACTCCAATGCCTCCAATTATCACCCTGGATATCAGGAAGTCACAGTGTGGGAAATCACAACACTGAAACCGCAAGCTATCACTCTGCGGCGTGGGGCACCAGTGGAGAATGAGTTTCTTTTCTATATCAGTGGTTTTGTACTCTACTCAGCCTGTACTTTTTTTTTTGTTTATGTTTCAAATATTTCTAAAAGAGCGTCTTCCTTCGATTCTTTTTTTGGTGATTTAGAGAACGGATTTGCTTATCTTCTTCCTCCATTCGTTGGGACATCCTTATAAAGTCACAGGAAGAGCCAAAGGAGAAATGAGAAGAATTTGGTTCACGCAGAGAGCTGTTGGGATGTGGGACATGCTGTCAATTTAGGTCGGCAGAGTCTATTGTGGGCTTCGAGAGGGATGTAGACAGGTTAGAGGATAGAGGCTCAAAGGGTCATAGGGATAGGGCAGGGCAGTGGGACTGAATGGACAGCTGATGGGCCAAATGACCTCCTCCTACATTGTATGATTCTATAAACTCTGCTTCCACTTGCACTGCCTGCGGTCACACTACACTTAGCACTGAGGTGGCTTCAGAAACATTCAGCTCAGACGGAACTTTATGCATTCAGTGGCTTGCGAAGGCTTCTGGCTGTCAGCCTGGCTCAGTGGAAGCGCTCTCATCTCGGAGTCAGAAGGTCGTGTGTGTGTCGGGGCTTGAACTCGGGTCGTCCAAGCTGGCGCTCCAATGCAGTGCTGGGGGTGGTGTTGCCTTGTCGGAGGTGCCGTCTTTCGGATGGGACATTAAACTGAGATCCTGTTTACCCGCTCAGGTGGACGTTGGAGGTCCCACGGCACTATTTGAAATGACCGGGGAGTTTCTCCCGTGTCCTGGCCCAACAATCCCTCCAAATAAAATTCGCCATTCGTCTGATGGCTGTTTGCTGGACACTGCTGTGTGCAATTGGGCCACTGGGCTCACCTGCACAGTCACTTTATTTCACAGTAAATCCCGTGAATAGCTTTGGGATTCCCGCTGACCTGAGAAGCGTTTACAGCAAATGCAAAGATTATTATTATTATGACTATTATTATTATTACTATTATTGTTTAGACTTTTTTTGTCTGGGATTTTTTTTTGGTGGTGTGGGGGGGGGGGGGCGGATCAAAGAAAAATAAATAAATTGTCTCGTTCAGGTCAAAGCGATGATCCATGCGATCGGCCTTGCGGTCTCCAGCTAACCTGGGCCAGCCCACAGCAATTTGACCAAACCACCGATATAATTGGTGTCCGATTGTCGTTGCTAATCGGAAGTCTACATAAATCACGAGGCTGGAGTTTGACAGGGTCCCTATAATTATTACATGTGGGCTTGGCGTGGACACTTCCTATATTAATTTACAATAAGGGCTTCAATGCTCACAGTCATACCACAGAACTTAGTAATGCTGCCTATTGCCCAGACAGTCTTTGCTAAACCCATTGATTTATGGCTGTTTATGACAGATTTATGGCTTTACATAGAAAGCTGGATGTGTGCCTTTAGAAGCTCCTGTACCCTTCTTTTTTTTTTTGACAGCTAACGCAAAAGTAGCAATTATCAGTCGCCACGAATCAATCATTGGGTTTATTGTGTAGCCCGTGACACCCTTTCTGAAATTATAATTTTACCAAAGCAAAGTTTAACGAGGGTGATATTTCTCAGCCTTAAACATATGCTTTTTAATAAGCGGTTTGCCTGGACATTATTAAAGGTCTGTGTAATATTTTATAGATCTATGTTGCCACGGAGGTAGTTAAATGTTAGCAGTTAAGTATTGGGTAGTGATGTGCATCAGCATTGAGTGTTGGAATGGTAATGAACACTTCAACGGAGCATTTTTCTAACTTTGCTGAAAGGCAAATCCACTCAAACAGCTACTTTATTCCTTTTTTTTTCCTTTGCTGCCTTTTCTTCTTTCGTTCTTGCTCGCGTTTGTCAAAATGTGTTAGTATCGGAGCCAGTCTGAGAGAATGCTCTCCTAACAAGATTTTTTTCCATCTCAGTAGAAATCTTTTCCATTGTTTCCGCAGTTTTTACCGGCTCAGGTGTTTAACCGCAGAACGAGAGGCTCTTTGTTTTCTCTTCAATGCCTGTCAGATAATCAGAAGGGTAGTCGGAGCACGTGGCTGGCACGGAGCAATAAATAATTAAAACATTGATGTGTTGCACAGAAAAAAAAATCAGTCACTCACTTCACGGTTGATTGTAGGGCATTGCTGTGAGCAAATTGGCTGCTGGGTCCTTTACAAATATAAAGCGTGTGAAGGGCTTTAAGGTATCTTGGCATCGTGATGAGGCACTGCATCAATTAGAAGGATTCATAACATTATTATTATGATGATAATTGTGGTCATCACTTCTGTAGCTTGGAAGCATCACGCGCTTTCATTTGCTATGAGAAACTGAGTAATATTGTGCTCAGTAACGGATATGGAGCAAAACCTTTTCAACTGTACCTGACCAGTTTGCAATGTTAGCGGAGTTTAACTCGCGCTGATCAATGCAATTTTCTATTAGAAACTTACGGCCAAGAAGACTACAACAACAACAACTTACATTTACATAGCGGCATTCATGCAGGGTAGCGTGGCAGAGAGCTTGGTTACCCTCCAGCTTTAGCTTAAAACTGAATTTGCCCAGAAATCCACATGTCTTTCCATTATTTGTTAAATTCATTCATTCCATAGAACCACAGAGATTTACAAGACCCTCCGCCCACCTCCACTCACCACCCCAACCGGACGCGAGCACTGAGGATCACAGAGAGCTTGAGTGATGGATTGACCGCTGAGTGAACAGCTGGAACTTTCTGACACTACAGCATAGTAACAGTCTGCGTTTCAGCCCCAGATTGGGTGAAGGGTCCTACACTCACTACGCTTTACAGTATGTTCTGTGAAGCTCTTTGAGATGTCTTGAAGACATGATAAGGCGCTGTATCAAATGCAAGGATTATTATTATTATTATTATTACTACTACAACCACGTGGCTTTTTCCAGTGTTTGTTTTAGCTACGAGGAGTTGAAGAAAACGAGCGTTTGGGTTCTTATTTGCAACGCTTCTCACGAGCTGATAACCCGATAACCGTCAACATAGAGATACAGAAAGTTTCTGTAGAGAAGATTGTGTGTGTGTGTGTGTGTGTGAGGGAGGGGGTGGGGGGAGAATGTAATTTGGCTTGTATTATCTGCATCACTGCTACTTGTGTTGTTTTTAAACTGTCTTTTTGTTTATTTATCTAATCCCCACTTTCCAGCTCGTTCGCCAATCCCTACTTATTTCAAGCAACGAACCCTCTTGCTGCATCTTAAAAGAAAGAGTGAAAGTTCCCTCTCGTTGCAGTGTAATATTCATCAGCTACACACATTGTGGTTAGAAAGAGAACAATGATTAAGTGGAAGTTAAGGTAACCAAAGCTTGAAAAGACACAGCGTCTTGTTCTATTTTCATCCTGATTATTTTCAGTCGAGCACTGCGGTGGCAATTTTTTTTTTTGGCTTGCGAATTAGCAACAAGAACAACGTTATCCCACAAATGATTAGCATTCAATGTAAAATAATTAACCAACGAGGAAATCCTCCTTACTGAGGCTGTGAGATCTGGAAGGCTGTGGTTTGGGCTGCAATAGATTTATGGCTTGTTCCAGATGACAAGATAGGTAGACGGGCAGATGAAATATACCGAGAGAGAGATTGAAAGGGAAACTAGCAAGGCATAGCACACAATAAAGTATTTGTGAAATGTAATTTTCCCACAGCTTTTCTGCGATCTGCTTTGATGTGATGAAAATGGCTTTGTCAGAATTTGGCTGTCAATCAGACACTTGGACACCCAAATCACTTCTTGCAAGCAATTTCAGACGGGGGTGAAGGGGGAGGGAGAGGAAAGTGGGGAGATTAAAGCAATGACGTGCTGTGATGTATTCGACGAGATTGCTCATCACATGGAATAATTCATTACGAAACACCATTAATTTTACCCTCCTGTCTTCCTGAAACTCAACAGAAAGCCACGCAAAGTTATGCAGGTTATGGAAAGATATGCTATTTAACAAACCTCCTACACCTCTTGGACGCTGATACAGCCACGTACACAGGATTAAATATTCATTTCAATTTTAATCACAGAGGATTTTAGTCATAAGATTCCCCAGAGAAGTTGAGATGAAGAATGCCCTTCGGCCCATTTGTTCTGATCGGTTCAGGATACTCACCCCTTTATCGCAGTATGAAGCTGTTTTAACTGATCCATGGATATGTTTTGTATCTTAACGCAAGTCTGGCTCAGTTGGTAGCATTCTTTCCCCTGAGCCTTACCGGCCCCCCTCCACAACCCCCACCTCGGCTCTCATCCCCAGCTCGGATGCCCACCACTTTGCCGAACGCTTTGAGACATCTTCCTGACATGAAAGGCGCGATATAAATGTAACTTAGATTGTATCGAGTCAGAAGCTTGTGGGTTCAAGCCCCGCATCAGAGATTGGAACTAATGATAATAATATTAATATTACCTGCATTTCATACTAGCACCTCACCATGTTATTGAGACGTCTCAAAGCGACCCACAGAATATATTGTGAAGTGGAGTGACTGTGTATTTTGTGGGCGAAACTGATACGGTCTACGCTGGCCCAATTCCTCACGGGCCACAAGTTACTCCCCAGTGGGTTCAGCTCTTCGAGTCCTGGAGCAAAATGAATGACAGAAGCTGAACGATCACAAGAGTTAGAGATTGTCTCCAGGACCAAAAGTTACAACCTGCGTTGGCAAATGTCCTCTTCCAGGGCACTCTGCAGTGTTTGGGATGAAGCTTGAGAATGGATGTGGAAGATTTTCACACTTAAGGATTGACAGTATCATGAAAAAAAAGTAATTCCCCTCAGGCACGCATACTTTTTTTGGTAAAATAAAAAAGGCCTTTTATTTTAAAAGCTGCGTTAAGTGTCTTCTTCACCCCCCCACCACCACCCGGCGGCCCAAAAATGATAAAGGTTGCTTTCTCGTTCCCACGCTGGTAATTTCTGCGACCAGGGCTACAATTAGCAGGAGAGCAAAGGACTGACCAAGTCAAGAGAGACAAGGGCAGCCTTGTGTGGACTAACCCTTGCCTTTAGCAAGTGCACTCGCAGTTAAAGGTCGTAGGTTGAAAATGCATGGCCAAAGAGTTTATGGAACAATCATAAAAATGTAGAATCTCTCGCAGTCTCTCTTTGAACCCTTCAACACTGTTACTATCCAAGTCTTTCCCATATCCCACCCCTCAAGGGCTTGCAGTTTACTAAAAGGAGGTTTATATATATTTTTTCCACAGTGCAACCCACAGCGGGTAAACATCCGTGTGGTGAAACACTAAAATAGGCATTTGTGAGGAGGATAATGTTATTATGAACAAGGAGAGGAAAGATGGCTAATTTCAGTGGCTTTTGTGCGCAATTGGCTGCCGCGTTCGCCCACAAATATACAGTCAATTCACTTTACAGTATATTCTGTGAAGAGCTTTGAGCCGTCTAGAAGACATGAAAAGCACTATATCAAATGCAAGGATTATTATTATTATTATTATTGCATGATGGACCCGAATGCATGTCTGATCTTGTTAGTACTTTTTCGTTAAAAACAAAAACAAGTTTAAAAAGCAAGTTTAAAGTAACGTGCTCGACGTAAGAGAGCACGTTACTCATCAGATTTTATGTAATAAACCGTATTTCAAAGCCTACGTGTAAATCGTGACTTTGTTTTAATCTTTGGAAAGGTGAAAGTTAGGACCGGAGAGTGTGACATTGTCGGACACTGAAAGGGGCTGAAATTCCGTCACCTACAACGCCTTCAGCAATGCACGAATCTGATGTGCAAATCCCATTTGGGGTCAAAATCTCTGTGCGTAACGCTAGCGGAATTCTCATCCATCGGCGCCAAACATTCGTTGCCTGACTCAGCCTGACGTTTGTGGGTTCAAGCCCCACGTTCAGGATTTTGTGCTCACACAGTCTAGACCGACACTCCAATGTGGTGTTGGTGGAGCGCCGCATTGTTGGAAGTGCCGTCCTTCAGATGAGACGTTTAAACTGAGGTCCCGTCTGTCAGTTAGGTCGACGAGACGTTAAAGATCCTTTTGTACTAATCGTAAAGAGAAGTCAGTTGCTCCTGGTGTGCTGACCCAACAATCCGCCAGATAAACTCTCACCGCTCTCTCAACCTTTAAATAATGTTCCCCCCAAACCCATTGCATTATCCATCTACCGCCCCAACCTTGTGGTCTCTGTGAGCGAGCTTGCCAGTATATCAGTGTTAATTATTTGCTGTGGGCTGGCACTGGGAGCATGGTTGAGACTGCCCTGGGATGCTAACCTGCACGAGGGGCATGATATCCACCTGACTGTCCAGCCGCCTGGGACGTCCTCCCGACGTGAAAGGCGCTATACAAGTGTCATCTTGTATTGAATTGTATATAAATGCAAGTTGTCGTTGTTGGTGCTCCAAACATGTTCCTTTGGGACCAACGCGGAGAAAGGAGCTGTTACTGTAGCGAACGTTTGAATCCTTGCCTAAAATGGGAGAGTGTTTCATGTCCTTGTCTTCTCACCTCTCGCTCTCCGATGAGCCAAACAACTCCCAATATAGACAAGCACGACATGAACGCAAAACGAAACGCTGGCAAACAGTACAGGTTAGACTCCATCGTCAACAGCTTTCAACAGCTGATGACCAAACGTGTGTGAAGTGGAAACGTACTCACTGCATTGCCCTGCGCATTCTGTCTTCCTGCTGTTAAGCCCAACGTGCCAAAGCAATTCGACCAACATTTTTCTTCTTGAGACATGACAGCGGAGATATTGCCAAATCCATAGTTTTTTTTTTTGCTTGCAATCAGCCAGATCACCCTTGAAAAGAACAGAAAAAAATCTGTTATGACCTGATAACAAGGAATGTTCCGCATCATTCAGCAATCTTTTAAAAGTGTCAAATGCCACAGTCGATACAGGACATGCAGACTCCAACAACCTATCTGCAATCACACCATTGATTTTCTTTTTTCTTCCTATGCTACAGCAACAGCAATACCAGAATCCTGACCTTCTTTTAAAAAAAAATCAAGAAAAATGAATTGTTAACTCCCGCAAGGTCTCGTCCCCCCCATTGTCCTCAGTCGCGTCGGCTTGTTAGACTGGAACCTGACAACTTTATTTTAAGTTGTACACTTGGGGCTCCCTTCAGAAACTGTGAAAGGAGTTCTGTGCCTCTCGCATTCTCCTGCTTCTCAAAGGCTTCTCAAAGGCCAAGTCACTTGCAAAACTTGGGATTCATCACACTCAGCTCCTGTTAACCCAGCAAGCCAAAGCCCTGTTGGGTATGGTGGTTTGGCCTGGCCAGTGCACTCAATGGCAAGCTCTGCGGTTTTAGCCGGCCAAACTCCAGTAGTAACCCAACGCACACTCTGGGGTCTCCAAGACTTGTCTCTTGCCGACCAGCGCCAAATACTCTGCGGAATTAGATAAGCAGGATGCTCTCCTCCAGGGAGAGAGTGCACATTCCATTCAACAACAGCAACAACTACAGCAACTACAACAACAACTTGCATTTATATAGCGCCCCTGATGCAGGGCAGCTTCCCAGAGAGCTTGACGCAAGGGAAGTTTCCACGCACAGGTGACATACAAATGTGGAAACCCCATATGTTTTGGGTACTCTTAAGGATGGTGATGCATTTCCTGGCTGGCCTAAAGAAAACGTAATAGCTGAAACCGTTGTCGAGCATTGTCAACAGATAAACCCAAACCTCACGTGACTTCCCTACCCGATGTATCAGCGATGTACAACTCAGTCCGACGCATGCCTTATGAACGTTAAAAGATATATATTATGGATTTAGCATATTTATCAGCAATTCAAGTGTGTATTTAAGCATCGTTCATTGGAATACTTTTAATTTTTGAGGCAAAATTCTTACTGGGATTATCTCAGAACCTCCTTTTTTGTTAACATTCGCTCTCACTTTGTCACGTTTAACGAATAGTTCACTGAATTTTCTTTCCACTTCTCTAAGTATAACATAGCATTTAACCCCAGATCTTTATTTTTTAAGGGGTGGGAGACGGTTGTGGAACATCTTGTAAACATTTGACCCTTCAACGCAGAATGCAACACTCACCAATTACTCCAGTCTCGGTCTTGACTTCACATAACCATTCAATGAGCTTTTGAAATTTCCTTGTGAAAAGTAGTACTCCTTAGCAAAAAAAAACAGAGGGGAGAGGAGGAGAATTATTTTAGGCCACGAGTTGTTATGATCTGGAATTCACGGCCTGAAAGGGGGGAGGGGGGGAAAGCAGATTCAATAATAACTTTCAAAAGGGAATTGGATAGTTACATGAAAAGGAAAAAATTTGCAAGGCTTTGGGGAGCGAGCGAGGGAGTGGGACTAATTGGATGACTCTTTCAAAGAGCCGGCACAGGCACGATTGGGTGGAATGACCTCCTTCTGCGCTGTAAGATTCTATGAATCTATGATTCTAAGTGCCAACACTCATGTGTGTCAAAATATATCAATAACACTGTGCAAAGTTCAATCACCTAAATGCTGTGAATTGTAATGGTGCAATTTGTAAAGTACAGTGTTCATTTGGCATTCCATGTCGTACCAATCATTATGGGTTGGGTGCTGTCTGTCAGCACCTCCGTTCTTCTCCATTATAATTTGCTGCGCGTGAATCATTGTTTCCAGGAGAGTTCGCTTGGGCTAACGCTCCAAAGAATAAGGTCGCAGGCAGGCCCGTACAACCTGAGCGTCGGTGCCAATAAGAGAGAGAATCACGGATGATTAATCCTCATTTCCATTAGGCTCGGAGTGATTTTGTTTTCGTCTGGACATATTGTAACCTGGATACGTTCTTGATGATGTGTCATCGTGGGGGAAATGTGGCAGGGGTGGGGGTGAGGTGGGGAAATTTAATGGGAGTGAGCGGGAGGGTTTGGATGGACTGGGGTGGGGTGAGGGGATAAGTAAGATTGCGTTTGGGACACCAGTGAAATCGGACACCTTAACTCCTTGGCAATTAGGGTCGTAAATCAATATATTCGCCAGGCTCTCTCTCAGCGTGACTACACATCAACAATATCCAGTTGTGTAATCGGTTGCACAACCGAGTGCAAAAATACGTTAGGCCCCACCACCACTCCCACCTCCTGATTCCCACATCAAAACCTTTGCTCACTGTTACTGTCGTATCTCTGCCCACTTCGAGGCCGGGAGACGAGCAAGCATTTCCAAAATGGCTCCGATATTTTTCGGGAGCGGAGTTGTGTCTCCATCCCCCACAACATTGTGTCGTCAATAGGTGTTAGGCCCCGTAACCTCGTGGGTCCTGGAGCCACTGCACCACTTGCCCCGTTGGAGTTACACCGCTGTGTGTGACTCCTTTGCCCCCCACCCCCCCCACACACACACTGCGCAATTCAGCGCTGCAATTGTTTTGTGCATCGGTAGCTGGTGCGCATGCAATGCCAACAACAACATGCATTTATACAGCGCCCTTCACACCGGGTGTCGTCTCGGAGCGCTTAATGCGTGCTGTGTGTGCGTGCACTGTGAATGTGTGTGTGTGTTTGTGTGTGAGCATTTGCGTGCTTGTCTGTGTGTATTTTTGTGTGCATCTGTGTGTGTGTGGGTGTGCATTTTTGTGTACATGTATGTGCGTCTGTGTGTGTGTAAGTGGATGTGTCTGTGTGTGTATTTTTGTGTTCCTCTGTGTGCGTGTGTGCCTGTGTGTATATTTTTGTGTACATGTGTGCGTGCATGCGCATGTGCACGCACACGGTTGAGAGCTTATTACACTGTGTCTGAACTTTTCAGTGGGAGATAATGCATTGCTGTGGCAGCAGAGGTTGGATTTCTGGCTGTTTCAAAGTTTCCCTGTGCTCTTTGCTCGGCTGCTGAAGATGTTGACTCCTTTCTGTGCGGCGAGTCCTCCTCCAAGACGCTGTTCAAGCAGCTATTCTTCACGTGTGAAGCTTGACAGCGAGGTTCAGCAGGCGACATAACTCCTGGGCATCCGAGACATCAGGGCTCCTTGACTGTGAGGCAGGTCACAGTTGATAAACATATTCTCTCTCCTTATCATCTGCTCCCTTCCAACATCCCCCAGTTCTGCCGAAAGGTCATAGACCCTGCTGCGTGTTCCCAGCGGCTTCTGTTGTTATTCCTCTCTCATGCTTTTTTCGATGGGAATAAATGCACAGAGATGAGCAGCAGAGAGCCTGCTTAATTATTTGCCTATAATTATTAATAATCCCTCCGCCCCCAACCTTCAAAAAAACGTCGCTCAATCCACGACTGTTTGAGGGACGCCGCCGGGCGCGATTGGCTGCCGCGTTTCGCCCACAAGATGCGCAGTCAATTCACTTTAGAGCATAGTCTGTGAGGCACTTTGAGACGTCTCAAAGACACAATAAGGCACCTTATCAAATGCAAGGATTATTATTATTAATCTTTGTTTGTTGGAGACGCCACCTGGAAGGATAGGCTTGAAATTTGGAATAAATACACTTGCGACAAATCTGAATCCGCAGGCTGTCGCGGAAGACGCAATAAAAGGTAGAGACGGAGTGGGTGGGGGGGGGGAAGGGTATCTCATTCCTTCGCTATCACCTTCTAACCTCCTCCCCATGCAAACCTGCCCCTTGGTGTTCTTGATTTCATTCCACAGGACCTTTAACAACTCTAATTATAGTGCCTTGACGTACTCTACAATTAAACAAAACAAGTCTACTCAGGAAACGACACCAGCCTCAATAGCTGCAGGACAGGGCCCAGGAGACCTTGTTCTCAGCTCAAGCTCTCAAGCTTTGGCTGTGGTGCTCATCAGTCCTGCCTCCATCCCACAGCACCTGGCGTTTCACACTCTATCTATCCTGATGTAATCTGAAATCTCTAGTGCAGCTCAGATCAGAAGGCAACTACACAGCCATTAGCTTCCCTATTGGCAAAGAATACAAGTCGTTCCCAGCGGAGAATGCTGATTGAGGCGTAAAGGCAAATAAACTAATTCCTTCAGGCAGAAGGCAAGCGGATTGCATTGTTGCCCATACCTATTGCAGTGCAGCACGCATACGCACAATGGGATGTCTCTGAAAGTTTACTTGATGTTAAGGATAGTGGAATTGAAATTCCACGAGTTTAGAATTGCTCTTTAACTCCCTCTGCTATCCCAACTCAGCCACCCCGCTCCCCAGCCTGGGGAAGAAAGGGGAGGGTGGAAGGGGAAATGAACCATTTGATTACAGAGGTATGAGCCCCTAGAAGTTACGAAATAATTGAACAGAATAATCGTTCTTTCAATGACATTTCTTAGTGATTCAGAGCATTCAGAACTGGGAGGATTCTTAAACACTGACTAAATTTTGAAGCTTACTCCCCCACCTATAAATTTCTTTTTAGAAGTGCAGAAAAACATGGTAACAACAACAACAAGATTACATTTGCACAGCATCTTTCACATCGGGAGGACATCCCAAGGCGCTGGACAGAGTCATGAGAGGGTGAAACTCAACAATTTGACTAATTCTGGACATTCTGAAATGCACAGAACAGACCTGGGCCCAGGTGAAATTTCACGCCAGTGAAAAGGTTGCGAATACCAAATCAGGCCAGTTTGCACTTAAAATTCTACATGCGTCGAATTTGTAAGGCATTGACGTTGTCCAATAAAACATCCACCAGTGTTACCGTTTCTTACAATTCGCACGGTAACATCAAGGCCAAATGGACATAAGAATTGCTGGACAAAAACAGACCAGGGTCCATCTAGTTTGTCTTCCACCATCCAAGCAGTCGCTTGCAAATGTCACGTCCCAGACTGCATATTATGTCCCACGATACAATCCCAGAAATAATCTAATTTGCTTTTGAAAGAATCAACACTTTCTGCTTCCACCGTCTCCCTATGCAGCCTCCTCCACACACTTACTACTCGCTCACTGAAATAGTGTTTCCACAGATTTGTTTTGACAATGCGACTGCACTTAATATTGTTGATTATTGCACATTAATTCACCATCGGTGACATGAACTGGGGTTTGAGCGCAGGTGATATATCATTAAACTTTACATAGGAGCACAAGTGGTTTCTTCTCCCTCTGTTATTATAATAATAAACCTTGCATTTGATACAGGGCCATTGCACGTTGTGGAGACGTCTCAAAGCGCTTTACAAGGATATACTGTAAAGTGAATTGACTGTGTATTTTGTGGGCAAAACGCGGCAGCCAATTGCACACAGCAGTGTCCCACAAACAGTCATGGATTGAGTGACCAAATCATTATTGTTATTTTTTTGGGAGGGATTATTACACCCCACTAATGTTGATTGGCAGATTGGGGATAAATTCAGAACAAATCTACGCAAACACTATTTCAATGAACGAATAGAGAACCTGTGGAACAGGCTCCCTGGGGAGACGGTTGAAGCAGGAAGTGTTGATTAGAAAATAACATTATGGTATATAGTCCATAGCTAGTTTGGGACATATGGGCAAGCGACTGACAGGGAGATGGAAGGTGAACTAGATGGACCTTGGTCTTTTTTCTTCTAGCATTTCTTATGTCCTTGGTGGTGTGCCAATCACGCAGATTCATGAATGAGCGAAGGAGAGAGAGAGAATTTGTATCTTTATGACGTGGGTTGGATTTCCCTCCCATCCCCTAGGGAGGCTCCTCATGTTAGGGAAGTGCGGAGGGGTGGGAGGGAGAGAAGGGGAAATAAACCAGTTGCAGAGATGACAGAGATAAGATCCGGTAGAAATGATAAAATAAATAGAACAGAGCAATGTTTCTTTCACTAAAACTCACAGCACTGCGGAGACTGACAATGCTGTTTTCTCCACAGAAGCCTATCCAATTCTCCTATAATGTTGCTGTAGTTTCAGACTCAGTAGCTACCAGTTGCAAAGCACCCCCGTGCTCTATTAGCCCAATGGACGAAAACAAATCGCTAAACTTTTCTCCAGTATTAAAAAAAATCCTAAAACACATGCCCTCAAGTGGCCACTTTACACAGCAGCATTTGCTGCTCCCAACGTTGCTCTGTTTTGGAAAGAACGTATGACAAGAAACGTCTGCGTAAATTATTATTGTGATTATTATTATTATTATTATTAACAATGGTAATCAGTGAGTCAGCAGTTATGGTCACCTCCCCTTTCTCCAAAACTATCCCATTGATCAGCGCTCCAACAACAACAGCAGCAGCTTACACTTAACGCAGTGCCCGTCTTGCGGGTTAGCTTCCTGGACCGCTTCGAGACGCTACCCCACGTGAAGGACGCGATTTAGGGCGGTTTTTGTTTTTTTAAATTAAAAAATAAAGCCCAGATTGCTATCGGGCCGTGGAATACCCTAACAAAAAGTGATGGTTGAAGCAGAATCCATTACAGCCTCTTAAAAAGGAATTGGATTGCGCCCACAAAATATACAGTCAATGCACTTTGAATGGGTAGCCTCGTCAGAGAGCTGATACAGGCATGACGCACTGAATGGCCTCGTTCCGTCCTGTGCTGCGAACGTCTCGTTCGATTTGTGCGAGTGAGCGCGAGCGAGGGAAGAGAGGAAGAGGAAACGCAATTGGCTTGTACACGGACAGGAGTTCTTGCAGCCTGGAGGTCAAGGTCGTGAATTTTACACGAAATAAGGTTGTTTTCTTATTTCTCTTTAGGAGGAAGTTAATATTTTAAAACGAGAAACCTGCCCTTTCCCACCGGGGCGACTGATAAAATAAATCTTTTATCACCCAAACGCAGGCTTTCCTTCAGCAGAAAAGCTTTTAAGGAGAGTAGCTCAGCAGACAATATCATTATTTTATGAGTCAAATATAGTGGTGGTGGCTGGCAGATAGACAAACACCCCCCCACCCACCCCAACCACCCCCCCATGAGTCCTACAGACTTGACAGAAGGAGGAGGAGAGGGGAGGGGGAATGAAAGAGAGACAGACCACAAGAGGTAGGTGTTTAGGTAAGATTTAAAGGCTGATGGGGAGAGGGGTTCTAGAAGTGAGGTGCAGAGGGGCTAAAGCATTGCATAAAACGCAAAGATTTTATTATTAATTATTAATAATAATCCTTGCATTTGGTATAACGCCTTTCAGGTCAGGAGCAGGACTCAAAGTGCTTCACAGGATATACTGCAACGTGCAGTGACCGCGCTTTTTTTTTTAAAACTAATTATTATTAACCAGGCAACAAACAAATTAATAATGCACAAACACGCGGGGAGAAGGGGGAGGGTAAATTTCAAATGTGAACACAACATCCTCTTGAAAGGGACTTTTATTTCTGCCAAGAAGAGAGAACGACCCTATGACCTACTGATTATAACGAGAAATAATATTAAAGCTTTTTGATACAAATGTCTGAATCATTGAGACATCTCAAAGCGTTTTTCAGGCAATCACCATCAAGTGGTGAGGGTGTTTTTTTGTGGGTGAATGCAGAAACACCAGAAACACCAACAACAAGTTGCATTTAGTGGAGTTCTAAATCAAATAACGTCTAAAAAAAAAACACCTTCAATTATCCAATGGCAGATTTGAATACAGCACGGAATATACCTCATCAATAAATCCTTCGCCATCAAATACTCTTGTGCGTACCTGGTGACTGTTCAGACCCATCTTTGACTAAATTGTGTGCTTCCTTTTCCTCTCTGTTCTCCTGAACACGTCTAGATTGCATTTTACGCTTTGCCTTTACAAGGCCTGAACATCCTGTTGTGGTCATAGCCCCAGCATGTAAACCCGCAACTCAGAGCAAACCAGACCCTACTTGAACAGCCTACTTGAATTTCCACCCAATTCAGTCCATTTTCCCACATGCACCCGCTCTCTCCATCCCACTCACTTTCCATCCTGAGGCAAACAAGCACAGAATAATAATAATAATAATTTAAAAAGAAAAAGGAGTTTCTCTCTCCTGGTGTTCTGGCCAACAATCCCCCGGATAAAATTGGTCGCTCACTTTACATCTGATAGTGGGACATTGCTGGTATGAATTAGCTGCCTCATTTGCCTACAAAATGGCATTACACTTTACAGTATATCTTGTGAAGCAGTATATCTGTAAGGATCATTACCATTACAGTTAACCCCTGGCTCCAGGTATCCGGAATTTCATCCTCGCCGTTCAGGACCTGAGATCTAATTTTTTTTGGAAAAAAAAGGTACTGATGAAACCATATCCCCCCCCCAAAAAAATGTAATAGGAGCCAAAGGTATTACATGGAGCAAAGCGGCAGCAAATTTATGCACATCAACATCCCCACAGACAGTGATGGATTGCATGACCGATTGATTTGTATTTGTAATAATAAACCTTGCATTTGATATAGCGCTTTTCACGTCTTCTCGGCATCTCAAAGCGCTTCACAGAATATGCTGTAAAGTGAATTGACCTTATATGTATGGGCGAAACGCGGCAGCCAATTGCGCACAGCAATTGTACTCTGGAAGAACTCATGTTAACGTCATTCCTCTTTTAACAGGTTATTTCACAGTAAAACTGATGCAAGGACACACACGTGTCAGAAAAAGGGAAAGTTATTTTGACTCACAAAACAACAACAACAATCCTTCAGTTTGATACACTGCCTTTCGCGTCAGGAGGAGATCTCAAAGTGCTTCGCAGGAAATACTGTTAAGTGGAGTGACTGTATTAACGTGTGCAGCCAATTTACGCACAGCAAAGTCCCCACAAACATCCATGGAGTGACTGACCGATTTAAATTGTGCTCAATGCAATTCGGAGTTGCTGGTAGCTGCAGTGCAAGTTGTCCCAGTTGAAAGAGTGTGCGCGTAAGTGTTGGTGTGAGTGAGTGTGAGTATGTGGAAAGGGGGAGATAGAAGGAGAGAGGGGGTTAGGGGGGAATCAAGCTGAAAAAAAAAGAAAAAAAAAAAGAAAATTGCCGTCAGAAACCAAAATGATAGCTCATAAAGAGATAAGTGGTACCTTTTCCAGGAATTCACGTTACAGTAAATCACAGGAAACTTGCCTTTTATTTGTGCATGTTAGCAATCTATTAATTTAGGCGAACGGTTCCGTTTAAAGACAACTGCCACGCCAGCAATGTAATTCAGGGTGACGGTTAAAGTCAACAACTACCGCAGGTGCTAATTGTAAAATATTTTTTTCCTCTCTCTGGAGGGTTTTTCTTTTCGTCTTAACCTTTGAAGTGCTGTCCAGTGCCTTCCACAGCCCCCGGGGCCTGCCTGGCTGTGATTTATCGCCTCGCTGTATCGCAGACACGTAAATTAGCAAGGTTCAAAGGAATAACAGGACAACGGAGGACAGTGGACAAATAGGGTGATTCTTAATTGTAGCCGTGGAGAAGTTTGTATTTCAGATAAAGATTTGGGAATCGGCCCTCCTTCGACTCCTTGCTGATCAGATAAGTCCCGACAATTTGTCAAAGATAAACTGCCCGAGCCGTCATTCCAGATTTGAAGGATTCGAAAGGCTTTCAAAGATTTCAAAGGTTCGCTTGGCAAAGGCGGGCGTTCAAGTTGCTATGTATATACCGTTTGCGGTTAGTACTTATTATCTTAAACGAACCGCAAACGTTATATAAACACAAACTTGCATTTAGTATCACTGCTGCTATAAATAGCCATCAAAGGTTGTGAATGTTCTAGTCGATGTTCAGATGGTTGTATCCACTCATCCATGGTAACATCCTTGTAAATCTACACTATACTCGTTCCAATGCTAATGCCAGTGAAATTCTCCAGTCTACACTGGTGGCTCACTTTATGGCTGTTTGTGGGACGTCGCTGTGGACAAATTGGCCCCTGTGTTTGCTGACAAAATACAGTCGCTACGCTTCACAATAAAATCCTGTCCGGGTCTTTGAGATGTGTTTAACGATGTGATAAGGCGCTACATCAAATGCAACCATGATCATTTTTAGGATTCCTCTATTTCCTTGGGATTTATGGGTCATCCAGAATTTGCCAAATCCTCAAACACAGGTTGCGGTTTAGAACCAGTCACCTGCAAGTTTCTATTAAATTCTAATGGGGAGTGGGGGGGAATTAATATTCAGCACATTTACACAATGAAAGCCTGTTATACAGGGTGACAAAAAGTCATGATACCATTACAACGTCTAATAGGTCTTAAAGAAATGATATTTTTGCGTACGCGTGTGGGGGGGGTTTTTTCCAGAAAAAAAAGGGTACGTATGACTACTTTTTTTTTGGTCAGCCTGTACTTCAAGAACTTCTTGGTGGCTAAGAACAGGTTGAAAGAGTTAACAGTCAGGCTGATTGGAAACTGGGCGAAAATTGCTTACGAAACGAGTCTGGCAGAGAAAGAATTTCACCCTCTGGGAATGAAAGACATCACGTGGGGGGCAGGATAATAACACCTTGGGTTTTTTTTTTAAAAAAAGGAAAGGGTGGGAGGGAGAGGTTAGTCGTATATGGAAAGGAGCTCAGAGGACGACTCACCTGGAAGGTGATCTGATGGTCGAGAAAGAGCTTGTCATTGTAGTCAAGGGTTGGAAGGAGACAGACTGACTGACTGACTGACTGACTGACTGACTGACTGACTGGGAACCATGCCTAAGCTGCATAGTAAGACCCAGGTTAGGATCTTAGAAGAGGATTATTCTGGGGAAGATGATGAGGTATACGAGGATCTGGAGGATGAACACAAGGCTGAGGGCTACAGAACCGACTCCAAGTGCCCCAAAGGTAACAGGGACTCCAGTCCAGACCAGACCCAAGACACCAAGGGTAAGAAGCGCCCTAGACCCGTGAGATCCAAAGCTAGGAGGATTGCTGCTAACGTGAGAGAGAGGAAGAGGATCCTGGACTATAACCAGGCTTTCAACGCGCTGCGGTTGTCCCTGAAACACGACCTGAACGGCAAGAGGTTGTCCAAGATCGCCACCCTCAGGAGAGCCATCAACAAGATCTCCTCTCTATCTATGTTCCTGAGGTCGACCCCCACCCAGAACCCGAGGTGGGCTTGCTGCAACCACGCTGAGTGCCAGGGCTTAGCCGAGGGTCATCAGAATCTCCAAACTTACCAGATGCCAATAGAGACCTGCTGCCTGCCCCCAGAGGCTTCCCACGGACAGACTCACTCCCTCTCAGCCAGCCCAGTTCCACAGTACAGCAAGTGCCTGGCTGAGACACCCTTGTATTTCCAGCAAAGCTCCAGCCCAAAGGAGGAAGGCTTCGCACCCAGTGCCCATTACTACCCCAGCACCAGCTACCAGCTTGGAGTCAGGACAACTTGCCATCCCACCCGTATGGAGACATTTCTGGACTCCTCTCCCACACCTCTCTCCTGGCAATTCAATTGCTTCCCAGGGTCCAACTACCAGCAGACTCTCCCAATACACTGATCCCACTGTCGCTGGCCTTTATCACAAAGGTAGTTTCCAGCCCCAATTGTTTACTGGTGTTGACGTTTATCATTGATTGCAACCATTGCTCTCTCTCTCTCCCTCTCTCTCTCTCTCCCCCCCCCCTTCCACTCACCCCCAAAAAGGAAAATGACAACACGTTTTTAATACAACCTGTAATAGTCATTGCTTTTTTTCTCCTCAAGAAACCTCACTATTTTGCAGGAAAAAAAAAGTGGAAGTGCAGTTTTTAAATTAAGTTTTATTTTTATTTTGGGGGGGGTTATTTTTTTCATACGACTTTACTTTTCCAAGACACAATTTGTCTCTTCCTGACTCGCTTTAATTCACAGCTGTAACAAGCGACCTTTTCCTTTGTGAAAAAAGTACAGTCGAGAGAGGTAAAACTCACCCATATAATGCAATAGGTAAATGAGGATTGGATCTAAGTCCAGCATTTAAACCAGACTGTCTAATCCCCTCAATCTGCCCTGTATTCTCTGTAACATCCATCAATTGTAAAATCTCTTGCAATTCCATTTACAATCGGGAAAGTGTCAAATGTTGGCAATTTTCACTTGTTCAACATTTTCTTGTGTTATAAAAACTTAATATTTAAATGTTTGTCCTTTCAACAAAAGCAACGTCGACGAATGTGAAGAATAAAAACTGTTTTTGTTTTTTTTTAAAAAAGTGACCCAGTGATTCATTTAACAATTCTAGTCTCGATTTTCTCCAGACTATGTAATGTCTTACAAGAGCAGGAAAACGCAGTTGTAATAATAAATAAATAATGCGCGAGTTTACTGATTGTGCTTTTAACCAGTCTAAGCCGATGCTCCAATGCAGCGCTGAGGGGTGTGTTGCATTGTCGGAGATATCGTCGTTCGGATGAGACGTTAAACTGGGGTCCTGTTTGCCTGTTCAGGTGGATGTTAAAGATCCTATGGTACTATTCGAAACGAGAAGGGAGTTTCTCTATCCTGGTGTCCTGGCCAACAATTGCCCAAATAATATTGGTCACTCCCTCCATGGCTGTTTGTGGGACATTGCTGTGCGCAATCGTGCTGCCGTGTTTGCCTTCGAATACACGGTCACTCCATTTCATATTAATTCCTGTGAAGTGCTTTGAGACATCCTTCCGACGTGATAAGGCGCTACACCAAATGGAAGGATTATCACCGTGACCCAAAACATCTTGAAAGGCTTCACAGGATTTTCTGTAAAATGTGGTGACTGTGTGTTTGTATTGGATCAGGATCAAGATTCTTTCCAAGTCTGGTGCATCCTTCAACTGTCACACCTGAGACAGGTAAACAATGGTGTACACGTGAGCAATAATACAAGTTTGGCACCATTCTATCTTCTATTGAAATATGTCTAATTGATCAGTTGCCTCAGCAGTAAATGTAGACAGGCAGTTTAGTTTTCTTGAGATATTCTTAGAGCAACCACTCAAACTACTGGGGTCAAAGTCCTGACGTGGGGCTTGAACCCATGGATTCAGCAACGTGACTGGGTGCATTAGCTTGATGCCAACAGTGTAAAGAAGCTGAACTAACATTTCCTGGGTTGTTTTGATGATTCTACGTGTTTTTTGAGCAAATAGGATTAACAGGGGCACAATGAATTTTCAATCCAAATTAATCCAGATTTCTTAATAAGAGAATTTAGTAGTGTCAGTTTGGCTCGGTTGTCATTCTTGCTTTCAAGCGCTTTGAGATGCCTGACTCAGTTGCTAGCACTCTCACTTATGAGTCAGAAGGTTGCGGTTTCGAGCCTGACATTGGGATTTTGAGCTCATAGTCTGGGCTGACACATGAATGCAGTGCCGAATTGTCGGAGGTGCCATCCTCAGATATCATATTGAGGTCATGTCTACCCTAATAGGCGGACCGTAAAGATCTCAAGCCATAATCGAAAAGATTCTCTCTCCCGGTGTCCTGGACAACAATCCTCCATAAACTTGGTCATTCATTTCACGACTGTTTGTGGGACATCGCGGTGCGCAAATTGGTTATTGCGTTAGCCTACAAATACTCGGCCACTACACTGCAGAGTAAAAAAAAAGATAAGATGATGTATCAAAAGCACGGATTATTTCCTTTACAAAGAATGCAACAGAAAGCCTTTGATGGTGGATGGCAATCCCTTTTAAAATGAACTAATCAGCAGAACAAGACTTCTGCAGATCGCAAAGTCCTGTCGCTTAATGGTTAGAGCACTCACTTTGCAAGCGAGACACTTGGGTTCAATTCCAGGCAGGTCAGGGCGAAACCTTGGGCAAGTTTCCTTACTCCACACGCCTAATAATAATCCCTCCAAAAAAAAAAAAAAAAAATTGGTCATTTTCAATCCACGACTGTTTGTGGGGCACTGCTGTGCGCAATTGGCTGCTGCGTTTCGCCCACAAATATACAGTCAGTTAACTTTACAATCTATCCTGTGAAGCACTTTGAGACGTCGAGAAGACGTGTAAAGCGCTATATCAAATGCAAGGATTATTATTATTATAAGACTTCCACGCATTGTAATGCAAAATTTTAGGGTTAGGATGAAAGCACAAGGTCAAATCCTACTTCAGATCGAACTGTTTTGAGTTATAATAGTAGTCCTGAACTCACTGATCAGCATGCACACCCTTCCTCTCAGCATAAGGACTTGTTCATTCCCTGGGCAAATCAGCTTGTTTTCCAATGTGAGTTAAGTTCAATGTATTTTAAACAAGGGGGTCCTTATTAAATACCATCAGGTATCTCTAGAACACTTGGGAAATGCTGGATAATAAGTACAATGATAATGCTTGCATTTAATTTTGAGCCTTATCACATCATCGAGACATCTCGAAGAGCTTCACAGGCTTTTTTCACTGTGAATTGTTGTGTGTGCATTTTGCAGCGTTGCTCAATTGGAACATAAGACTAGACGATATGAGTTCATAGTCGCAAAGAAGGGCTTCAACCCACAACTGACTCATGGGCGATTGCTACCAACTAAGCCTGGCTGACTGACACCTGATGAGCCAAATAGGGAGTGTTGACAGACTCTTCTACCCACTGTGGGGTGGGGGGAAGAGGGAGAAATCATTGTACACTCAGATCAGAGGCAGGAAACCTGGCAGATTTTTCCTCCCTAGCCCAGGGGGATTGAAGTCGATTCGCTGCCTATGTGACCGAGTTTCACACGGTGTAGTGGCTTTAACAAAGACGTTCAATCTGATGTTTGTTGCCCATTAAGTGCCATATTGTTGCACAGTGTTTTATATAATAATAATATTAATAATAATCACTTGCATTTATATACCACTTTTCACGTAACAAAAAAAAATGTGGGACACTGCTGTGAGCAACTGGCTGCCACCAGAGTACACAGTCAACCCACTCCACAATATATCCTGTGAAGCGCTTTGAGACGTCTCAGTGACGTAATAAGGCACTACGTCAAACGCGAGGATTATTATTATTGTGAGATAAAGCTCTTCACAAAATATAATTGATTAGAAATTGAAGGGAATTGGCAACCGCAGCAAGGAGATGACTCGCGCTCTGAGTCAGAAGATAGTGAGTTCAAGTCCCACATTTCAATAGGGAACAGTCAATCAGAATTAAAAGTTTACAGACATGGTTGATGATATAATAACAATACCTGAGCATACCGAACGGAAATTGCAACACTGCTCTCATCTGATTTAAGCAGTAAATAATAAAGTGCCTTACATTGAAATACAGTGCCTATAATGTCTCAGCATTTATTCTTAACAATAATAATAATAATAATCTTTGTATTTGATGAAAACCCTGATCGCAACTATTGATTGAAGTGACATTTCTACATGTCCTGAGGAAAGCAAGGTTTTTATGTGTTCTTTGCCTTCTTTCTGTGATGTGTGAAGCACTTAGCATTTGGGAACATTGTGCAGCTTGTACAGTCATGTTGATAGCCTCCTCTGCACCCAGCAATGCATACTCACTTGGCATCATGCCACATGCACTAGGACAGCAGATAATAGTAACAATAATAATAATAATAATAAGCCTTGCATTTGATGAAATGCCCTCGAGACTCTGTCTGGCATGAAGGGCGCTAAATAAATACAAGTTGTTGTTGTCGCCTTATCACGTCTTCCAGACGTCTCAAAGCGTTTCACGGAATACGCTGTAGAATGAATCGACCTCATACTTTATATTTACAGGGTCACAATTCACCAAGTCCTGTTACCCCATGTTTTCTTTTAAACAGTGCACCGACGAGCAACTGAAACGTGTGGATGAATGATGATAATTGCATTTAAAAGTACTTAATTGTATTCAGTAGAAGTGTTTAATTGCATTTGGACATCCAGAGATCAGTATGTGTATATGTGTGTGTGTGTGTATATGTGAGCACCATAATTTCCATGGCAGATTGTAATCCATCACCATGTTCAATGCGACATCTCTCGAAACATGGATGGAGTGACGAGGAAGTAACTGGTATCAGACATTGTCACACTCACTCATCTGCAAACGAAAATAAAAATTCACTGTAAGGAAAAAAAACCTGGGAGAGGAGTGTGAGGGGGGGGAGGGGAGGAAGTAACAGGACTTTGTGAACACCCTGTACAAGCGTCAAACGAATTCCAACGATATAACTCACGATGACAACTAAAATTCATCCCTCACACATGAAAACAGTCATTTTGTCTTAATTGACAAATTACAGAAAGAGTGTTATAACACGAGGCACATATCCTGTTTAACATCATAGTCCGAGTGCACACACAATCCTTTTTTATGTCAAATTATTTATCTCGGGACGAAAAGAGGTCGATATCAGAAGTTAACACCATTAAAGGAATGTATCGAACAAAAGAGATAGATTAGTAGTATTCAGTTGGTCGGTTTGACTCAATTGGTAATACTTCTGCCTCTGAGTCATATTCTTGTGGGTTCATTTGTGATTTGGGGATGAACGAGGCACCCAATCTGCGCACGGGAATGTCCCACAAACAGCCACCAGGTGAATGACCAAGTTTAACTGGGATTTTGTTGGCCAGGACACACGGAGAAACTTTCTTCTCTTATCGAACACCTGCGGGATCTGTAACTCCACCTGACTGACAAGGCAGGTTTAAAGTCCCATCCGTAGGAAAGTATCTCCCTCCACTCTGTGTTGGAAGTGTCAGTCTGGACAATGAGCTCAAAGCCCTGATGTACGGTGTGAAGCATTGGGTAACCAATGGAGGAGCGAGCACCAACATGTTCTATAACTCTTAAGAGAAAAGTGGATAATTGTTTGGGGAGGAATAAGTTTGCAGGGCTATGGGGAGAGCGCGGGGGAGTGGGATTGATTTGGATAGTTCTTTTTAAAGAGCCTGCGCAGACACGGTGGGCCGAATGGCCTCCTTCTGGGCTGTATAATTCTATGATTATATAGTGGACTGATTCTGTCTGTCCTATATCGTAATTTCTATAACCCTGTTAAAAAACAAGGACGCAAAAAAAAATATGGACTCCCTTTAGAATGGAATAACATATTCCAGCAATCGGTAAGCATTTGCAGCAAACATTAAATAATAATAATAATAATAATAATAATAATTGCATTGGATAGAAAGCTTTATCATTCTGTCAAGAGGTCTGACAGGATATACTGTAAAGCGGAAAGCAATTGTATTTTGCGGGCGAAACAGGCAGCCAATTGTGCAAACTTGGCACCTTCTCGTTTTGCACACCGAGTTCATTTGAAAGATATTAAACACAGGATAAGATTGAGGGATGTTGATCCGGCTGCATAATGCCTTGTAAGTGGGCGAAATGGAAAGAGGGTGTCGTGCGTGTGAACCACCAGTAGATAGAGCTACTACCAACAATCCAAACAGGATTGCCACAGTATTGCACTGAAAAACGCTTCTGCTCTGAGCTGGCAGGGGTCATCTGTCTCTTGCCTTTGCAGCATTCCCAGGATTAATATGGATGAGTGACTGTTACTTTCTGCACCGCTCGGCACGCAGCAAAGGGTGCATTAAGCATCAACGCTCGCTGCCCATAAACAGCCCGAGATGCACTGTAATGCATCAAATATTTACTTCCCCTTTCATGAATAAGCAATCATCTAAAGAGCTGGGGAGAGAGAGCAGATTTTTTTAAAAAATAAAACAAGTTTTAGTTAAGCATCAGGCCCACAGTACACACAGTCAAAAAAAAAACTTTACAAGATATCCTGTGAAGCGCTTTGAGATGTGTCGACAACGTAATAAGGCTCCATATCAAAATACAAGGAATATTAATATTATTATTATTATTAGCCCCATCTCAAGACGTACCTCTTTGCTTTCGGTCGCCTTTCCCCTCACCCAGTCCCTTCGTCTCACCACACTTCAGATTAGATCGATGCCCAGCCAGCGGTGTCAAGCGCTTTGAGACGTCCTCCTGATGTGAAAGGTGCTCTGTAAATCTAAATCATATGCTATTGTATTTCTGAATCAACAACAGGGTTTCCGAACCTTTACAGGATTTACTGTAAAATGCAGTGACTGTGTATTTCAAGGCACACACAGTCCAATTTGCACACAGTAATGTCGCACAAACAGCCATGAAGTGAAGGACCAATTTTATGTTGAGTTCTGACGGGCGGAACTGCGGAATGTTGTGTTCCCGTTTCATAACCGAAAATGTAACCCATGTGGTCCAAATAATTCTTTTAATTAATGGTTAAAAATAACGATGTTCCCGTAACAATTTTATGTTTTAATCAGTGCCGTGTTAAAGTGTTCTCTTAACAAATCTGCAGGTGTAATAACAATTCCGCAGATTATATTTTATTATTCTTTTACGTGAGATAGTTGCTTCAAAGACGTAAGAAAGGAACGATTGTATATTGTCATCCTGCCTGTGGCAAATCGTTCAGCCCACGACATAGCATATCGGGTGCTGTCCACACACAGGAGCCGTATTTCACGTGACGCTATGAAGTGGTGAAGCAAATGTGTTTGTCTTCAGGGTTAAAATCCGTCAGATTTGGACCGTTCCATCAATTCATCAACTTTCACTGACTCCAGCAATTTCAGGAAGAAGGAAAGCTGCAGAAATTCCAGAAGGTCTGAAATCGTTTTAAAGGTAACGGGAGGAGAATAACAACTTAAGACAACCTTCGAGTAAAGCGCACAGCTCCACTGTCCACCATTAAAGATTCAACGTTGACTTTGTGATCCATTTACTCAAGCAAGAGGTTTCGGGTCTGAATCAAGACTTTTTTTTTTGCCTGTTGTTCGGGTCTTTTAATCAACTGACTCCATCAAAGAAGCAAGATTTGTACGACTTATGGACTCGTGGAGTCCTGTAGCTCAGTGGTTAGAGCACTCGCTTTGCAAGTGAGAGACCTGAGTTCAATTCCAGGCAGAGGGCGAAACCTTGGGCAAGTTTCCTTACTCCACACAGAGCCTAATAATAATCCCTCCAAAACCAAAAACAATAATAAATTGGTCATTTTCAATCTACGGCCGTTTGTGGGACATTGCTGTGCGCAATTGGCTGCCGCGTTCGCCCACAAATATACGGTCAGTTCACTTTACAGTGTGTTCTGTGAAACGCTTTGGGACGTCCTCCCGACGTGAAAAGCGCTATATCAAATGCAAGGATTATTATTATTATTATTAAGCAATTGTCAATTTATTTACTTTGATACGGACATGTGTCTGTACTATTTACCTCTCTGTCGTATTTGTGATAATTGAACTAACAAACTTTGCATTATTATTATTAAATAAAGACATTTTCAAAGCATGAGTTGCTGAGTGGTCTTTGGTTCCTCTGTTCTCAGGTCCTTTATTAAAAATGGGCTGAATAGAATAAGGTTTTTTTTAATTCTGTTTCTTGCCCTGAACCCAACAGGAAGGAACTCCCTCCTCTACGGGAATTCCCTTTGAAGGAGGACAACCTGCCGTGGTTTTCTCTCTCTCTCTCTCAATACTGTTACGTTGGTGAAACTACGGCAGTCAGTGACCATGTGATTTGATTACACGAAATACAGGGTTGTCTCAAAGCGCTTTGCACGGCTGACTGGGAGCCTGAGCTGGTGTGTGGGGGTGGGGGAGTAATGGCGGTGAGGGGCACATAACAGACAGTTACATCAATGTGCATAATGATCTGTAACAAAACAATCTAAGAGGAGACTTGTGTGTGTATCGAGTTTACCCCTTGAGGCAGGTATCTCTTGTATTAGCCCGAGATCACTAGCATCGTCTGGCTTTTCCTGTGTAAGTGGTCCAGCTTTTGGCGCAGTGTAAAGTCAATCAATGATTCCTCTCCTCTCTTCTCTCCTCCTAAAGGCAGTGAGTCATGCTGCAGCCTGGCCACGCAGCTGGCAGCTCTCCAGCTTCTCCTCCAAACAGGGAAAATCAGTCACAGCGAGAGGTGGCAGGAATGCAGCGCGGAAAGCCCACTTCATCCTCATCCTATCTTCACCCAGTGTCTACTCAGCTTGTGTGTGGTGTGTGTGTGTAGGTCTTTGTAAGTGTGTCTATGTGTATGAATGTGTGTGTGTGTGTGTATTTGTGTGTGTATGTATGTATGCATGTATCTATATATGCATGTGCATATATATGTATGTATATATGTACATACGTATGTATGTGTGAATATAAGTATGTATGCATATGTGTGTGTGTGCGTGTGTGTGTAAATATGTACAAATGTCTGTATTTGTGTCTGTGTATATATATGTGTGCCTGTATGTACGTGTGTGTGTCTGTGTATATATGTTTATATGTATGTACGTCCATGTGTGTGTGTGTGTATGTGTGTGTATGCATGCATACCTGTGCATCTGTGCCTATATTTAATGGAGGTGCACTTTCAAGTATGAGTTCCTGAATATTGATTCAACCTTAGCTCAATTTCATTTTCTCATGCACGGGGGATATGGAGACTAATTCCAACCCCCTCTCCCACCCCAAAGCAGTTCAGTTGGCGAGCTCAACACACAGATCAAATCTACCAGGACATTCCTGGTCTGTAAGGCTAAGTGTCACCGGTAATTATTGTACCTCCTGAGCTACTGGAGGAACGTACGGGTCTTTCTGAAACGGTTGCGGGACTTCGCAGAGTGCAAACGGGCTGCCGTGTTTGCCTGCAAAATACACAGGCACTACGCTTCGCAGAAACCATGTGAAGCGCTTGGAGATGGTCTCGATGTTATAGGTGCCTGTACCGATTGCAAGAATTATTAATACAGTAACAAAGGGGACGCTGGACATTTCTGCAATGCAGCAGGATCATTTTGCAAGGGATAAAGTAGAGTTTAGCGGGTGTGGATGAAGCTTGGGTCGATGTCGGTGGGATTAATCTGAACAATCCAATTACTTTATAAAAATTACATTTAAAAGCCTGTGCCGTAGCTGAGTGGGAGCAGTATGCTCGACAGCGACTGGCTAAAGAACGAGGGATAAACTTCAGAATTGGTTCGGAGACAAAATTGGGGCAATTTCACCCTGTTTGCATTGGTCAAATGAATTGGATTTTTGATTTCCCTTCTGTCTACTTCAGGTAAGGGTAGTTAAGTCCTGGAAGTAAACAATCCAAATTTTTTTTTTTAGCTAGACATCAAGATCAATTTGCATTTATACAGCGATTTCACGTTGGGAGGGTATCTCAAAGCACTTTGCAGAGCTGACTGGGAGCCAGAGCTTAGGGGGAAGGAATTGGGGATGAGGGAAGGGAGAAGGCGAGTGGTCGAAACCTGCAAAGAGATACAAGTGACTACATGTGACAAATGCCCACTAACAGACATGTGTCATATCTATACCAATAACAACAACAAGAACAACAACTACTTGCATTTATATAGCGCCCCTTCATGCAGGGTAGGGTCCCAGAGAGTATACCAGTGGAATTGAAATGCACCGCGAGCATATTTTTCCCAAGAGACTTCAAACTCCGGTTTTATTACACAAATAGCAGGGGATTGGCATTCTGAGCAGCGTCTCTCCGACCCTGTCACAGCGAGGCAGATCCAATCTATTATTATAGTGCGGGAGGCCTGTGCGTGCCAGCATTACAATGCAATTTAATCACTAAGTATTGCAAACTCTTCACAGCGTTCCAAACCCGAGTACATTCTCCGTTATGCGACATTGTCGGAGCCACACGGCTGTAAGCAATGACTGATAGCAATCACTTAGATGCAAGTTGTTGCCGTGGTTGTATTTAAAAGTTCAGGTTCAGATCTTTGAAACTGTACCTCTCAAACGTGTTCTCCATCGATTGATTAACGGATTAGGTCAGAGATGAAAGATTAGAAGGATTTCTCCTTAGTGGTGAGAGATGGAAACAAAAATAAGAGAAATATGGGCAAGCCTCACACTTCAAAACAGCGCTGGGCATTATTGGACGTCCGTCCTTTAGATGAGATGTTAAAGCAAGTTCCCTGTCTGTGGCTGTTCAGGTGGACGTTAAAAGACTCTGCGGCACTACTCGATACAGAGAAGGGTGTACTGGCCAACAATCTCCCAAACAAAATAGGTTCATTCCCTCACAGGCTGTTTGTGAGACATCGCCGTGCGCGAATTGGCGGCTTACAAATGCAGTCACGACACTTCACTGTAAAATCCCGTGAAGCTCTTGAAACGCGTTGTCAAAGCGTAACAGCAAAGCGTCATATTAAATTTCTTTTGGAATTTCCAGAAGCTGCAATGAACGACATAGTCATAATCCTCGCATTTCGATACAGCGCCTTATCACGTCTTCGAGACGTCTCATAGCTCTTCACAGAATATACTGTGAAGCGAATGCACTGCGAAAGGCGACAACTTGCAATTATATAGTGTCGTTCACCCCGAAGGGACTGAGGCTGCTTTGTGTAGCACTTGGTTTGTTGGACGGCACAGACATTTTACCTGGTGCGTTGGCCACATCTAGTGACGGAAATTGCACACTGCACTGGAAAAAACATTCTATCAGCTCACTGGCACTGAGATGTTTCTCTTCACAGAGAGAAATTACAGGTTCGATTTTCCTGCTTCTTTTTTTTTCAGTCGGGGAATTTCATCCACAAAATAAACAGTCAATTACACTTTAAGGTTTATCCTTCGAGGTGCTTTGAGACGTCTCGGAGACGTGATAAGGCGCTATATCAAATGCCACGATATTATCACATTATTTATTTTAAATTGCCTTCAGCCTTTCTGCTCCCACTCTCTGGAACTCCATCCCGGAGCCCCTCTGCCTCTCCCCCTCATCTTCCCACCCCAGCCCCCTTACCCTCCATCTCTCTTGGTTCCATCCCCCAGTGCAAACCCTTCACTGTCCAGCGCCTTGGGTCGTCCTCCCGATTCGAAATGCCATATAAATCCAAATTGTTGTTGTCCCTACACTTGGCGTAAAGATAAGTTTAATTTGTATCGGAGTGCGGGAGGGTGGAGATTGAGGTTGGGGTTGGGAGTGGGGGAGCCTGGGATTGATACCCTTCCTCCAAATTGGAACTGATTTGAGTAACAGGAACCAAGAGCACGAAATCCATTTAAGTCAACGGACACCGCAGAATGATGAAGCATGTTCCATGTTATATTATTAAACGCTTTGCTGCTCCGGTTCATTACAGACCCAGTATAAATCCACACAAGGTTCACAGACCACCTCCCATCTCTCTCACTCCGTTTCCTTCAAGTGGGGGGAGGAGCCGTGGAGGGTTGGGGAAGAGACGGGAGGGAGGGTGGGCGGGGGGGTGAAGGGTTCCAGGCTCAGCTCCAAGACTAAGCTATCCTTGACGAGAATAATTGGCTTGCAAGCACAGTGCACACGTCAGGCGGAGTTATGAAATTAGACACAGTCAGTAGGGAACCACCAGAAGAAATGAGAGAACATCGCCTGTTAAAGCACTCAAGTTATCTGACGCAGCCTCTGAAATAATACAAAGCGATTTTCTCCCCCTATGTTGCTGCATTAAGCCGTGTGATTTTCAGGAAGTTTTGGCTTGCGAGCCGGAAATTCCCGCTGATAACAAATAAATAATCATACCCAGGGGAAACTTAATCGAGGACTTTAAAATGACGAGGAGTTTTTGATGGACTCAATGGGGATGGGGGGGTGGGGGTGGTGAAATCATTTCCAATGGACAGTTGACAAGAAAGCACCAATTTAAGATAGTTATCCAATGAATCAGAGGAGAAATTTAGAGGTAATTTTTTACGCAGAGTTGCTAAGATGTGGAATGTCCTGTCGGGAGGGATGGGCAAAGCAGGATTCATATTAGCTTTCAAGATGAAATAAGATTTTTATTTGCCCAGCCGAGTGTCTGACACATGCGGAAGCCCATCACCGTTGCTTAAGAGTCTCCAAACCAGACTGAGATTTCCACGCAACCCACCTACACACATGGAAATCCCGGAGATAGGTTGTTGGAACGGAATGTGCACTCTCTCCCTGCCAGGACTCCTCCTACTCACCTAATTCCACAACGTATTAGGCGTAGGTTGGCAAGAACCATGGCTTGGGGACCCCAGAGTGTGCGTTGGAGTAACTGCTGGAGTCCGACCAGCTGAAGCCGCGCAGCTTTCCATCGATAGCGCTGTCTGTCGAAAAGATATCTAAAATGGAGTCATTTGCATGGGGCGGGCGGGGGGGGGATGTAGGTACATGGCACAGAATTGATCGCTCTTTCAAAGAGATTGGTATCTATCATGGATACAATGGGCTGAATGGTCTTCTGTGTTGTAAACTTCCGTGGTTTTGACATTATAGGCACTGCACACAACGCACTCAGGCACAAGATACACTTTACCGGGCACTTTGTTGGACAATAAAGATCCCCTGTGAGTAGATTAACTGCCACATTCACCTACAGACTAGTCGCTAAAGTCATCTCCATTTCACAGTATATCCTGTGAAGTGCATTGAACCACCTCGAAGACCACGACAACAATAACTAGCGCTTATAATATTAATCCTTGCATTTATCACGTCTGCGAGAGGTCTCAAAGCGCTTCGCGGAATAAGCCGTAAAGTTAATTAACTGTAAATATTGTGGGCCAAACACTCAGCAGCCTTCACGCGAGGCAGGGTCTCGACGACGCTACAAGGCGCGCGATATCAATCGCAAGGATTATCACCCGCTAACTTCCTACCCTGAATTATTCTTTAAACTCAAGCGGTGATGGTTTGGGAGGTGGGGGGGGGGGGGGTGGTATTATTATTATTATTAGTGAATAAAGGAAGTGGATCAATGGATTAATCTCTCCACTAGAGGTCTGTATCTCGTTGGTTTCTTCCCAGATTTTAAGGCAAAGAGGCAAACACTTGTCTTGAAAAATTCCAATGCCTTCAAATCACTCACTCCATTTTCCGAGCACCGCATCTGAACAATGCAGCCCTTGATTTTGTTATTTTGTGCAATGAACTGGGCATTTTCCACCCAGGGTTCACAAGCAAGAGGATGAAACAGCTTTGAAGGGCATGCATTGGCTTGGCAGAAAGGCACCATAAGCTGGTTGAGACGATTTAAGATCTCAAGTGCTTTCAGATGCAACCCCCCCCCCACCCCCCATCACCCCCCAAAAAAATGCCCTTTTGTCTGAATGCATTAACTAATGCACATTATCCATAATATCGATCGGTTTGGTTAATGAATGTGCTGAGGAGGGGACAGCAAATAGAATTGGAACAAATTTACAATACAGAGAGAGAGATAGTGTGTATGCATGTATGTATATGTATGTATGTATGTATGTGTGTGTGTGTGTGTGTGTGTGTGTATAAAGCAGAGGGAGCTGTGGATGCACAGTGATGCATTTTCTTTTGAATATCAATGTATTTTCTGCTTGGGATGGTTCTATATTCCCTGTGGAACATTAACAGGGAAGATGCCCAGGCAGATTGCAAACTGCATTCTCCAGTCTAAAAGCTTTTGTGTGTGTGTGTGTGTGTGGTGTGTGGTGTGATGTGTGGTTGGGAGATAGGGGGTGGAAGGAAAATATCATTCAGATCACAAGCAGAGAAATAAGCTATAGTGTTGTAGGCTTTTAAAAAGGCTTTGTTCTCTGACATTAACCTCCTCTCCCTCTCTATCTGTCTTTCTCTCTGTTTGTCTGTCTGTCTCTCTCTGTTTGTCTGTCTGTCTGTCTGTCTATCTCTCTCTCTCTGTCTGTCTGTCTGTCTGTCTCTTTCTCTCCCAGCATTGCATCTGGACAGGACTGCTCCTGCTGCTGGTGCTGTGGGAGGAGAGAGGGAGGAGAGGAGGAGGAGAAGAGAAGAGAAGAAAAGGAAAGGAGAAGGAGGGGTGGTGGATGGAGGTTGGAGATTTTTAAGGTTCATTTTGCAATGATGTCATGCTGTTTTTTTTACAGTGCTGGGAATCGAGAATAGACTGCTCCACACATACACACACACACACACACATTCACACAGCATCCCTTCCTCGCCTGAACTCTGGAAGCAACAGTCAGTGGGGTTTAAGCTGAAGGTTGTGGTTGGAGACAAGTGGATGCATTCATTCACACACCCACTCACATACTTAGGGATTTTAGGAATTTTTATTTGACCATCTCATCTGTAAGACAAAAGGAGGCAATCATTCCACTCCTGATCAGCTTTACCATTTTCAGGCAAGTCGTTATTTTTTTTTGATAGAATTTGGTTTGGGTTCCTTGAGAAAAGAATTTCCATTTTCACCCATTCCACCCTTCTAATATCCAGTGTTTTGTTCCCTTAAATTGTCTCCCTTTCCCCACTCTCACTCTCTCTCTCTCTCTCTCTCTCTCCATCCCTCTCTCCTCCTCTCAACATCCAGCATCTCCACAGGATGAAACTGTAAGACCACTTCCCAAGGCTGGTACTTTAGAGAGAGATTTTTTTTTAAAAAAAAGGAAAAAAGAACAAATATATATATATATATATATATAGGAAAATAACATAAAATGGCAATAAATACGGACGCCGAGTTTGAGAAGACCTTAAATGGATCTGGAGGCACAGCTTTGCCTAAGGACCACCAAGAAACAGAGCAGCTCCTCACAGCTGCTGAGAACAAGCTGGAGAATGGGATACCCAGCTCCAAGTCGTTCACTGTCAACATGTCCAGCTCCAAAGAGGTTGAGATGGAGCATAAGGACCAAGTCAAGAAGTACAGATCCTCGGAATCAGTGGCCAAGCTGTCTGCCCCTCCTGGCTCTCCTTCCAGGGTCAGTCTGGGTAGAGTGTCCACCACCACCAACAGTGCCCAGGATCAGTCTCGACCCAGGGACTACCTGATCCTGGCTATCTTCTCCTGTTTCTGCCCCATGTGGCCCATCAACATCGTGGCTCTGGTCTACTCCATCATGGTAAGTGATCTTGGAAAACGTGTTGTGTGTTAAAAAAAAACACACATTGGTATGGATGTAGATTGTTTAAAAAAAAATTTAGTTATAGATTTGAAATGTATTGTAAAATGTTACATGTAACATTTGTTGTAAAAGTTAGATGTGTGTACACACATATATATATATATATTCCCCTATACATTTTTTGGGTGGGGAGCAGTTTTTTTAAAGTATATGTTATCACTACATACATACGCTGTATACACAGTATATTATATATATATATGTCTTAAAAAATTGCTCCTCACCCCCCAAAAAGTTGCATCTTTTAGATTTGGGATGTGAAAACCACTTAAACAAATATATATATATATATATTATTTCTGGTAGAAATATCTAAGGTGAAGACCTATGTTTTTCTATGAATTCTATCCCAGTTTAGATCTATCTCTCTCTCTTTTTCTCTCTCATTCCTCTCCTCTCCTCCCCCACCCCAATCCAGTTTGCGTTTATTTGTGGTGAAACAGAGTGTTAGATGGCTTCTTGACATGATGAATGGTCATTAGACATTCATTTGATTCCATCCTTACTAACATCAACTCCCAGAGAGAAAGAGACACTTGATCACAAAAGAGAGCGAGAGAGAGAGAGTCTATTTATCTATGCTGTGTGATTGATGGTGTTGGAGGAGGTGGGAGCTTTAAATATATCTTGTAAAATTGGGAGGGATTGTTTTATTTGATTCAATTTTATTCTGCAACGCCTGATGATGGAGGCGGCTTTGCCCTAGCTTTAAGAAGCTTCTCTGGTGCCAGTGAGATTTGGTGCAAAAAAAAGGCGAGTCCTTTAGCGTTGAGGCAAATAGACACTGGCTGATGGATAGCAAGCTAACACTCAGCAGTGCAGTCACTGAGGAACACAACACACCATACAGCAGAGAGAGAGAGAGAGCATCTGCCTCCAATAAAACAGTTGGGACTTAATGACCGCATTAAGGGTTAAATAATAATTTAATAAGAATTGATAATACTGATGATCAATAATAATTCACGCCTGTTTGTGGGGACGCTGCTGTGCGGAATTGGCTGCCGTGTTTCACCCACAAAATACACAGTCGATTCACCTTACAATATATCCTGTGAAGCGCTCTGAGACGTGATAAGGCACTATATCAAATGCAAGGATTATTATCATTATTAAAGCACACACACACACACAAACATACACACCACCGGCGCGCACAAGCTGAGCGCAGTCAAGCCTCTCGATTTTTTTTTGGCGTAAACTTTCTCACAAAGGAAAGGAAGGGAAATGGTTAAGGGAGGGGACATGGCTGTGAGCAGTGGCATTGTGGCACTGTGTTAAACAAAAAAATCGACACACACACACACACACACACAGAGGGAGGTGGGTGAGTTCCCAGTTTGGTCCAGTAAATAAATACGAGAGTGAAGGTATTTGGAGCTACAGCACAAGCCCTGGTGATCAAATGTGCTGCTACAAAAGCTTAACCTGCTCCCTTGGTGGACCTGATGTGCCCTCGTTATTGGCAAGAGTCAGTGCAGAGGGTCTGTTAGATCTTCAGCCAACATTGTGTGCAATGTGTGTGTGTGTGTGCGTGCGTTACTGCGTTGGTGCATTTCAGTAAAACTGCGTAAAGATATGGGCAGAGGTGTGTGTGTGGGGAGGGGTATGGGGGGCGGGGGGTTGGTCTCTATGAGATTCAGCTTCTAAAGAGGTTGCTTTGCCTTGTGTGTGCGTGTGTGTGCGCGTGTGTGTGTGTGTGACAGCAACAACAACAACAAATTGCATTAATACAGTACAGCGCCTTTCTTCTCAATGCTCCGTTTCACAGAGCCTGGAGCAGAGAGAGAGAGAGTGGGGTGTGGCACGCACAATAATCCTATCACCCATCTTTGCAGTGAAGTCCCATCCACAAGAACACACACACATACACACAACAACCGCATGCTTCTCAGGTTTTCTTTCGACTGCTGGCTTCGCACGCTCCCCCTTCCGCACGCCCACCCCGCTCTCCTGCCACACACGCAACAACAACAACAAGATTCCATTTATTGAGCGCCTTTCACGTCGGGAGGACGTCCCAAGGCGCTGTACAGTTGGGTCAGGACCCGAGCATTGGGGGAAATGGTCAGGGTGAGGGGAGGGAAGGGAGGGAGGGAGCGAGGAGGGGGTAGAGAGTCGAGAGGGGAGCTGAAGGCACGGTCAAAGAGCACACACACCACCCCCAATATATTTCCTGCGCAGTCTAATTTAAATCTAGAAAGCCTGGCACGACAACTTCTCCGAGCCCAGGTGAGAGGAATGAGATAAATGAAGTTACAGTCAGGCTTACAGTTTACACAGCGCATTTCAACTGTAATGGAGGGGGTGGGGGGGGCCGGTGGGCTGGGGGAAAGGGTCTCAAATTGCATCACGGGAAGTGTAGTGACTGTGTACGTTGCGCGGCTGCCGACTTGCACACAAGTGGGCGTGAGGCCAGCCGTAAACCAGACGTCGTTGGAGGAAGTGGGTGACTGCGGCAGGGGGCTTGGTCCTCAGTGAGAAGGCGCGTTGGGCGCTCCCACCTGCCAACCACACCGCCAGCGCTCTCTCTCTCTCTCTCGCGTGCCAGGGAAATCGTCTGGTCGGAGGTTTGTGGTTGATTGTCAGGAGGGATTGTCCCAGCCCCATCGTCACCTCCACCACCTCTCTACCTCCTCCTCCTCCTCCTCTGCTCGGCACCTCTGATATCTCAACAGGTCTGAGCCAACAACAACAACTTGCATTTATGCAGCGTCCTCCACCCAGGGCAGCGTCTCAAGAGCGCTTAACAGTGGCGCAGCCTGACTCCGAGCCGGCGGGGGGAGTGGTGGGAGGTGGCCGTAAGCACACGGTCGAACAGGAAAGTTTTCCGGTGGGACTTGAAAGCGGGGAGAGAGGGGGCGCACAAGGCGGAGGGATTGAGGGAGAGTGTTCCAGAGTTTCGGGGCGTAGTGGCTGAAAGCGCGACCTCCGATGGCGGGGCGGAGGGCGCGAGGGACGAGCAGGATTGCAAATTGCTTCGATGTCTCACCACGTGGTAGGTAAGGCACTATATCAAATGCAAGGATTATTATTATTATAGAGATACAATCAGCTGTGTAAAGAGCAAAACATCACAGTGGTCTTAAAAGTTATTGACAGGAGTAGTGACTGTTTTCGAGGGCCAAGACGGCAACTCCCTCAAGCAATGGTGTGAGGTGAAGGACCAATTAATGTATTGTTCAGGAGAATGGGAGAAACTCTCTTCTCGAGTAGCGCCACCGGGATTTCTGGTGACCTCGCGCCAAAATCAAGCAATACAGGACCTTGGAGTAGCGTCTCATCTGACAGGTACTGCAATAGTCATAGTCTCACACGGTGTACAAACCCACCAACCTTCTGATGTTAAGCATTTTGTAAGCTGCAACAACAAATAACAACTTGCATTTAGAGAGCGCCCCCACACGCAGGGTAGCGTCCCGAGCGCAAAAGCAGAAAGGGCAATTGTGGAGTCCTGTAGCTCAGTGGTTAGAGCACTCGCTTTGCAAGCGAGACACCTGGGTTCAATTTCAGGCAGAGGGCGAAACCTTGGGCAAGTTTCCTTCCTCCACACAGAGCCTAATAATAATCCCTCCAAAACAAAACAGTGATGGATTGGTCATTTTCAATCTGTGACTGTTTGTGGGGACGCACAATTGGCTGCCGCGTTTCGCCCACAAATATACAGACAATTCACTTTACAGTCTATTCTGTGAAGCGCTTTGAGACGTCGAGAAGACGTGAGAAAGCGCTACATCAAATGCAAGGATTATTATTATTATTATGAGTAAAACCGCCTCAAATTCTTTGAAATATTGGTCCGATTCACTCTTTAAAGCTGTCACGAATTCTGCTTGCGTCTACGGCCACGTCTCGCTGATGCTCCCAGCCAGTTGTGTAAAAGGCTTCAAGACGCCCTCCTCCACGTGAAAGGTGCTATTTAAATAATACATTTTACTTGTTACATTTAGCGTTGTTGTATCATCAGCAGTCACTGTTGTATCAACGACCGCTTTTGGCAAAGCAATCAGCCTCATTCCCAACAGCCGTCTGTCCAAAAAGCCTTCCAAACCTCTCCCTTTGTTTGCAAACAGTCGTTCTGCTCACCTGAAAGTCTTGCGCATCGAGCTTTTCTGCCGTGTTTGTGAGGTGAGACCACTGGGTACCAGATGACATAATCAGACCTGGTTTCCCACTTAATTGGAAACACAACAAATTAAGTGAGTCCCGGGTGACTATTTGCATTCTGCAATAAACACTGCAAGCTCTGTATTTAAAAATGTAACGTAAGGCAACATCTTGGAGACAACTAGGGACCTGCACACTGGAATAAAAGCATTTCTTTAATGATCGTCCTGAACAAATCGAACACTCTTTTTTAAACTTGCGTTTTAAAAACGTTCTTTGGTTTTATTGCTCTTTTTTTTAAGGAAAAAAACGAGAAAATCGACTGGGTTTTCTGGCCAAATCTCATTGTTGAAGCTGTTTTAATTACCGGTGAAATTATAATTCTACAGTTGTTTGTTTCCTTTGGGATTTCAGAATTAGCTTTCAACAAACCTTTTTTTGTTCTGACACAGGCAGAATAACCCATCACCGTGATTAAGATTATCCAAACCAGACTGAGCATTCCAATTATTTATGCCACTTAGTCATGGAAATTTCAGGGAAATAGTCCGGGAAATTTCCCTGTGTTTGGAATGGAATGCGCACTCTTTCCCCGGAGGGACACATCCTGCTTACGTATTTCCAGAGAGTATTAGGCGCAGGTTGGCAAGAGCCAAGGCTTGGGGACCCTGGACTATGGGTTGCTGAGTTTAACCACCGAACTTACCGTCGACATCTCTGCCGTTGAAATCTTTCTGCTGCTTGTCCAGCTAAGACATGCTACCCATTACAGCTTGTGGGGTTAACAGAACAAGCACATTAGGGATCGTGTAAAGCCTCATAGAGGGAAAGGGATGCTTTTAGCAACATAGGAAAACAGAAACAGGTGGATGCCATTCAGCCCTGTTCTACCCATTTATTAGATCTTGTCAGATCTTTAATTCCCATCGCACAGCCCTTTCACCATATTTAATACCTACCTGTATGCCACTATCCAAGTACAGAACCTAGATATGTCTTCTCCCATAAAATGTATATTTCTCAATGAGCTGGTTGTCTGTTTCAGGCCAGGTTTATAAATTTGTGGTAATTTTATTCTCAGATTGATTTTGAAAGGTAAATCACCGTCACCGCGATTGATACAATTAAATCTCAATGGCTTTCGCTGGGGGATAATAGTGATTCGGTTAAAACTCTTAACATAAAAATGGCATGCACCACGCAATTTAGCACCCTCTCATCTTTTTTTTTCCTTGACATAGAACTCCATATATTTGTGTAGCTTTCCACCTTCTTGTTTTCAGCCACATTATGTTTTACTCGGCTTTGCCCGGTGTCCTCCCAACGTGAAAGGCGTCAGAATTGTACTTCGTTTAATTTTCCATTTTACTCTCGGAATCAGAGTAAACAATTAATCAGATGCTATCCCCTATCGGTTCAACATTAACTTTGGCTTCTTCTCTTTTTGACTCTTGACCTTGAGCACCAAATCTCTTCCTGCTTTTGAGGCATTTCTATCAAATGAATGGAGCTGAAATGCAGATCTGTAGCTCTTGTCCAGCTGATCTCCACCAGCGCTATTCAAAAAGCCAACAACAACAACAAAATTACATGTGTAAAGTGCCTTTCATGTCGGGAGGACGTCCCAAGGCGCTGGACAGAGTTTTGGACCCAAGCTTGGGGTCGGGATTGGGGAGTGGGTAGGGCAAGGGGGAGAGAAGCAGGGAGATCGAAAGCGCGGTCGAAGAGGAGGGTCTTGAGGTGGGTCTTGAAAGAGGCAAGGGAGGGGGCGAGGCGGAGGGACTGCGGGATGGAGTTCCAGGGGGTGGGGGCAGAGTGGCAGAAGGCCCGCCTGCCAATAGTGGGAGTTTCCCCAGATAAATTTTGTCATTTTGCATTACTGCTGTCTGTGTGGACATTGCTGTGCACAAAATACAGTCATCGCACTTTACGGTAAAAGTCCTGTGAAGAGCTTTGAGATGTTTCTCTCACTGAATGATAAAGCGCTGTGTCAAATGCCAGGATTATTATTGATACTTGGCGGCGGGTGGGGGTGGGGGGTGGAATGGGTGTCTAACAAGCGGTGATTTCTAACAGGAAACCCCAGTGGGGAAGCCTTCTGGTAACTGGAACTGGGTCATGCATTCACACTGACTCGTGGAAATTCGGTTCTGAGCATAGATTATATCAGAGAGGACATCCATCGGAATCGACCATGTATTGGAAGTGCAGGAATAGTGTGGGAGGTTTAACTGTATATTGGCTATGCTGGTTAGTTGTTTTTGATATGAAACAAATGGAGGCTTATGACAGCACAGGAGTCAAAAGGATTTCAGCCTAGAGAGTGAGAATGAAATTCTCCCCCTTCTCATCCCCCAATACCCCCCCCCCCACCCCCCAACACACACACACACACTTTTTGGCCCCAAACGTCAAATGGAACCACGTCAAGTCCAGCATGAGTTACACATAGGAGAAAGCTTCCACTGCTCTCCTCCATGCAGACACCCTAATCCCAACTTAGGGGGTTAACCTCAACTCCACAACAGTCACATTTGCCATCACCCACACTGATGATCCTTGTGACCTCTCCGAGTTAAATGGATAACATTAGACTCCACATTTGTGCTGTCGATTGACTCACTCACTCATGAATTTACGTAGCAACGGTTAAAGCCTGATGGAGGGACTCTTCGTGCCCGGCTCCCCTGTCTTGCCCATTTCTCCGAATCCTTCAGGCTTGCACGGTTCTCTTCATCCTCACCTTGGACACCTGGTTTTCCTGGAAATCTTACAAACCCGTCAAGATTCTGGCCGCAACAATCACACCGGAAATTCCAGTTGGCAAACGTGATAACTGAGCCACTCAGTCCTTTTCCAGGGCAAGACTCTACAGGAAACAGAAGGCCACATAGTACACAGTCACAAACAACACTTTATGTAAATCTTATGAAGCGCTTTGAGACGTCTCAACAACGTGACACAATAACAAACAACAGATTACATTCGGATAGCGTCGGGAAGACGTCCGAAAGCGCTTGTCCCAAAATACGGCGGAGCTGTGTCAAATGCAAGGATTATTGTTATTGTTACAATCTTGGATTGGGTTTTTCATTGGAAAAACGTTTCGTTTGTGAATGTTTGGGACTAAAACGAGCATTTCGAAATCGTGACCAGCCTTGTGCGCGAGGCTGTCACTATCCGAGTGAGGCCGCGCTGTGAGAGAGACTGGGGGCGGCGAGGCAGAAGAACTCAGTGCTGCCTCCCTCGATCTCTGCTGTTTAACCTGCTGCCTGTAAGCATTGGCACATTTCCAGAGAGGAGACTAATCAGATCAAGATTGACTTCCATTCATATAGCTGGATTGTCTTTAAGGAAAGGCCACATGCTGAGGATCTAACCTATAGCCCTCCCAACTTAACGAATCTCAACTGGGTCAGAGTTTACCCCAGTGCTCTTTGCAGCATGAAAAGGTCAGATTAGTTTTTTTTCTCCAAAAAAAAGCATTCGGTTATTTTCCAAATACAATACAAAATAGGAATAAAATACTCCGGACGGTCTGGAGAGAGGGAGAGACTCAACACTCAGATTACAGTTCAGTACAGTCAGCATTCTGACAGCCTCAACGAACAATATAAAACCCATGTTAAAAGAGTCTTATCTCTATTTCAAAACCAGATATGAATGATACATACATAACTACTTGACTAAGAAAGAAAAGTGTCCAGGGATTGAAGCAGGCTGCAAGTCAAAATTGGACCACGCCGCACAAGAGTCAGTATTTCGTGATAATAATATTTTTTTAATTTGATACAGCGCCCTTCCATGTCGTCCCAAAGCACTTCACCGGATTTACTGTAGAGTGTAGTGTCTGTGTGTTTTGATTGGGACGTAACCTTCTTCCGATGCCATCCGGTTGAAGGTTGGAACTCCTCAAAGTGGAAGAGCAAATGGGATTTTTTGGAATGATCCAAGCCTGATCTGCGGGCTCTTCTCTCCAGGAGGGAAAAGGTATGGTCAGAGGCCAATGTGGGCAGCGAGCCGAGCAGTGGGAATCCAGCAAACCCAGCTCGGCTCGGACACATTGTTCTGCCTCAATGCTTCGGTCTCCGAGATGCAGGAACCACCCAGACAGTGACTGCTCAGTTCACAAGCCCTCCCTCCTTTTCCTCCCTCCCTCGTTCCCTCCCTCTCTGCCTCCCTCCCTCCCAATCCCTCCATCCCACGCACCCCCCCTCCACAATTACCGCTCAGAACTGTCATTTTAAAATATTTACTTTCGCCAGAAACAAAAATAAACACAAGACTCTGATTATGGTGAACTATTTACATAGCATTTAATGGAATCCTTCTCCAACTCGGTTCAATGGCTATTTCTGATTCTCATGTTAAATTCAAAATAAACCAGCTGTCCCAATAAAAATTGCTGCAGATTGATTCGATAGATTGATGCCAAAAATAATAGCGACTCAAAATTGACCACAGTAAGTGATTATCGAATGCGTTTCTAAATAAAACGAGGCCAAAATGAACAGATAACTGTGATGGAGAAAATTGCAGCTTCGAACGTAGAACCGAAACTGACAACATCCCAAAGAGATGATTGATTATATAGAGAAATTCATGTCCATTATTGTGAGTGTTGCCTCTCTCTCTCTCTCTCTCTCTGCTACAGATACTATAATTGGATGTTAAAGAACAAGTCACATTAACAAACACTGTTCGAAAAGAGAAGGGAGTTTCTGTCTCTCCCGGTGTCCCGGCTAACAATCACCATTTTATATGGGTCGTTCAAAAAAATACACTCGGTACAATTCACAGTAAAAAAAATCTTTTAAAGCCCGTTGAGATGTTTCGATGGACATGCTAAGGCACTATATCAAATCCAAGCATAATTCCTCTCATTATTTACGTACTTTAAAATCGGTGCCTAAAATTCTTAGTGCTTTAACGTTGAGATGTACACTTCAAAATCAGATCTAAGTGGATTTGTTTTGTTTCGTCACCAACAGTCCAGAAACAGTCTACAGCAGGGTGACACGGACGGAGCCAGAAGACTGGGACGCCTGGCTAGGCTGTTGAGTATTGTGGCCATAATCCTTGGAGCGCTCATCATTATCATCTACTGTGTGCTCAACTTTGCAGGTAAGAGACTTTGGCAGCTTTGACCCACTGTTGCAATCTGTACAACGACCCACTAACGTACTTAATCGGGGGCTGGTTGATCGACCCAACCAGTTTCCAGCTCTTACGATGCTCTCCCCAGCTCTATTAACCACAAAATTCAACTAATCCAGAATTCTGGCTCCCCGTATACTCACCCGCTCTAAACTCCGTGCCCCCCACCCCATCCCCACCCCCCACCATCACTCCAGTCCTCGCCAGGCTCCACTGACTCCCTATCACAGAACGGATTGACTTCAGGATCCTCCCACTGGTCTACAAATCCCTTCACGCCCCGACACCTCCGACTTGCTTACTCCCCAATCGGCCACCCGCCAGCCTCCGCCCAGTTGGCTCCGGCCTCTTTCTTGTCCCTCGTCCCCTCCGCTCCACCAATGCCGCCTGTGGTTTCAGCCACTCTGCCCCTAAATTCTCTCCCTCAACCCCTGCACCTTACCCCTCCCTTCCCCCTTTTCAGATCACATGCTCATAAGAAGGAAAACCTTCCTTAGCTCTTGTTACTTTAGTCCGCTCAGCGAGTTAAGTACAAACAATGCTAAATACAGACTTTACTAACGGATATTTGATACAGTATTAACAAATTTTTGTCCATATAACGGCATATTGTCCAAACAACCATGTGCTGTTGATTTAACCGCAATCATTATTCACCACTTGAAATCATTTTATGTAGCAACAGTGGAAAGCAATTAGAGCTGAGAGACCAGTCACAGACATCTCCTATCATTTCTTTTAGAGCTTTGGTTGCTCTTACCAATCTCCTTCACCCTATAAAATTTGCAAACCTATATAATGCCACACTTTAATTCTCAATCTAACTAGTGAAAAATTCTTAAATCATCCATTCCAAATCAAATCGGTCACTCACCTCATGGCTGTTTGCAGGTCGTTGCTGAGTGTAAATTGGGTGCTGCATTTGGTCACAAAACGCACACTTTACACTTTACAATATATTCCATGAAGTTATTTGAGACATCTCAACGACGTGATAAGGCGCGATATCAAGTGCAATGATTATTATATTATATCCTGTGAAGCACTTTGGAATGTCCTCCCGATCTGAATGGTGCTGTGCCAAATGTGAGGATTATTTATTGCTATTCAGGTACATTTGATTACTGGATAACTTACCGGTTTCTCCTTTGATTTTTCAGTTGCCAAGTAGAAGATGTGCCACACAAGAGGATTTTGATCGGTTCCTTGAGGGGACTTGACTGGATGAGATCTAAGTGTTGCATTTCTCTTTAATGGAAAACAAATAATCCACTTTTACCAACTCCGGAAGAACATGGATGAACTTCACCGAGAGCTAATTCTTAGCCATTCCAACCCAGCTCAATGTGCACCGTTTTCCAGCTCGCTCATTGAGCGGAAACAAACATTTAACTTTCAGTTCAACCTTCCCCAACCCCTTTGAAGTCAATATTGCTATGGAATCCAAAGCTACTCAAGCCAAGTCTAATCAGAGACCTGAAAACCTGAAGGGGACTGTCCTGCACAATGGGTTGTTTGGTTGATTGGAATGGCAAAGTGCATGCGCCTGGAAGCAAAGATACTTCATAAAAGTCTTAAAAGTAAAAAAAAATATGATTACGAACCTTTACCCCCCACCCCCCCACACCGCCCCTGTATATCGCACAAGGACTATGATGAGTGTTTGGCTTCCGCATTTTTTTTTAAGTTGTTTTTCTTTTGTAAAACAGGGGGGGGGAAAAAAGGACAAAAAAAAAACCACATCTTTTCAAAGAAAAAATAGAATCCCACACAGTGTTGTCGAACGAGCTAAAAACCTGCCAAAAAAAAAAAATGACAAAAGTACAAGATGAAACGGAGATGCGAGACTGGGAGATGGAGGGATCGGAAGTGGGAACATGGAACACATTTTGCGTCCTCGTGGCTGCTGAGTTGATTTTCGGTAACGGGAAGGATTTTTTTGTATTTTTTGATGAAAAAAAAATGACCACTTGCATGCAGAAAACACAAGCGTCACGGCTGATGAATTCAACGGTTGAGGCACCTACCGGTTCATATCTATGTAGATGCAATGCAGTTCAATGCTTGCAGTATACTTGTTTTGTGGGTGTACTCGCCGAATGATGATTAGTGCTGTCCAATTGCTTTGAATATGCTTTTAGTTTAATAACTTTTAATCTCCACCGCCCACCGCATCCCCCCCCCCCACCCCACCCGCCCACCACCACCTTTTCTTAAAAGAATGGTTTGCATTTGCGACTGTTTATATAAACGTGCCGTTTCTGGCATGGAGCAGGTTTGTTTGGTAACTTGATGGTGGATGGGGCTGGGGGAGCTAATCTGAAAATCATTTGTCGTGAGAGACTAATTTATTAACTGTTTACCATTTTACAAGAAAGGCTGTAATAAGTTTTGCGTGAGAGTCTTTCCTGTATTTTTACTTATATGCCGTATGAGATAATGATAATAATCCTTACAAACAGCAACGACAACTTGCACTTATATAGCGCCCCGTCACGCAGGGTAACTTCCCAGAGCGCTGACGTTTGGGATAGCGCCTTTCACCTCGGGAGGACGTCCCAAGATAGAGAATTCCTTTAAAACGTCTCATTAAATATTAATTTTAGTTTAACAAATTCATGCTCATTAAACAGAACTCGCAGAGAAATGGGCAAGGTTATGTATTCCGTTACTTACTTAGTAAAATTACTGTTTGACTTCATTCCAGCAAAATATCCCTTATCACCCCCATAAAAATGTCTGGGAGTCCTTTTCTGTGCAATGATTTTTTAAAAAAATTCTCTCTTTTTCTCGGAGACTGAATAATGCTGACAGTTAAGGTGTGGTTTGCCCGTTATTTAGCATTCATAGACTGCACTGTGCACATCTGTATCTATTGCAAACCCATCCAGTGTCGTGCTGGCAGTAGCCTTTTTTTGGGGGGCGATTTAGGAAAGAAAAAGCACACACGCCAGAGAATTAACTTGAAACGAAAGAGCATTGAATCTTTACATCTGCGGCTCAGCAATAATTGCTGCTGCAGCTAGCTTCCAGTATCAACTCTGCATCGTTTCAAATAATCCTAACTCGTCCAGAACCCATCACCGCACACCAGAGATGAGCAGAGGGATTGTGTGGGTGGTTGAAATGTGTACTTGACTCCAGGGAGATCGCAAAAGTAACACCCTTACGCCCTGTAATTGCACCCGCTCCCATACCCCTTCATTCTCCAACACATACTCAGCGAGATGAAGAGAATTCTAAACCCAGTTAAAAAGGAAATCTGAAATTGCATTCAGACCCTGAAGAAGCTGCGCTGAATATACCCGTCACCGGTTTCATGGACTGGCTGTAACAAGGCAATTGTAGTGCAGTCCTGAAGCAGAGTTGCAAAGGTCATTAAAGGCAGGTGTGTGCTCTGCTCGTCGAAGGTTTGACTCACTCGTCTTCGTTTTTAGGATGAGGCATCAATGTACGAGACAGAAAGAGAGAGAGAAAAAATAACAGACAGTTTAAAAGCAACAAACTCTCTGCTTTTCTGTTGTTAGCTGCTCCCTGGGTTTGCACATCTTTTTCATTTGTTTTTTTGCAGTGAAATCTTATCAATATTTTAACGTGGAGCTTAAGTGGCCGCTTATTGTGAGTCGAACTCTATCCTCATCGGCATCTTCTGTCTCAATTGCCTGTTTATCCCAGCCATTATTTTTGCCATTACCGGGGATCCATTAACATTCGCTTTTTCTTCAGCGGAAGATCCTGATAAGAAATATTCTTTTGGAATAACAATGACCTCTTCCCCTGGGTCCACTGCATTCGCATTAAGTTTGCATACAGTAAGTATTGCAGGCAGCATTGGTCATCCATAAAACATCACTTGTGAAATGTTATTTCCTGACAAATCTTCAGATCACACCCGAAGACCTTCCTCTTCGACCGTGACCCACAATCGCCTCCCCTTTCTCCCTGATTCCACCAGTGTTAAGCGCTCTGAGACGCTATCCTGCGCAATGGGCGCTATATAAATGCAAGTTGTTTTGTTGTTGTTGACATTTTGTGTTTTGTATTTTGAAAAGTCCAAATGCCAGAAGAGCGAATGGACTCATTGAACGTGTTAATAAGTCGCACTTTTGCATCAATCTGAACCGCATACGTATGTGGGGGGGGGGAAGTCTACGGGAGTGGGGGTGGGGGGGGGAGAAAAATAGGCTCATACAAAGCAGCTGTGACATGCTGACTCTCGGGAGGGTTTCTCTGTCCCCGCTAGAAACATCTACCAGTCTCCTCGCCGCCTGAGCCGGATAATGTAAAGTAAACGAATGCCACAATAGAATTGCTTCCTAATCATTTGCAAGCGCCGTTTGAAATCTTCCGATTCTGTTTTGCAGAGCTTAATAAATCCACCACCAATGTCCTTCTTGCCGTTCTGACAGATAAATTCTGGCATGTGAGAATATCAATAATCCAACAGCGGTAATGGGCTCAAGTATTTTTGTAGGCTGAAGATTTCTGATGCATTTCTGATGCATCATTACTTAATTGGTTATTTTGCAAATAAGATTTATACATGTCCAGGCTGCCTTGTCAATTGCTTCTAAGATGCTCCATCCATAATTTACTCAATTTCCGTTCTAATGTATTTTGTTTCTCAAACGAACATCCCTGTGGGTGGCGGACGCCAAAGGGATTAGGTTGTTTTTGTTGCATTATGTCACGGTTTAGCGCCTTGCTGCAAATCGATGTGAAAAGCATGCCGCATTCTCGTTTTCTATTCTCTCGAAGGTTGAACGACCAAAAAATAAAAAAGCACTGGGGAACTAACTATTCTGTTCACAGAGCAGCTTTGACGGAGCATGAGAAGGAGAAGAAGAAGAAAAAAAAACAACACTTGTACCTTTCACCGGTGCTTTGATATGTCTGTTTTCTTGCGACTTTAGAAAGGGGAAAAAAAAAATGAAATGTACATATGCTTATTTTGTATAACTTTGCATGGGTTGAAATAAAATGCATCATGCATGGCCAATACTTGTGAATTTCAATTTACTTACATCAACACTACGCTCGTACAGTACATGAGTAATTTGAGACACAACATACAGTAAGTGTAGTACAGGTCGGAAGAACTAAGCAACTTTGGATCTAAGGTTCCCAAAGCTTTCCACTGTGATGGTAGACTTAATCCACATGGAATTCATTGCCATTAACATCTCCATTATTGTAGCGTGCGACGACCAGGATGGTAGAACGGTCCCACCAGTAAATTGAATAAAATTTCCATCAGTCAACTGAGTGGAACAGTATCATTAATGCTCGGAGAACTCTCTCAAGCCGTGGCAAACCAGTTCAATGTGTGTGAACAGATTATATATTAAACACTTAATGGATTTAATGGTGGAGGGCACTTTTGACTTGCAATCCTCTGGGATCTGATCCAGTCCAAAAAAAACGACTACTGTTACAGTCTCATTCCGATGACTCAGAATTTCTAAAATGAAATGTGGTAATTTCAGGCCAGTCGCTATCGGGCAATAGCTCCCAATCTGGTGAAACCTGCAAGTGGGGAATGGAAACAAAATCACGTTGGTGCAACATTGGCTCCTGCTTTAAGGTTGGGGTTAAGAAGCATTGTTGGAGCATTGAAGGGCGTTATATAAATGCAAATTGTTGTTGTTGTAGAGGTAGAGAGAAGACCGTGTCCAAATTGGTCCTGAGGGCTTCATAATAAACCAGCCTGTGAGTTACCCAACTGCCCGAACCTTGGATTATTTGGCAAGAGAGAGAAATACATCCAGATATAAACTACCTTACAACTGGAAAAAGAGAAAACTTTTATGATAATAATCCTATCCTATGTTAATAATAATAATAAGAGCCTAAGCGCTCTGAGATGCTACCTGCGTGGAGAGCGCTATAGAAGTGCAAGTTGCTGTTGTTATCACTTCTTCGAGACGTCTCAAAGCGCTTCACAGAACATACTGTTAAGAGAATTGACTGCATATTTTGTGGGCGAAACGCGGCAGCTAATTGCGCACAGCAGTGTCCCCACAAACAGCCGTGGACAAAAAAGGAAGTTACGCAAAGATATTGCTTAAAGGGACCAAGATTTTTTTGTTTAATTCGTGTTAACTTGCTGTATTCTCACTGTCCATAAACAATATAAGGACGACAAAAAACAACTGGCCTAAGTTAAGGAGGGGGAAGAGACGTACAGACAGACTAGAACCCTATAGAGTCAGCAGCTAATAATATACATCAATGTACCAAAAAAAACCAACGCAACATACATTAATACAACAACTAACATGCCACTTGATAAGGGTATCACATCGTTGAAATGTCTCAAAGTGCTTCACAGGATTGATTGTAAAGAGTAGTGACGTGCACACATATTCCTACACACATATGTACACACGTACACACATGTAACATACGTACAGATGAATGGGAAAATGCAGGTGTGGGAATAGGATGCAGAGCCCTAAGTGTTTACAGTTTCCAATGCGGTCAAAAAAGCAGGTCTCGGAGGCAGTCCAACAAACCACTGCTTTACATGCCTGATGCCAACAACATGACAGATGAATTGTCTGTCTTCCTGAGCCTCAGCAAGACGCTCGAACTTCTATGAACAATTCAGCCGAGCCCTCCTATTTCTCCCTGGGTTTCCTGCAGTGTTTAGCTTGACCCCTTCCCTGGCACCAGACGTTGAACACACACAAAGTCTAAATCACCCGCTTTGCTGCAGTGGAACAGCTCTAATGAGGGCAGACAAATCACACATGAACGCACGCAAATCATGGCAGCGATTTCTTTCTCAGCGTTCAATTTATTCCACTTCCATTTTTTTTTAAAAAAGTTTTGAGGTACCCTTGCTTTAGATACGCTCTTTCGAAACACTGCATTCAACTGCACAGATGCGATCAGGAATAAGAGTGCTTCGTGCGCGAGAGAAGGCCTTTTTTTTTTTTTCCCCCCCCCCCGCCGCCCCCCCACCATTCTCTCAGCTGGCCATTTTATTATAATAATCCACGCGCTTGATATGGCTCCTGTTACATCGAAACGTCTCAAAGCGCTTCACAGGTCAATCGTGTCGAGTACATGGTTTGCAAGCAAACACGACAGCCATTTTGTGCACATCAAGGCTCCAGAAACAGCCTATTCCCTTCCGTGCATTTTCTCAGTCAAATAGTTATCCATATGTGTGTGTATTTGTGTGTGTATGTGCGTGTGTGTGTGTATCCTCCTGACGTGAAAGGTGCTGTGTATATCTAAAATTATTGTTCCTCTACAGTGAAGCAGTGACATGCTGTGTCAGGCTACATGTACGAACAACTTTTAAATCAAATCAATCGATGACATGGGTTATAAGGCTGCAATCCCTTCAGGATAAAGGGAGGGGTGGGGGAAGGTGGGGGGGGGCGGGGGGGGGGGGGAGGGAAGAGAACTGAACCAGGTTGAGGTGTTCACCGCTGCCTCCTGTCAAGTTATCATTAAAAAAATAAATTGCTGCAAAGCACCACAGGGCGACAGAACAGACCGAAATAGCACGGAGCTCACGGCGACTCATCCAAAATATTTTTGATCTTCGGTCAAAGCCTTTAAGACATATATCAACCGGGATTTTTTTTATATATAAGCACCAGAACTGGGAGCTGGACTGAGACGTGGGGACGAACGAGTCCCTGAGTTTATAGTAATACTCGCGTGTGATACAGCGCCTTATCACATCGTTGAGACGTCTCAAAGCGCTTCACAGTACTGTAAAGTGAATTGACTGTATATTTGTGGGCGAAACGCAGCAGTCAATTGCGCACAGCAGCGTCCCCACAAACAGTCTTGGATTGAGAGAACAAATTATTATTATTATTTTTGGGTGCGGGTGGGGTGGGAGGGGGCAAGGGATTATTACCCCCAGAAAGCGATCCACCAATCGACTAACAACTGGGTTCCTATTTACTGCTGGGTAAACAGAAGCGTGTGGAGTAAGAAAACTTGCCTAAGGTTTTGCCCTGCCCAGGAATTGAAACTGGGTCCACTCTCACTTGCGAGGCGAACGCTCTAACCACTGAGCTACAGGGATTCCATAGGACTTTAAAATGCACCGTTCAACAAACATTCGAGGCTCAAGCTGGTAACTGGCAGCAACTGGTCATGGAAACCGGCGGTGGGTTTTATTCAATTTAACAAGGAAGCTCTCCATAACAGATCGATGGACTAATTTATTGACTGCCACAGTTACAAATAAACATCCGTCATTCCCGCAGTAATACAAGAGTAATATCAGCTCCCCTCTCGACTCTCTACCCCCTCCTCGCTCCCTCCCTTCCCTTCCCTCACCCTGACCATTTCCCCCACTGCTCGGGTCCTGACCCAACTGTCCAGCGCCTTGGGACGTCCTCCCGACGTGAAAGGCGCTCTATAAATGCAATCTTGTTGTTGTTGTTGTTGTAATACAAGAGTGAGCTTTTCCTCTTGATGTCTAAATGTCTGTCAGACATCAAGTCCTGAATGAGAGTTAACTTTCTCCAGTTGAACATCAACAAGACCGAGGCTCTCCTGATTGGCTCTCGTCAGCGCCTCCAGACCTCAACAACAACAACAACAAGAAGATTCCATTTATAGAGCGCCTTTCACGTCGGGAGGACGTCCCAAGGCGCTGACAGCATCACCATCCACGGTTGCACGCTCCACCTCGCTAAGCCAGTCTGGAACCTTGGCGTCTTGTTTTACCCTCCTTTCTACCCCACATCCGTGCCATGACCCGCTCTGCCTTCCCCCACCTCCGCAACGCCCGGCTCCGCCACTGTTTCACCCCGCAGGCCACCGAGACCCTCATACACGCTTTCATTACATCGAGGCTCGATTATGCAAACTCATTGCTTGTCGGCCTCCCCAACTCCTTCCTCCATAGGCTGCAGATCATCCAGAACTCTGCACCTGTGTCCTCTCCCGCACCAGGCTCCGGGACCCTATCACTCCCATCCTCCCCCGACTCCACTGTCTCCCCATCACACAGATACAGTTCAAGATCCTGGTCCTCACTTCCAAGCCCTCCACAGCCTTGCTCCCTCCTACCTCTGCAACTGCCTAACCCCCTACCGTCCTGGTCGCTCCCTCCACTCAGCGGGCTCCAGCCTGCTTCATGTCCCCCACCTCGTCTGCCCCACTATTCTGCCACTCTGCTTTTGATCACCCTGCTTCCCCGCCCCCTCAACCTCCACCCTCCCCAATCCTGACTCCCAGCTCGGGTGGGAAACACTGACTGTCCAGCACTTTGGCACATCCTCCAGCCGTGAAAGGCTCTATATAAATGTAATTTTGTTGTTGTTGTTGTTGTATTGCTTCCCAGCTCGATGCTCGCCTGAAGTTTAAAGCCTGTACTTTAACGAGGGTTCAAAAGGGGATAAGGCTGAGGAGACTCATAATAATAATCCTTACATTTGATTATTGCTCCTTATCAGGTCTTCGATAACGTCTCAAAGTGCTTCACAGAATATACTGTGAAGTGAATTGACTGTATATTTTGTGAGCGAAAAGTTCATCAGCTACACTTTCACTGGGCAGTGAGCATTGAGACGATGTGCCCAGGCAACTTGCGTTAAGCCTCCAAGCGTTTGATCGTCTCTGTATTATTAAGGTACAAACCTGACGTGGTCATTAATAATAGATCTGGCGAGAAATGGGTTGAGATTTATGGTCTGATTTTCCCTTCAAGCTTATTAACTGCAGAGACACGCATTGCTATTCTAGGAGGTCTAACTCAAATGGTGCCTGAACAGTCAATAACATTCCAAAAACAGCGCCTTAAGCAAAGCTTAGGAAAGGGCCGGGAGAAATTGGGGTGTGGGTGGAAGGGAAGAGGGAACTTTGGAGAGGAACAAACAAGCGATTGAAGTTTTCTGCTCCAACCAAGAGGCACTGAAACCAAAGTAGTGGGAGATCCAATTATTTGAGCGAGTTAAACTCCAGAAGTTACCCCGACACACTGTCTGGAGTCCCCGAAGCCTCATACTCTCCAAAATTAGGTAAGCAGGGTGGATCCCTCTGGGGGGGAAGAGTGTGCATTCCTATTCTAGCCTAATTAATAGAAAAATCTGCATGTGTGGGTGGCAGACATATGTGGACCTCTCAAATTAGGTTTCGATATGCTCAAGCACGCTGAGAATATAAATAATAATAATCCTTGCATTTGTGATGGGTTTCTGCGTGTGCCAGACACCGGGCAAAATCTGCATTGACCCCAGCTAGCGCTTTGCCTCATTTTACCACCAGCCCGATGCTCGTCGGGAGAAATCAAGCAACACAGACAGACAGCAGCGACTGAGGACTTGAGGGAGTTCAACAGAAACTCATTAAGTAATGATGAACAATGTAGCATTCCTTCATCAAATATTTAATATTCTGTAGCTTTGTTACAAGTTTTTAAAAAGGGAAAGCCATTAAAAGCCGGGACTGGTGTTTTTAACCGCATGTCAGGCAGCTTGCTGCCATCGAACCGGCCACGCAAAGCTGAATTTAACAACAAATGCGACAATAATTCTGAGATACAAGGGTCTCGCAGCGTTGAACTGTTCAAACTGCTAGTCTTTTTTGGTTGTTAGAAGCCCGTCTATTTTATCATCACCGTACCGTTTGCGATGACTTTACACAGCGGGGAATTAACTGGAACAGGATTACCAGGGCGCTAGGACACATTTAAGAAACAGCTGGAGGCTGTAATTGGAGGATGGGAGGGCGGATATTCTGGAAGGATGGGATCAAATGGGCTGAAGGCATCCAAACTTCTCTTTACGACACCGTCCATCCACTGCCAGTCCCCCTGCGTGATGATGATAATAAAGGCGTGCAACTTAGAACTCGCTTCAATTAAATCACTCCATGGCTGATTGTGGGACAGTGCTGCGCACAAAACGTCTGCCACGTCCGCCTACAACTGCAGTCGCTCAACGGAAAATCCCGTGAAGCGTTTTGAGACGGTGCGATAATACAACTTACATTTACGCGGCATAGGGCGGGCGGATGTCTCAAAGCGCTCAACAACCCACGCTGGGCACCCGAGCTGCGGGTGCGGGAGCCAAGGGGGGGTGAGGAGGGGAGAGATGACCGAAAGCGGTAGGTCTTTACCAAATACAAGGATGATTATTCAGTATTTAAATTTGATATAAAAATTTTTTTTTTTGGGGGGGGGGGAAAATGAAGAATATTAGAATTAATATTATTTATTATTAGAATAGTTGCACATATTAAAATCCTCAAGCTCCCTGTTCCAGACGGAATAGATAGTGGGGCCCACACAGACACACATTTGTATTGTGTGACCGGATGCACTGGAAAATCAGCTGACGGTTCTGGTTCGTGGGGATGGGATAGAGCAAGAGGGAAGAGAAGCACTTAACTGTCTCTTGCTCCTGAGGTACTCTTTACCCATTAGAAATTGTGTCTCATTAAGCCGGCTTTTCCGAGTTCTTTATGTTGGAACGCCTTCGATATAAAGTCCGGTGGTCAAGAGAGATCTGGGTTCCGAACTGTAAGATTTTGCGTCAATTGAATTATTCGCTGTCCCACGAATCCATCGCAAATTTCACCCGGCAAAAATCAAGCTTCTTTGTGAAGCAGCACAGACGCGGCAGGGATTGAGGACATGGGGTAGCCGAGCAGAAGCTCATTAAGTAATGAAGAACGATGTAGCATTTCTTTATCAATTACACTCCCTTTGAACAATCTGCAGACGCTTTGAGGTGTTTTAATTATTATTACGATGATGACGATGATAATAATCCTTACATTTGATGTAAACAAGGCACTGGTTTTCAACCGGATATCAAATGTTGGGATCATTACTCACGTAGATTACATTGGAATGTGCAAGGTCCGCAAAAAGGCCATTGCTACCAACCTAACCCCCAAGCAATTGAAATAAAAATCTCATTCCCTTTAATAGATTTCTTCACCGAGAAGCTGTTGAGCTCCCTCGTGAATTTGCTGACACAATCTGCCTCTACCGTCTCCCAAAAGCAATTCATGCCACACATTCGGCAAAGGATTTCAGGATTTGAACATTGTGTCAGGAGTAAGAACTTAATAGCAATGGTCTCAATGTCAACCTATCTTTCTCTTTCAGACACTTTTTTTTAAACCTGCTGTGGACATCCAGTGTTTCTGCTCCCAATAACAGATGACATTTTTCAAGACAGCTCGATTTAAGTTCAGTGAAGCAATCATACAGATGCCAACAGCTCTGGCCACCAGGCGATTTATCCTGGGCTAAGGTCTGCTTTTTAGGTTTATCGATCAGAATCGCAACTGCAAAAAACTATTCCAAATGTTTAACACAAACTTGGGATGCGCAGGAAAATTCAGATAAGACCTTCCAAGGAGGGTGAAAACAGGCGGCGATGAAATCCACTGCAGCAGCAGCAAAACTCAGTGATATCTATCTGTGGCAACAAACAGTCACTGTAACTGTTGACGAGGGAGATCTCATCATATACAGGAGGGGGAGAAAAACACCAGCGAGCAGAAGCGTTTTAGGATTCTAATTTATTAACAAATTACATACAGTCAGAGCTCCTCTCTACAATGCAGAAAATGTACATTAGCAGAGCAGAACTGAAAATTATTTTACAAGATTATTAAAATCTACATTAACAAATTTTCCAGAAGCATTTTTAAGAAGCAATGGAGAGGGAGAGAGAAGCGGCGTGGAGAGCGTTTGGGGGAGAGAGGGGGAGGGGGGAAGAGAGGGAATGGGGAGAGAGAAGAAACGCTGCTGACATATGACAATATTTTTGACACTAGGAGCGTTGAACAGATAAACAATAGACAGCAGCTGTGTAAACTCCACCTTTGGGGCAAAAAAAACTTTTATATAGGTCAACACGACGAGGTAGTAAACAAAAGCCTAGCTTATATAATCGGACAATTTGGATTCGATTAAGCCTATCATCCTGCCAAGCCTTTGCAAACTACACAGTTTGGGTAACCCATAAAAGCAGGATGTACAACAAAATCTCATCACCCACCCACCCAACTTCAGAGGTTATTATATACAACAAAAAAGATCCTCCCTGGAATGATTCCCATTTCCAAGCACTGAGCCGTGCTCTTGCATGAATTTTTCAACCCTAACATTCCAAGTAGGTTACGCAAGTCTTGAGATGGAACCAGAGTCTTCAGTTCAACGGGAGACAATATTGACTGGTAGTGTCGCACTCTGCAAAAGTCATTAAGAAGGCCACAGTCCATGGTTTCGACATAAATGTATCATGATGGCTACGTTATTGGGGAAAAGAGCAAATCACAATTTCAGTACTTGAAAATACACAAGAATTTAATAGCAACCTATGTTTATAATGATTCCATTTTTATTTGCAATGGGGGCAGTGCAGAATGTAAGTACTTTCAACCTTAAGTGGATTACTTTTTTTTGTGGGGTAGAGGGGGGGAAGAGGGCAATTGCTTGATGCTATGAGGGGCCTTTATTAGAGACACTGGCCAGAGTGGGTCACCGTTGACTTAAATGGCGTAACACAAACTGACAGAGATGGCAAGTGCTGTATATGCAGAGTCGGAACACCGGTTACAAAAAGCTGACGAGTATATTATATACATTTCAAAACTGTCAACAAGGCTTTACAAGAAGTGTTCAGAAATTGCTTTGGGGGTGGGGGTGGTGGTGATAGGGGAAGGGGGTTAGGAGGTTGAAACAAAATCAAAAACAACCTTGATGCTCGAATCTTAAAGAAGTTTACAATCCACCCCCCCTCCCCATTCTCTTTTTGTCGCCTTCTGATAGCCAAGATGGTCGGACGTGCTCTCGGGTCTCTGCCAATGCTGCTCTGCAACAAACCGCTATAAAAGTGCATGATCGCTGCTCAGGAGAACTCATATTCCATATGAGGAATGACTAGCTGGGTGCCTCTCCCAGATAAGAACAGAAACTTAAGTCTGTGGGGAATCAAGGCGACAGATTGGTATCTCACCACTATTTGGCAGAGCATATTGGAATATAAATGCACTGAGCCAATTGTATTACATTTGGCCTTGGAAATATACATATATATATATTTATTTATTTTAAACACACACTTAGGATTTCAAGAGTGAGATTAATTTCTTTTTAAAAATATCCAATTTCACTTTGGGACATTAGTTGGAGCACAAACTGATCAGCTGGAGAATTGAGGGGAGGGTGGGGAGGTGCGGTAGCACTTTGTTCTTGCAACGTTTCAGCGCTCTGGGAAGTAAATTACGCGCTTGTATCCATCGTTTCGTCCGACTTGATTACGCAGAAGACCTCAGATGTAAAGAGCACAAAAAGAACCTAGTTTCTTTTCTATTTAAAAAAAATCCAAGTTTTACATTTGATCATAAACCAACCAAAGAACTGTGGCCCAGAAAGGAACGCAAAGTATTAAAGTATTCCAGTGCAACCTAAATCCATCGCTTTAGCAATCCAGTCAGCTTAAGAAGGCTCAGTTCTTTAAACTCCCCGCTCCCACTCCCTGGTGCCTTGCTGCTTTTTACAGGGAGGTTTCATCAGTGAAAGGCATACAGTAATAATAAGATAGTACAGATGCCAATAACAGCACCGAGAATTAATGTGTCCCTGCGCTTCCTCAGATTTATCCTCTGGACCAGGCTGTTAATAGCAGGAAATCGATCTGGAATTCTGTTAAGGAAGATGCATTCATTTCATTTCCAATATATTAAAAATGTCACATATATACACACACAAAACCAAGCTCGTAAGATATCCAGCAATCAATCGTGTTATACTTTTGTACCATTAATGGAGGGGAAGGGCCAGCGGGTGTTGTGATGGTGGTATGAGGGGTGGGGGGGGGGGGGTGTGTGGGTCGTGTGTGGAGTATAAACACCGGCACGGCCTAGTTGAGCTGAATGGAGATATAGGATGGGACAATGGGATTAAAAAAATCTCCCATATCCAGTAAATGGGTGGAACAGGCTCAATTCTGTATAATTCCATGTAAAACTAGACCAAAATACTGACACAGGAACTACAGGAGAACAGGAATAGGAGGAGGTCATTCAGCCCATTGAGCCTGTTCCACCCATTTACTGGATATGGGAGATTTTTTGAATCCCATTGTCCCATCCTATATCTCTTAATACCTACTGACAAAGGCGAAGCATTGAAAACAATGAGAAAACATTTGACTGTGGAGCACCTTCTCAGACGCTCAGAGCATTAGTTTGCAGTGCGCAGTTACAATACAGCATTTCAGGCTGCATGAGTTAATCCACAAACTCAGAATCCTTTCTGTGTTCAATGTTATCTTAAACCTTCTTTTTCGACATTGAAATCTCACGCACAAAGATTCGCACATAAAAACCTTCCAAGTAAATACATCTGTTCTGCACGAAGTGGCCAAGTTTCCACTGTGCAGCAACATACCTCTCGCAAGCTGCCTCAGATGTCCTGCCCATCACCACTTTCACATCTAGGTTTTACCTCGGCCCCAAAGCAGTTCGATGGGCCTGGGTCCTTAATTTAACCCACTCCGCCCCTACCCTTCAAGATCCTCACATTTGCGTTCAAATCCCTTCACTCTCTGGCATCGACCTCGTCATTCCCCAATGCATCACCCGACGCCTCCGCTCGACTGGCACCGGCCTCCTGCTCGTCCCTCGCGGCGCCACCATCGGAGATCTCGCTTTCAGCCACTGCGCCCCGAAACTCTGGAAAACTCTCCCTCAATCCCTCCGCCTTGCCCCTCTCTCCCCTTTGTCAAGGCCCAGCTGAGAACCTTCCTCTTCGACTGTGCTTATGGCCACCTCCCCCCCACCCCATCTCCATCCGGCTGAGTCGGGCTCCGTCACTGTTAAGCGCTGAGACGCTGCCCTGCGTGGAGGGCGCGATACAAGTGCAAGTAGTTGTTGTTGTTGCTGTTGTTGATACCCACCCTGGCCCCGATCGCAAAATCTGTGCCTTAGTCAAGACCTGGAAGAATATTCCTGTTGCAACCTGTGACATTTCTATTTCTTGCCATTATCAGCTTTTTACGCTGCTGGAATCACTCTCACAAAGAAATGTGATGAGACACATTTTACTTGGCACAAAAGGCTTGATTCTGTCAGTTTGAGCTGGATTCAATGTCAGCATTCAGATATGGAAGGACAGCTATCTATCCAGCTGCACTGCTTCCTGGTTTCCCCTCTGGAGTCTTTGATGTTTAATAATCCTGAACCGAATGAAATAACTGAACATTTAAAAACGCTTTACTAGAAAAGCCTCTGGCTACCATTGAAATCTGAATTGAATACGACAAGTTTAATGGGGTTGAAATACAGTTTGGTGCTTCCTCGGGTCTCCAGATCTCAGTATTTACTGATACAGAACCGCAAGGGCTCTCCCTCCGATTTATATTCCTTGCATTTGATAGAGGGCCTTATCGTGTCGTTGAGACGTCTCAAAGCGCTTCACGGAATATACTGTAAATTGAATTGACTATGTTTTGTGGGCGAAACGCGGCAGCCGATAAAATGAACTAAAACGAAATGAAAAGCCAATCATTTCTGGCCAGAGTGAAAGTTCTCCATTCTACAACTGCCTAGATGGTAATAATAATAATAATAATAATAATAATAATAATAATCCTTGCATTTGATATAGCGCTTTTCACGTCGGGAGGACGTCCCAAAGCGCTTCACAGAACACACTGTAAAGTGAATTGACTGTATATTTGTGGGCGAACGCGGCAGCCAATTGCGCACAGCAATGTCCCACAAACAGTCGTAGATTGAAAATGACCAATTTATTATTGTTTTTCGTTTTGGAGGGATTATTATTAGGTGTGTGGAGTAAGGAAACTTGCCCAAGGTTTCGCCCTGCCTGGGATTGAACTCAGGTCTCTCGCTTGCAAGGCGAGTGCTCTAACCACTGAGCTACAGGACTCCACAACTTTTACTTTCTAGGAACTGAACTCAAGCTTCTTTCACTTAGTACCTTTCAGCCTTCAGACAAAGAGGCCACTGCACTGTGCCTGTGCGGGCTGGATTTGAACATCTGGTTTGATGAGTAAAAAGGAGCCACGTTCTAACATTGTGTGCTCAGCTCAGCTCCAGTTTTGCTCTGAGATATTCTGGATGAGCCAAACTGTTTTCACAATTTTTACACCAAAAGGGTTAATTTGTCCTCACTTCTCATAATCCCAGATCACAGCAACCTTTAGAAGATTAATGTTTAAATATTTTTGAAGCCTGCGTACACAAAGTACGTTTTATCACTAAAACAATCACTACGGGCTTCATACTTTGAGTGATGGGTCAGGTTACATACAATTCAAAAACCTGAAGTACAGTACAGTATAGTACAGGCACAAAGCAAACGAAAGAAGAAAGTTCCAATTAAGCAGGAAAAAGAACACAATGCACCAATTCAAATTTTGATCCAGCTGAGTTTAACCTGGACTCTGGGCCAGTAAAGTTATGTATACAGTAAAACTCACATAAGTCGTATCAGTCGGGTACCTTGACACTTACAGCCTTGTGCGAAGTCCAAGCTACAGGCAAACTTGTATAAATGGTATAAAATGTATTATATTACTATTGAAATCCGATTTAATCAATAATCTATAATGCATAATTCAATGCAGTTGGTAAGTGCGCACGCGCACGCAGGCTACTGAAACCTGAGCGACAGGCACAGCTTCATGTGGTAGATAGAGAAAGAAGGGCTAATGAACGGGCTGGGCTGCGATATGTTCCAAGCACAAAGGCCGGGCAAAATGCTTATCTGAACAGACAGGCAAAGTAAATCTACTGAAGCTTGAACTTCATAGAGAACACAGATAGAGAGAGAGAGAGAGAGAGAGAGAGAGAGAGAGAGAGAGAGAGAGCACACCTGACTCAGTAAACAAGCATCCGATTTCAAATGATGCTGTCTATGGAAAGGTCTTTTCCACCTCACAAGTCAGGCTGCAACTACTTCAGAAGAGTGGCGTAAACAGGCAAATAATTTGACTGTGCAGCTCTTAATGCCACTTAGCAGTTTTTATGCACAGACTGCTTAGAGTTTATCCTATATGCAAGCCTGGGTTATTATTTCAGTACCTTCCCCGAGACCAAATCCCCTTCAATGAAGTGTTTATAGTTGAAAGAAATAAAATGAAATGCCTATCATTTTGCACATTTTTGTTAAGAAAGCATACTCACTGCCACCTTGCTGATCCTTGACACAGAATGCAATACCGTATTTTCTGGCAAGAGGATATTCAGAGAATATTGCAGGGCAGGCAGTCTGGTGTTTTTTAAAACACATTTCTTTTTCATGCTGGAGATTTCTCTTCTAGAATTATTTCTTACGCTTCTTGGTTAGTCCAAAAGGCTCATGAGCAAACACTAATGGATAACAGTATCTAAGACTGACACCAGAAACTTTACAAACTTGAGGTGGAGGTTTGTAAACAGCAGCTTGAAATTGGTCCCCACTATTGCTCTGGAGCGTGAACAATCAGTATAACTGCAACACGCTGTAGGAATGTATTGCTAAACTGTCTTTAAAATGTACATTACCTTTTACCTAGTGGAACGCACAGTCATTGAAACTTGCAAAAACAAGAGTTTCAAGTTCCAAGATCTCAGGACCATCTCGACTTGCTTTGCTGTTAAATATTTTGCTAAAATCGTCCCAATAAAATGGTCCTTTCATATGAGGGTGGGTGGGGGGGGGGGGGTGGGGGAGTTAGTTTTACCACCTTAAGATAAGCACCACGGTTGCGTTGAGCATAAATTTACTTTGGCAGATCAAGTTTCAAGCCTACCAAACAATCACATGCCTCTCGCCTTTGAGATGTGTTCACACCTATGAAACTATTTGGAACGCTTTCTAAAATGGTTTGAAAAGGATACTGGCCAAGGTGTTCACTTTGCTTTGTATTGATTTCATCATTCCTCGCTGCGAAGTCACATTTTCTTTTGTTGCCATGGCGATGCTGGAAAAAAAAACACACACACACGCTATTTCTTTGCTAAGAATAGCTTGCTTACTCCGCTGCTGCACATTGCCAGCGAGTTGAACCGATAGAAAATTGAATGTACGCACTTGGCTTTCCTTGATAAATGTGACGAGCCTTGGTGTAGGTATTCCCATAGCTATTCCCATTTCCCAATATTCCTTAATTAATATTTCCCCTCCCTGCCCCCCCCCACCACCTCCTCACTTACCGCCAAGGTCTGCACCAGTTTTTTTTCCCCCCCAAATGCGAAGAGTTAGCTTTTCTATTATTGTTTAAGCTCTCTCTCTCTATCTATCTATATGTGTATATATATATATATATAAATAAAACTCTACAGTTATATATAGAGAACAGTAATCAGAAAGACAGGAACGGAAATTTCCACTTGACAACTAGTCTGAGGCGAATGACACTGTTGAGTTTGGATGCTTTAGCTTGTGCTCACGCTAAGTGCAAACCCACAAGCTATAATAATAATAATCTTTGCACTTGATACAGCGCCTGATCATGTCTTCGAGACGTTTCAAAGCGCTTCACAGAATATACTGTAAAGTGAATTGACTATATTTTGTGGGTGAAACACTGCAGACAATTGTGCACAGCAGCGTCCCCACAAACAGTCGTGGATTGAGTGACCGATTATTACTGTTAGTTTTTGAAGGAATTATTATCCCCGGAAAAGCAATCCACCAATCGACTAACAACCAGGTTCCTACTTATTGCTAAGTAAACAGAGGCGTGCGTGTGGAGTAAGGAAACCTGCCTAACGTTTCACCCTGCCCGGGAATCGAACCCAGGTCCTCTCGCTTGAGAGGCAATACCAATGCATCCAATTGATCAGTTTCCCTTTTTTTTGTCTGCAGTGGATTTGTTTTAGCCCAATGGAGCTTTTCCTCACATCCCAATTCTCTGCTCTTTCGTTGTTCCTCTAATATCCTACCACTTCAGATGCTTATCCAATTCTCGCTGCGTTATCTGAGTTCCTTTCCTTTTTTAAAGGTTGAAGACAGTTTTTTTCTTAGCATGAATGGTACCGCTTAACCACTACTATTGGGTTCTTTACCAAAGTTGTTCTTTCAGCAAAAAAAATTGATGCAATTAAATTCAAAACATTTTGGGTTTTTTTTCCAGCACCTATGAGTTTTTACTTCAAAAGAAATGAACAGTATCCATAGATGCTTAACTACCTAGACACTCATTTGATGGTCCTCTGGCATCAAATTAGTTATTTACGAATAATAAAATCCATATCTCCCAGACCCACCACTGACACAGCTAACAACACTTCTCACTGTCCTTCACAGTTAGAGGTGTCAAACTGTTGTATCAAATAATTAAATGTATTCTTTTTGCTCTGCACCTGCCCTTTCCGAATACAAATCTGTTCAGGTATCATTGGATTGGAAATATACCAGGACGGTTAAACAGAAAAAGAGCTTCAGAATTTCTATACTGCTACAAATTCCGGATGAGTTGTCCTTTGACAGAATAGTGAGTAAAAAATGTAGCCTAAAGCAGTAGAGACCAAAAGGTTATGGGTTTCAATCCCAGAGTGTGCTGAGTTGGCTGATCTCACTGCCTTTGGGCTAGAAAGAGGAAAACCCATTCAGGATTTCAGATTCTGATTGTAGTTTCTTATGTGAACATAGGAAATGGAATTTAAATGCTTTGTAGAATGAGTGTCACCGTTACTTACATTCCTTGAGCAGAGATTAATTTTATTCCCTAGGATTGTATATCTATGTTACTGAACTGGGTTTTTCGATCCGGGATTCCTGTAAAGCAAAGAGCCAGAACTCCAGGGACAAGAATGGAAGTCAGGAGGAGACAGACACAAAGCGTGCATTACTGAAATTGGTTTAAGTTGCAAAAGCTTTCATTTTAAAAAGCGTTTGCCGTGGTTCCTTTCATGAGACCAAAGTGTCAATTGCTGGGAAGCAGTGGAGGCACAGAGAAATAATTTCAGTACTTGCAAAGCATACGGAACGGAACAGATTATAGGTGACAAAGGCACCATCATGTTGACTGATTTAAAATAATAACTGCTTACATTTGATTCAGTGCCTCATCGTGTCGATGTGTCTCAAAAGCGTTTTACAGAGTTTTCTATAATTTATGGGCAAACAGAACAGAATTGATGGGCAGCAAAATTACAACTTCGGATTTGTCTTCCAACCACGCGGGAGAGCAGAACCTAGAGGCAACTCATCAGAGCAAGGTATCGCTTTTTACAACAATGTTATCAAAACGTCAAAAAAAAAGTATGATGTTCAAAAGGAGCATTAAATACAAATCACCGATAAACAACAACAACAACAACAAGATTCCATTTATAGAGCGCCTTTCACGTCAGGAGGACGTCCCAAGGCGCTGCACAGTTGGGTCATGACCCGAGCAGGGGGGAAATGGTCAGGGTGAGGGGAGGGAACGGAGGGAGAGAGGAGGGGGGAAATGGTCAGGGTGAGGGGAGGGAAGGGAGGGAGCGAGGAGGAGGAGGAAGAGAGTCGAGAGGGGAGCTGAAGGCTCGGTCAAAGAGAAAGGTTTTGAGACCGGCCTTGAAGGAGGAAAGGGAGGAGGCGGCGAAGGCACTGGGGGATGGAGTTCCAGAGCCTCGGGGCTGAGAGGCTGAAGGCCCGACCACCGATAGTAGGGCGGTTGGGGCGGGGGACGTGGAGCAGACCGGAGCCAGAGGAACGGAGGGTACGGGCAGGTAGGTAGGGGGATAGTAGGTTGGAGAGGTAGGAGGGAGCAAGGCCGTGAATGGCCTTGTAGGTGAGGATGAGGATCTTGAAATCGATCCTCTGGGGATGGGGAGCCAGTGGAGGCGAGCGAGGGTGGGTGTGATGTGATCGCGAAGCCTGGTGCGGGACAGTACACGAGCTGCAGAGTTCTGAATGACCTGCAGCTTGTGGAGGGAGGTGGCGGGAAGGCCGGCGAGGAGAGAGTTCCCATAGTCCAGCCTTGAGGTGACAAAGGCGTGAACCAGGGTTTCAGCAGCGTGAGGGGTGAGGTAGTGCCGTAATCTGGCGATATTCCGGAGGTGATGGAAGGCGGTGCCAGTTGTGGTGCGGATGTGAGGGAGAAAGGACAGCTCAGGGTCGAACAAAACGCCGAGGTTCCTGACTGGCTTTGAGAGGTGGAGAGTGCAGCCTTGGATGCTGATGCTGTCAGCGCCTGAGGTGCAAGAGGTGCATATGCCTACATAATTAGCCCTTGTATCTTCGATGAACCTGAAATATTATCAATCGGATAAGTTGGCTTCAGGTTTCCTCTGTAACCATCTGATATTTGCCATGTTCAGTTGAGATTAACAACAATGTAAATTACAAAATGTCTTCCATTTGCAAATCAGATTTTATTTTGCTAAACGGATTATATTTGGAGTGGTCAATCTAACCTAGTGAAATACAATTTGACTTAAATTACGGCCACATAACAGGTAAATTACAGTGGAAACAGCCTCTGCAGAACGGTAATGTACTTAGTGCTGTAGAATCCATTAAACCGTACACCCTAGAATAAACAGAGTCTCCTACACAAGAACCAATGAGGCAAGGCCCGAAAGAAAACAAGTGATCCAAAAAAGATGGAAGGGCGGCTGTTTAGATGTTTGAAACTGTTTCATTCAGGCCTGAATTTAACAGAGTATCTTTTAGAAACTCTTTCTGGGGTGAAGGCCTTTTTTCCCCCAAAGTTATTTCATATTGGATTGTAAAGTTGTGGCAATTCATGGAAATCTTTTTTAATAATAATCCTTGCACTTTATCACATCGTTGATGCATCAGGATTGACTGAAAAGAGTGGTGACTGTGTATATTGTAGGCAAATGAGGCAATCGATTATGTGCATAGATAGCAAGGTCCCACACACAAATATATCTGAGAGCTTTTTGGCCAGGACACTGGGAGAAACTCCCTTTTCTTTTCAAGTAGTGCCATGGGAATCTTTTAACACTTTTAAAAACCCAATGATGTTCAGTCTCATTTCAACCTACGGGTTAGCTCGTCAGTGTGGGCACTTCACAGAGGGTCTTAGAAAAAGCAATTTCAACCCTAAAGCTCATCTCTGAGCTGACTGAACATTTCAAGCTTGAACATCCTCTCCCCAAGAAATCACAGCCTGCATTGAAAACATGTATTGGACGTGGAACTGGCTGGGCATTAATTGCAGATTATTGAACACGTTTGGATTAAGGTTGCCTCCAATTGCTAGTAGAGTACTACATCACCAATGCATGGTACACTACACTTACAAGTGAAATATAAAAATTCAAAAGCAGTACAGAATTTTCAGTGCCTCAAATTCAGCATCGCAGTCCGTGCTGCAGGGTGAGTTACATAAAGGGCCATTAGCACAGTGACTTCAACAAATTGTGTGCATAATGGGAAAAATTCTTCGATATTCGTCAAGGTTGCTGCACTTAGCCCTACGAGAAATTTCTCACCCTTAATGTCTGGGTTCATGTAACGGTTGTGAACCACTCACGCACTTTATGCATCATTTAAACCCCTTGATTCAATTACCCCTTTCTATTTACGTCCAAGAATCCACCTTTTTTTTATAATGCACCAATTACAGAGGACCTCATTTTCCTGTTTTTTCCCCATTCAGAAAAATAATTCAAGATAAAATGTATATGTATTACATTGAAGCATAATGTGCTTCATCATAATATAGTAGTTAAGTGGTACAATGTCATCTGATTAGCATTTCGCCCACAAAATACAGTTAATTCACTTTACAGTATATCCTGTGAAGCGCTTTGAGAAGTCGCGATGATATGATAAGACGCTACATGAAATGCAGGGATTAGTATTTTTATTACAATGCTGAATCCCTGATAATGTAAGTGCGTCAGCCAGAGGGAAACATGCAATTGTAGGGGAAACATTGTCCAGAGTGCATTCCTACTTGCGAAATGGCACTGCTTCCTCTGGCTCCGGTCTGCTCCACATCCCCCGCCCCAACCGCCCTACCATCGGTGGCCGGGCCTTCAGCCCCTCAGCCCCGAGGCTCTGGAACTCCATCCCCCAGTGCCTTCGCCGCTTCCTCCCTGTCCTCCTTCAAGGCCGGTCTCAAGACCTTTCTCTTTGACCGTGGCTTCAGCTCCCCTCTCGACTCTCTACCCCCTCCTCGCTCCCTCCCTTCCCTCCCCTCACCCTGACCATTTCCCCCCGGCTCGGGTCCTGACCCAACTGTCCAGCGCCTTGGGACGTCCTCCCGACGTGAAAGGCGCTCTATAAATGGAATCTTGTTGTTGTTGTTGTTTATGAGCAGGTGTTGTCATGACAACATATGCGAACCTCCTCTTTTTTAAAAAAAAAAGAATTGCTTTCAGCAAACATATCTCGGCCTCGGGATCCGCCTTTGTTAACCGTTCTGAGACGCTGCCCGGCGTGGAGGGCGCTACATAAAAGCAAGCTGTTGCTGTGTATGTACTCTCATTGTGAAGCACAACAGTTCCCGCAAATGTTTTCATTCTCCCCTCTATTTTGCAGTCCCTGATTGCAGGCAGCATTAGCAATGCAGGTTAGATCAAATATAGAACTTTCCTTACATAACACCTAGGTTTCTCTAACAGTGAAACAGACCCTTACAGAGAAATAAGAATAGCAGGAGGTAGGAACCCAGCTGTTAGTCGATTGCTGGATGGATAGCTTTTCCGGGGAAAATCAACCTTTAAAAAAAAATAATAAATTGGTCCGTCAATCCACGACTGTTTGCAGGATACTGCTGTCCACAATTAGCTGCCACGTTTCTCCCACAAAATGCACAGTCACTACAGGTTACAGTATTTTCTATAAAGTGATAAGACGCTCTATCAAATGCAAGGATTAATATTATTATTATAGTTTTATGTTGGAACTCAAGTCCACTAGGAATTTACTTGAGACCCCGCAAGAAACTTTCACCACTTCAGTAATCATCAAGTTATTTTTCTAATTCAATTGTTTTCCTTTTCTGGTAATAATAACAATAATAATAATCTTTGCAATTGATGCAGAACCTTATCATGGCATCGAAATGTCTCAAAGACTCATAGGATTTACTGTGCACTCTGTAAACAAACGCTGATAAGATGACATTGTACCAATTAACTAATGTGTTACAAATATCAAACAAGATCAATTTCCACTGCAAGATGGAAGGAAGTCTTCACGTTTGAGACCCAGGATGTCCAATTATTCTAACTAGTTGAGTTTGGGTGAAGAGCGATGTGGAAGAGGAGGAAAGGCAACCAAAGTAGGCCAGGTCACTGACGCCACACCTCATCCAAATGATCACAAAGCAGCAGAGGTACTTAGACGAGTTTAGGCATTGACCGATAATTGTAGGTTTTATAAAATCATGCTAAAGAAGCTTGGCCACAATCTTATATCTTCTGCATGTCTGATTCCAGGGGAGGGGGTTTTCAGAGGATGAGGGGGATTGGAGAAGCTTTACGGTTGATATCAGAGTGGGGGTGGGGGCGATTATGTAGGAGAGAGCTCAAGTGCAGAAAAATGTTTGATATCAGGCAAATTTAAAAAAATGTTCTGGAGCAGAGACTTTTGAAACATTAAAACTCAGTCAACAGAAATATTACATCCGTCAGTTTAGCCTCTAACTGCAACTCACACAGTAAATGGGATTGGGATTACATTGATTCCTTGTTCACATTTGGTTTTGACAGTTGACTTTTTTTTAATGCACAATTTCAGTCAAATCCAAATCATAAAATCCAAATTAGAAGCAAAGGGCTAGAAGACAATGCATTTCTTCGACACAAAAGCTTGTGGGGCTGTGGGAAGCCCTGCCCTAGAAAGCCACTGATGCAGAATCATTTCATGTGTTTAAGAGACAGATGCGCAGATAGATATTTGGGAAATAAAGGGTTGTAATAATATAATCCTTGCACTTGATACAGTGCCTTAGCACGTCTTCAAGACTATTTATCTTGTTTTAAAGGATATGGAAAAAAGGCTGAGAAAAGGTATTAGAGGGAGCTGCCATGAAGTTAAAAAATAGCATAGAAGGTTCAAGGGGTGAAATAATAATCATTTAATATAGCGCTTTATCACGTCTTTGCGATCTCAAAGCACTTCACAGAACAAACTATAAAGTGCAGTGACTGTATTTTGTGGGCGAAACGTGGCAGCCAAAGAGTTGTGGAAATAGTGACCAAATTAATATTGTTATTGGCTAACAGGTACTCTGCATGCTACAGATGCTACATCTTTTTACTGCCAGGTAAAATGGGCTATTTTTCTCTATATTTGTCAAATTTGGACTTTTCTTATACCTTAAATAGTTTCAAACACAGTATGCTTCAGTATACTGCAGTCAGCTATAATATTTTCATGACAAATTAGTTCCAAATGCAAGAGGAGCTGGCTGCACAAGTATAGGAAGTGGAATAAAAACAACACAATAAAATGAATCTATCCTTTCATAAGCACTGATGGGAGTTGGGAATAAATAAATAAACTGTCACTAAAATAATGTTGCAGAAATAATTCAGTATTTTTGAGAAAAAACTACACGTTCTACAGCTTTAAATTTTGAAATAAGTGCCACAGGATTTGCTATTTCCGAATTAGGAACTTTGAGAATACAATCGGAACGTCATTTGCGAGGCGGTCAATTCAGTGTTATATTATTTCATTTAATGTGGCAAATGCAGAAAAAACATTGAAAAACATTTTTTTGGAAGTCCAAAGAGGAATTCTAGAGATATTGCTGAATGCTTGCCAAATCCAAATCAGACTTTGTGGCGTAGTTACAAGTGTCTTTACAACCTTGTTGCATGAATTATTTTAACCCAACTTTTCAAATGCAATGCTGTCAGCTATTGGCAAGGAATTTATAGGTGCAATTCTGAAATAAATGAGAATAATTACAGAGGCTCTGATTCTCGTTCCCCTACATGTTATAATGGTTCTGGTTCAGTTGTGGCTGGGATTGATACCAGGCGTTACTCAGCCACCAATGCAAGTGCTTCACTATTGGATTAACAAAAGCATCAGTCAAAAGTTGCAAGTGTATGCAGTTGAGAAAATGCTGAGATACTGTTAACAGTTCTGTACCAGTTGAAAAGCCGCTAAGTAACACCAGCAGAATCGAAATGATTTGTTTTTGTTTTCAGATAACGCCAGAACACTATGAAGCTCAAGGGGCTCAGTTTGCACTCACTTAGGTTAGATTAAATACCTTGTTGTTTCTTCATTCTTTGAAAAAAAACATCCATTACGCACCACAGACATAAATCCACCAATGACAAGCAGGGTAATTACAAAAGGGAGTCTATTATGGCACCTGTGTGACTGAATAAAGAGGTCTCCTGAACTGTTGCTACGGACAGGATGAGAGTGTATAATGAACACAACATATAATAATAATCCTTGCATTCGATATAGCACTTTTCACGTCTTCTCGACGTCTCAAAACGCTTCACAGAATATACTGTAAAGTGAATTGACTGTATGTTTTGTGGGCGAAACGCGGCAGCCAATTGCACACAGCAGCGGCCCATAAACAGTCGTGGACTGAGTGACCAAATTATTATTATTATTTTTTATATCTATGAGAAAGAGGTGGTTGGAAACCACCTTGAGTTTTGTTGAATCCTCTTATTTGGAGCCTGAAGATGCCCTAAAAGGAAGATAATCTAACTTCCTTCTTTATTAATGCATCATTCACATCGTCATCATCACAAAACTGTAGGAATCTTATCTCGTTTGTATCTTTGAGGTCCAGCAGAAACAGCTGCAGTCAACTTGAAGACCATACTTGGCTGACAAATAAGTATTATTGCTTGCAACGGGATTCCTCAAAGCATCAGATGAAGATCAAATAACTACTTTATCAGTCAATCATCAAATTAAACAGCCTGACTTGTTACACAAGGATGGATAAATTGCTTAATTTGAGCAATAGGCTTTATCTGTGAAATCCTTCTTTCCCCCACCTCACAGAGGCAGATAAAATAATTTCAAAATGATCACCTTTGGAAGGATTTTAAGGCGAGACGTAAGAACAGCTTGATATCGTGCCAGAGACATGGTTGGTCAAATACGTTTATGCATTTCCTACTTCTAGCTGAAGCCAATACGATCAATAAGTTCTCATGGAGTAGTTTAAAAAAATTGAGTTGGATTAGATTTCCATTGCTCTTTAATGAATGTTATATAAGAGAAGTTCCTCAGGAACACTTTTCAATCAAATTTACTTTCAGCTTCACGTTCAGAAATTGTTGGAAGTGTGGAACTTGAGAAATCTCAACATTAGTTAATTAAGTTCAGTCCTCCTATTGGAAAGGTTGCATTACAGAAACTATAGTAATTTCAAACCCAGTCTTCTGATGCTATGAAGGTCTAGGCTTCTAATTAGTTCAGACGTAATATTTTGATTTATAATTCATTGTAAGTGGTTGCGAAAGTTTGTGATAAAACAACCTTCGGTTTTACAAAGAGAATACATTTGTGCAAATGCTCAGTAAAATTCCTAGAAAACACACAGTAAATTTTACCTGAAGGACAAACCCAAAAATTAATTGGAAGCCTATTGAATATTTCATACTTACTTTGAAATTATGAAAAGTAATGGAATTTGGTCATCTTACCTTATCGTATCTTCAATCAGCCGATCTGAGCTGGAAGGAAAGTGAAAACAATGAGTATAACATGGAAATCTCAAGGGTTGTGCAAGAGTTCACTAAATTTCTCAAGGTCTGGCTTGCGATATGCACTGTCTGCCCATGATACAATGTTCAACAATTTTTCCAACAACACCAAACACACATCTGCCTAACTCCCACCATTAATACGATTCTCAAAACATATTACTTGCATTTGTACATCCGCCACTGAATACCAAAGGAATTTAAATGGGTATGAACTATCAAGGTGGATCAACGGAAGACCAAACATGCTGTCATAGAGAGGCTTCTAGCGAGAGGGGGGGGAAAAAAAAACACAGGGAGAAACACTTTGGGTGACTTGCAAACACTTCGATGCTAGCCAGGGACAGTGTTTGGAGCCGAAAGACAACTGTAAAGTCTCAACTTTCCCTTCAACCCCCCCAAAAAAATGCACCAGCAAAAGAGGTATATTCTTGTGAGAAGGTAGACCAAGGTACTCTTTGTTTAGGCAGTGAACCTCATACAGCAAGGCTGTATGTTCCCTATTTGGTCACATCTAATGAGCAAAGTACTCACGTTCAGCCAAAAGCATCACTCACATGCTCCTACTGCACTAAAACTGTGCTTGAATGCTATCTCTAAGAGCAATTTTGTGTGTTTTATCCCAAGCATACATGAATGTAATATAAGTAAAAATATGAGCAAAGCGTAACATTTCCAAAACTGACCTCTCTTCTTTCTGTGCGATGGGGACAAGGGATAATTGTGTTGGGAGCACATAATTTCCTGTTATGCAACCCTTACCTTCATTGACTGAATAAGATGAAGCTACTTAATTAATGCACACTGGCCAAAAAAAATCAAAGTGTTTCACCAAAATGATTTCCATTAAGCCAAATAGCACAATATAGATTTAAAGCTATTGGGAAATCAATTGGTATGCAAGAAACTGTCTTCTGTAAAGGAATGTCACCATCAATTAGCATCGACTGGATTGAACCAAGATGCTCAGTGACAATCTGCTCATCCTTAGTAGCTCAGGAAATGCTGCACTTTTCTAAAGTCCATAGTGCACAGCATTGATGAGATGTTGCTTCACAAGTGCTCTGGGACGATACCCCGCCTGAAGGCCGCTGTATAAATGCAAGTTGTTGCTGTATTGTTGCTTCGTGCACCGCTAGGATATGGGACTACGCCCCCAGTTCATCAAAACAGAAGTGGTTACAACCTCTCATACTCTGGCTGGGAGGTTCTGAGTGGAAGACATGCCTTTTCCACATTGGAGGGAGTACCATGACCATTCAGGCCAGGATTGTACAGCTCCTGGGTGATGGTTGTCCGGTGAGGTTGGTGAAAGTCTGTAAGCTTCAGCCACAGGTACAGGGCACGTAACGCAAAAAGCATTTTCGGGCTGAACAGAGAGAAATATAGGAACAGAGCATTCAGCCCCTTGAGCCTATTCTGCCATTCTATTAGATCATGGCTTATCTGTACCTCAACTCCAGTTACCTGTCTTTGCCCCATATTCCTTGATACCCAATAAAACTCTATCCAGCCCAGTCTTGCACATTTTAACCTATCCAGCATCCACAGCCTTTTTTCACAACCCTTAGGCATCCCAAATTTATTTTCTGACTACAGACTACCCCAAAATCATTTGATCAACATCGGTTTGTTTCATTTCACATTCTTCATTGATTGTATTGGTGTTTGCGCTTGGAATAGGGCAGGGTAGGGAGTGTTTGAGTGCATTCAAACATCTGAGAAGTTCACAGTTGACAAGTTGTATTTACAAAGCTGGTATATTGTTCATTTTAGTGGAGTACTTCCCAGCAGTAATTACAGAGATGACATACAATTCAATCATCAATACTGATCTTAGATACAGGCAGTCAGATAAAAGATTGTTAGGAAAACACCTACATTATATGTATTTGGCTTAATACAAATTAGGACAACTTGTGATAAAGGAACTCGGAAAAATTAGATGCATTAGAAGTATGACAATTTGATCACCTTCGTAAAAGGGTTCGCAATATAAACCAACTTTTATTTTTAAGTTTATTTTATCCGAACTTTTTACAGGAGTTTTCTTTTTTTTAAAAAATGATAATAAGCTTTTAACAAGAGGCAGCCCTCCTCTCCCAGAAAGTGAAAGGATTTAATCAACGGAACATAATAAAAACATGGAATTATAAACAAATCCAGATGATCAAACCAGCTTCTTCCAGAGACAAAATATATAAACAACAACTATTCTCCTACATAATTCCTTCTGCATTAGCGATAAATGAATATGACTATACCGAGAGAGGATTTTAATAGAGAAATCAATTTTCAATGTTTATAAAGACAATGGCCCAAACGTAAAGAGAGAAAATCATTTCAAAGGGCATGGTTTTATAGAAAGAACTTGAGTTTTATATTACCTTGTTAAGTTGAAATGTCTCAAATAAGATTTACAGACAATTACCATGAAATGAACTGATTGCTTTAGGAGGCAACTGCAATAATCATTTTGCACCTGTAAGGTCTAATAAAGTGCCAATAATTCAGGATTGCAGGCTGAGACATTGGGAGAAACTCTGTTTTCTGTTTACAAAAAGTCATGCGATCTTTAATAACAAAAACAGAGATCATTGGGAACACTCAGCAGGTCAGGCAGCATCTATGGAGAAAGGAAAGGTCAGCGTTTTGGGTCCATCACCCTTTGTCAGAACGGAGTCTTTCGAGCGATCTCTGGTTCCCAGTGATCTCAGGATATGAGCTCAAGCTCTGACATGGGACTTAGGAACAGGAGGAGGCCGTTCAGCCCTTCGAGCCTGTTCCACCATTTAATTAGATCATGACTGATCTGTACCTCAACTAATTCTTTTCAATTCCAATTTCCCGCTTTCTCCCCATATACCTTAATACGCTGACTTACCAAAAATCTATCAACCGCACTCTTGAAGGTGTGGATGGATCCAGCATCCACAGCCTTTTGGGGGAGAGAATTCCAGATTTCTACCACCCTACGAGTGAAAAAATGCTTCCTGATTTCACTCTTAAATGGCCTGGTTCTAATTTTAAGACTAGGCCCCTTGTTTTGGATTCCCCCATCAGAGGAAATAGCTTCTCTGTATCTTCCCTATCAAATCCCTTTATTATCTTAAATACCTCAATCAAATCACCACTCAACCTTCTAAACTCAAGGGGATACAATCCAAGTTTACGCAATCTTTCCTCGTAACTTAACCCTTATAGGCCTGGTAACATTCTGGTGAACCTGCGCTGCACCCCTTCCCCTGCGCTTGAACCCACAACCTTCTGGCTCAGAGATAAGAGTATCATCAAATGAGCCAAACCGACTTTTTACCCAATCATCGAAGAAACCACTGACATTGATTTAAATATTAAGTTGTTCACAAAATTTATTGTTGTGTATAATGACATCAATAAATGTTAAAAGAAGCAGGATGATACAATGTGAAACTTTATGAACCCAAATGATTGCAGAAACTAACACGTGGAAATCTTAGTGGACTTTTTAACGAACTAAATAATGCAGGAGTCAATAAAAGGGACAATTAGATAACGTTTTTCTAATTCTTTAGGATCCATTTGTTTAGCAGAATGAAAAAAGCAAACATTTCAACTTTAGGTCACACGCAACAAACCCAACACATTTTTTAGGACAGCGCTTATCATTAATATGGTCAATTTAACTATTTTCAATTACTAACAAATAGCTCTTAAGATTGTCTAGGTTGGAAAAAAAACATTCATTTTGATGATAGTATCGAAAAATGCTTGTGTATTACCCCTCCAAACAAAACCAAATAAATCTACTCTGGAACAGTGTATGAATAAAATATCCTACTTTGAATACTTATTAGATCCACTCTTAACCTTCCCTGATTTAGCAGCTGCAGCCTCTCATCCCTTAAATGAACATACAATTTGGTTTAATGAACACACATTTGTGTGGGACTAGGAGTCGGCTGTTCTTCCCAGAAACTTTGCAACATCAGAATCAACAAGAATTCTGGCAAAATAAGCAAAAAGTGAGTTTTATAAACGCTACCGTGCTCGAGATGACGTTACGTGACATTTATAAGTTGCTTTGATGTGCTGATTCAAACATAAACAGTGGCAAACAATATCTCATTACGGGTTCACACCACTATACCCCGAGACTGCGCCTGCCCAATGTCCTACTTGATAAAGAACTACACTTTTACAGGCGTCGTAACATTTTAAAGGAAATTTTCAAAGTGCCACTTGAGCTTTTTTTCCATAGATCTAAACAGCAATCTGCCTCTTCAATTAAAGTGGTGCAACAATAAATTGGGGATTTAGACCAAATATTTTTCTTAAGATATCTAAAACCTGCTTGATTGTATATGAGCACAGTTTCTATAGCAACAGTGAAAGTAGGTTTTTTCCATTAAATACAGCGGTACTTCAACCATCTATTTGCTCCAAATTCCTGTCAGCTCGCTGCACACGTAATCCTCTGGAGAAAACAGAAATAATGTAAAGCCTAGCTCTCAAGTACCCTGCTTCTTTACATTTTCCTCTGAACTCAAGAATGCAGTCTGAATCAAGCAAAGGGGCAATATTACAGCTAACAGAGATTGCTGAAAGCTGGAGGTAACCTGCATCCAAGAAACCGTAACTCACGAGAGGAGAGCAAGTATTTAGGGTGTAGCCAGAAAAAGAATTTTAAAAAAATTATGGTTTGATTTCATTGATTTGTGTCCAGGGCAACTGTAGCAACTGTCACTAATGGACTTACATTAGCAGAAAATTGTATTCAGAAAAATCAGATTCCATTTCCTCAAGTCATGTCGTCCTACTTTGGTTGATGCTCCTTAACGCTAAAATTAACAACATTTGACTTCGCATCAATAAATTGGAGGAAATCTGTAATGCATTCAGAGCATTAAAAAGATTATAAATACAGATATTATAGCTACTGCATCAATTGCGTCCTATATTATATATATATTTATTGGAGTCCTGTAGCTCAGTGCAAGCGCGATACCTGGGTTCAATTCCAGGCAGAGGGCGAAACCTTGGGCAAGTTTCCTTATTCCACACGCTCATAATAATCCCTCCAAAACAATAATAAGTTGGCCATTTTCAAAACACGACTGTTTGTGGGACACTGCTGTGCGCAATTGGCTGCTGCATTTCGCCCACAAATATACAGTCAATTCACTTTACAGCATATTCTGTGAAGCTCTTTGAGATGTCTAGAAGACTCGATAAGGCACTATATCAAATGCAAGGATTATTATTATTAATTAGCCACATTTAGTCTCTTCCCTGAAACGTTAACCACAATATTGGTAAGATTTGATACAGCATTCCATCTGATTTCTTGTTATGTGGAGGGAAAACTTAATGAGCTTTGGCTAATTTGTTGTCTTTTACTTATGTACCAAAGAAAGGATTTGTGCCCATTAGCTTTGCCATTTGCTGACCATCAATTCTAGTGTAAATTTGTGACCTCTAATTTTCACTGAATCTAACAATTTTTGGTTAAAATCTATCCAATATATTTATTTTACATTTTCCTTTTTCCTTTTGAGAACGTGAGTTCTTGAGAGACTCCTTAAAAAAATTCTTTACATTAGACAAGTTATGCAAGACCTCTTTCTCCATAAATGTACAGAAATTTAAGTCATGGTCCATCGTGAGAAGTCGCATGTTCAATCGGCTATATTAAGTATCACCAACTACCTCTGCTGCAATCGTTGCAATCTTCTATTCTATAATTAATTTGGTGCCATTAAGTATCCCAAGAAAGACAACAAACAATAAATTGTTATGTGTTTCATGAACCAACAACCATTATTGTTGTTATCATTATTATTACGAGCTGCTGTGGTTGGTCCACAAAATATACAATCAATTCCTTTTCAAAATATTCTGTGAAACCCGTTGAGACGTTTCAACGACATGATAAGCCGTACATCAAATGCAAGGAATATTATTATAACAGTAAAGAAAACACAGACAAACTTTGTTTCTACCTTAACCTGGTCTCACGGCAGAGTTCTGTAAGGCTATTTACTTGTTTCGATTAACCCTATCAAAACTTTTAGGTCATCTGATCGCAATGAGGCCTAGGTTGGCATTTGAATACTGTTTTCATGCTGGCTGGTGCAGACCCTACACAATTGCGCAGTTGGCTGCAATGTCTTGCAAAAGGTACACTTAGACAGAATGTTTCTTCATTGAAAAGGGCATCTGACAAGACTACTTTCCATCAGCATTGCTCTTCAACCTGTGCAGCAAGTTACTGATGAGAATAGCTCCAGACCTGACGTCAAACTTAGGGATAAACGGATTACAGATTAATGTGAACACCACATCTTTGGCATTCTCATTCAGCTGTTTTAATGCACAGGAAACAAGCAGGAAACTGTGGATAGTGTCTAGAACACAAGAAAACCTAGTAGTTAGGAGAGCAAATGTAGATAAGCCAGGATCTGTCCAATTTAGCTGAGATATCATGCTGCGGATTGGTACATTAGGTATTGAAAATGATTTGTGACCCGGATGTGGAAAAACAAAATTCTCTCATTATTTATTGTTCTGTAGAAAGTATTATACCTACTTACTACAAGTGTAGACCACAAAGACTACAACATTGTCACCCTTCTCAAAAGCACTGGATATTACGAAACAGGCAACTCTGGAAGTGTGTGTGTGGGGGGGCGGGGGGGGGGAAGGAAACAAGGAGGAAATATTACAAGACTGATTATTCTACAGCCGTATCCAAAGCAAAGGTAGTTGTAAGGGTGCAGTACTTATCCGTCATTAGGGATTTAGTTAAGTAAAAGTCTACACTGCCAAATCATATTGATGAGCCTGACAATACTAAGCAAATATCAACAATGTCTTCCTAGCAATATTGCTAAAGTGTACGCCTTCACCAATTACATCTCACAAGAGTCAGTTGAATTCTTGAGAGACTGTTCTTTCATGGTATTTATTTTATTGGCCTTGAAAGTCTGATTGGACTCACTGGGATTCAAACTCCGACCTCTGACTGAGCTAGCTAGTAAGGGTATCACCACATCATAATCATGTAGCTCTAAAACATAGCAGACAGCTTAACATGCACAAGCAATTTATATTTCTTGCGATTTCTGTTTAAAAAAGAAAATCGCTGGCAATATTTGTTCACTAAATGGATTAAATTAACAGATGAATTAAAATACTCATGATGGAATTTATTTCACTAAGCTTTTAAATCATGCATTATTATTAATAATAATAATCCTTTCATTTGATACAGCGCCTTATCGCGTCTTCGAGACGTCTCAAAGCGCTTCACAGAATATACTGTAAAGTAAATTGACTGTATATTTTGTGGCCGAAACGCGGCAGCCAATTGCGCACAGCAGTGTCTCACAAACAGTCGTGGATTGAGTGACCACATTATTTTTTTTTCTTGAGGGATTATTATCAGGGTGTTGAATATGGAAACTTGCCCAAGGTTTCGCCCTGCCAGGAATCAAACTCAGATCTCCCGCTTGCGAGGCGAGTGCTCTAACCACTGAGCAACAGGACTCCTATTATAAATCATGTATAATAATAATAATTTGGTCAATCCATGACTGTTCGTGGGACGCTGCTGTGCGCCATTGGCTGCCGTGTTTCTCACAAAATGTACAGTCAATTCACTTTACAGTATATTCTGTGAAGCGCTTTGAGACGTCTTGAAGAATTGATAAGACGCTACATCAAATGCAAGGATTATTATTAACCATGTAAGACCCTTAGTTTTGTACATCATAGAGACTCCCTTATGTGAAATATTTCAAATTCCATACAGGTCTTCTTAGAATGAGCTATTTTTGATGGGTTCAATTTATTACAAACTGGTTTAAAAGATCATTTCAGGACACTTCACAAAATGAGAAACAAATTGACCACATTAAATTGTTATTTAGTATAAAGTCAAACGCTCGCAAAACATTCTGATTGTAGGAAGGGCAAGAAAATGTTTTAATATACAATTAATGCAAACCCAAAGCATTCGAATTTTATAAACCTGTGCCAAGTGATTGATTGTTGAATTTGGCTACTATCCAGATTTTTATTTAAGTAAAATAGTCTCACATTACAGAAATAGTGTGGGCGAAGAGAATCAATCTTCCTTCTCTGCGTGCAGAGATTATGGATTTTTTTTAAAACTGGAGAACGTTAAGAAATTAACATTCCAGCATGAGAGCCCATTTTATAAAGTAAACAACCGCGCAGAAATGACTTGTAGAGGCATATTCGCATGTTTGTGAAGATCATGGAACCACATACGCGCACATATCCAGGAAAGTGAAAAAAGACATGGTTGGACATGTGTAAAAACAAGTCAAAACAGAAGATGCTGTTGAGGACAAAAACTCAATGAGAGTTCACAGAACGAGAGCACTTTGACAAGTAATTTGGATTATACAATGGGTCAGAACTGAAATATGATGATATCTAAATCATGTGCACAAACAAGGCAGTTCACTGCAATGTTTTCTATGGGAAGCCAAATTTGTAGCCACTGCACATGTACTATTTATTCAGTTTTCTCCAGGGAACTATTGTCTCTGACAAAAGAGGGGAGATGAGGATTTATAGGATCCAACACATCTAAACAAGACTACAGTGGATCACACTTATCCCAAGATCACACATTACTCTTCGATTAAGTGCTCCGAGACGCGGTCCGGCGAGTAGGGCACTAAGTAAATACAAGCTGTTGTTGTTGTTAGTACGCTTCAAAGAGAGATGTTAAGTAAATTGGTCACCAACATACAATGCGCAATATATGTAATTTTTTTCTGAGGATTTGTATATGGTGTGACAGCATTGGATGTATTTGTGCCTCGTTCGGAAAAAAAAAACTTTATACGGAAAAAACACAGAATGTCAGCAACCGTTTAAGACATCAGAAAGATCATTACAATACACATTTACATAAGGCCTTTCACATCAGTTGGACATGGCTAGGCGCTCAACCGGCACCCGAGCTGGGATGGCATGAAAGTACAGTAATTGGAAGTCACAGGATTAGCTTGGAAAATAAAACATGAAGCCAACTGATGAAGTAACTAATCCATTTGGATTTGCCTTTAAAATAGTGTTTGGAACGATCACCATATTTAAAAGCAGTGTTTTCTTCTTAGCTCAAAAACCCTTTACAAAACCTAGAGTATTCAAAACCCCTTCTTGTCCTGCACAAACTGGATGGGTTAATCTAGAAAGTATTGAGTAGGATTCAATTTGCAGCAGAGTGTTCCCAATTAGCAAGCTTCGGTTGTTTTACGCTGTATGGGAAGAACCAAGATGAGTCTCAAAAGATTGCCTAACTCATAATCTTCAGTGATCTGTGTCAGCAACATGCAGAGGAAAATAAATGGAGACTAATTTGATATTCTCATATTGACCCATGCAACACAGACCCATGTAAGAGATAACCCAAGTGATATTTTTGTTAAATGTATGAGCTATCGCAATATTAAAAACATTACTAAAACATGATCCCACATTTCCTTTCAGACTTTGCTGTATTGCATTTTTTTATTGTCTGCAGCTCAGAGACTCAGAGATAAAGGAATGCTTCACGGAATCAACCTGGACAGGTTTGGATTAATTTGTTAAAAAAGGATTCAATTTCCCACAGTGTTCCCAATTAGCAAGCTTCGCTTATTTTACACTGTATGGGAAGAACAAACATGATTCTCAAAAGATTTTAGTTGTTGTTCACTACAATTGCTAAACAAGCCAACATATCTATGCTACATTTTAGAAAGCTACTGAAATCAGAGCGACTACCTGGAAAACAAACTGTAGTTAAGTCAATGCATCTGGTGCCTCTGCCTTATGTGCTCCATTTCAGAAAAACAAGATGTAAATATGGATAATTAACCTCATTTGTAAAAATGCGTTGAAAGCAATTGATGATGCGTCTGTGCATGTGTTTATGTATGTGTGAGAGCAGGGTGGGTGTGAGAGAGAGAGAGAGTAAGAAAGAGAGAGCAAGAGAAAGACAGAGAAATCCTCACTGTGTTAAGAAATTCAGAACATCATATCAACCTAACTGCTCATGAATAAACGATCGTTCAATCTCCTGTTCGATAGGATTACAGGAACGAAACGCCAACCAGCTAATTAAAATTTCAATCTGCAGACCAGTTTCAGGCCAATAAACGAGTCCATCAAAACGGCTGAGCGTTCAACTGTATAAATATTCCAAAATACACGTCACGTAACTAAATTAGAAAAACATAACACAATGTCCTGCTTCGTAATGTTCCTTTTTTTAAACTGCCAAGTTTACAAATGACCTCAAAAATCTCTGTCCTAACAACATCATCAGTTTCTTGATTTCCCTTTCCCAAAAATGGTACACTCCAATAGTAAATTACATTGTCTTTGCTTTTTCCAGAATGTGTTGACGTAAGCAAAAGCTCGTTGCCCACTGAATCACCACATTGCTAATTCTGTGAATACCTGATTTACTGACGCACGGCGCTCCCTAGTTTTACAGCCGTTACATTAGATTTCTAGGCGGAAAACAATTTGCATGAAACGAGAATCTTGTGTGATCATTTACTGTTCAAAAGGCGACGAAGGAAGGGGCACCGAAGGTAAAACTCTATTGTGACCCCAATCTTGCGATTAATTGCCACTTTGTGGGAGCACTCTTGCCTCCGAGTCAGAAGATTGTAGTTTCAAGCCCCACATCGTCTAAGCTGCCACTCCAATGCAGCGCTGGAGAGGGGAGTGACATTGTTGGAGGTGCTGTCCTTTGGATGAGATATGAAAATGAGGTCCCGTGTGCGTGTTCAGGTGGACGCATTCTTCAAAAAGAGAGGGGGGTTTGTCTGGGGGAGGGAAGCAGGGCCAGTGTCTGCAGAGCGGAGGGAAAGGACTGGTTGGTGAGGTTTTAGAAGGTTGGTGAGGTAGGGTTGGGCCAAACCATGGAAGGCTTGAAAAGTGAGCATAAGGTCTTGAACTCGATCCTTTGGGGGAAGGGGAAGCAATCTTATAATAATGATGATAATGAGTAGGTTCTCATGCATGCTCGCCATCAGCCACGTTTAGAGTTATTAAACCCCTCAATACACTCACAAACCTAGTGGGTCGCAGGGTTCCACTACTGTCAGAAACACAAATCCGAGGCACTTTGACCATAACGTAGTGGGCAGTCTTGTGGTAACAGGCTGCATCATTCCGGGAAGAGGAAAATAGATTGCCTTGCCATGCAGCAAGCATACCACCCGTTTGTGAAAAACGTAACTTGACCCTTAACAAAATTGCAACTCGTTTTTTTCCTCCTAGTTAAGAAAAAAAACAAAGAGACAAGAATATTGAGCTGGGAAGAGTACCGAATGAGAACTAATGTAATTTTTGCTAGATTAGTAAAACCTACGCACCTATTAAAACTATACACACTTCAATATAATGTTTAGATGTTTTTCTGTCATGTCCTCACCCACAAAATACAGTCAATACACTTTACACTTTAGTCTGTGAAGCACTTTGAGACAATGTGATAAAGTGCTATATCAAATGAAAGGATTATTATTAATAATCTAATTTCAAGAAGCCTATTTTACTATGAATGAGGTGGGGAAGGAAATACAATTATCAGTTTATTACTCAGTTGACTTTACAACAATGCTTTTTTGTCTCTCAATATTCTCATACAGTGTAGTTCTGTCAATTGTAATGCAGGCATGTTTCTTTTTAATTATATATAAACTAACTTATTTAACTTTTGAATGCAGTGCACGAGCAGTCAAAATAAATTGCAGCAAATGTCAATCTGATTTGGTAGAAGCTCGGCTTCTCCATACTAAAGCATTTCCTTTCCACTCTCGAGACCAAATCCAGCTCAGACCGAGGGGCCTGTGGTCTCTCATCTCTGCCATCTGTACGATTCCTACGTGAAAGGAGTCCCAAGTAGTGTCAACCCAGTTCCTGACGGGCAAAGGCCTGAAACATAAAACTACTCAATAATTCAACACAATCTTGTACTGATTTGCTAGGTTCACTTAAGAGGCCAAAGAGATGGCTGCTGTGAGCAATGGGAATTTCACACGTATGCAGGAGGGGGGAGTAGAGGGAGTTTCACTCTGCCTCTCGCTGCACCTAGAAATCTGACCTAGAAATACTCGGTCAAAGACATGGGGCCCCAAGTGACAAACTGTTCCATTCACCAGCGTGGAGATCATAAATCCTGGGCACATTTCAGACACAACAATTTAAAATCTTTTCAATGTGTTTTCTGGTATTATTCTCGTGGGCCGATGTAGCTTTCTGCAATATTTTTAGCCCCAAACGCAAGATGCCAACATACAGCCCACATACTAATTAGGGTTCAGTTGAACAACTCCACTACATCCAACGATTCCAGGGAACCTGGCTAACTAATACTGTACTGTGGTTTTTTTCAATTGGTCGGAAGTAATTTCCATGGTGACAACCAATGTCAGTACAAACTCTAATTGCTGTTAAGGAAATTGTGGCCAGTCAGTGAGAAAATACAGTTAAGATTTGCATCAATAAAACTGTATATGCCCAACCTTCTATATGAGATCCAAAAAAAAATTATTGCAGGTTCCTGAATACCAATCAATAAAAGTAATAATCCTCGTTGATGATACAGTGCTTTTCATGTCAAAAGTGCATCTCAAAGTCAATTTGGACACAGAAATGTCCTAGATCCAGCCATGAAGTTAGTGACCAACTTTATCTGGAACACTGGCTTGAATTGGCAATCTTCCAACTCCGAGCTGAGGGCGCCATCTCTTTTAGCAAAGTAATAAGAGAATAAGGACAGGGTGAGGTTACCAGAATCTTTTCCACATTGTTTATAAAATCATATTCCTGATTCAGATAACATTAAGGTTATGGACCAAAAGCTACGGGCAGCAAAGCATGTCAACGTGCACACGTATGTAACTCAACATTGCTGGTTGAAAATTTGCTGCCATGTCTACCCACAATAACTCCCCTCCTTGGCTCGGGGTCAGACTCCACCACTGTCAAGCATTGCAGGATGTGAATGGTGCTGTATAAAATGCAAGTTGACTGCACTTAATGAAAAACCTGGAGGATATATTGGTTCCTATGCTTTCGGTTTGAACATAATGAAGTATGCTAGACGCAATTTGGGTATGCAAGTCCTTTTGTAATAGGAGTCATCTACATAACCGAGTACAGCTCTGTTGGTTTAAACTGACACTGTGTGCTTGTCTGGGTTGCAATACAAACAAAGGCATAATAGTCAGTATTGATTTAGTTTGGTTGGGGGGGGGGGGGGGGGGGGGGGGGGAGAGAAATGTTATCCACACCGTCTTGACATTTGTGCACTACAACTTTAAACGAGATTGTATCTTCCCAAAGAGCAATTAAATTGGACACCAGGGATCCAGATATGTATTTGATAACTATAAGTGCAGCAGTTTTCACCATCAGCATTGAGGCAGGGCAGTTTCGTCATCCGTTTACGAAACAACATGTAATCACCTAATGGAACCCCCACAGCTCTTCATAACAGATGGCAGAAACCACAGTGTTTCAAGGAAAATAACCTGATTCAGCCACGCAAACCACCCGAGCCAGCTTGGTGTTTCAAGCATCCTTTAACAGCTGCATGGAACCTCGGTGAGGTTGGAAAGAAACAAAACAAAATTACTGCAAAGGAACAGATTGCATTGCATTTGAAGAAACACACTAAAATATACAAGCCTTTGCAGGTTAACCCTACAAATGGATCAGTTGATATATCGTAGCAATTAAAGCTGATAACCCCAAGAAATAATATAATTGGGAAACTCATTATAAAGGTATTATGGACATTTGTTGTTTTTGGTGAGAAACTGTAGTTCGGCTTGAGGGTTTTGAGCACCAGCACAGCTATGTGCAAATCTGATTCAGAGGAAATAGTGGGATTCAAAAAAATCTTTTTGTTTTTAAAAATCAAATAATATAAATTGCTAATTCAAGACATCTCGGTTGTACTGTGAAAGCTGAGGTTTGGGACAAAAATACACCAAAACAAGTCATTTTGTTGATGTCCATTTTCTCACTTCTCTGCTGATTCTCTGCAAAGCAGGTAACCAACCAGCTGTGTCTTAATCACAGCAAACCAATTCCTGATGTGTTTCCGCAGCAGCTCTCAGTGTACTCAGCTGCGAGGCTACATTTATTTTTGTCAATGCAACTCTGAGGACTAAGGTTGCAAACAAGAGAACAATTAATTTACTTTACTGGTCTGTGAATTAAAATGTTCCATGGTTCTGCAGCTTCCTGCAATTCGATTTCCTTCTCTCTCACTCTCTGTCTCTCTCGATCTCTAAATTGGTTCTAGAACTCTTCAAATTTTTCTATGCAGCCAGAGACTAGCGGCTATGCAAGTTCACCTGAATATGTTACTGGTTAAAGGAAAGAAAGCAGACGGTAGTCACAAGGGGAGCCAGGTCGATATTGAGAATACGTGAGGGACAGTGTTAGGCTCCCTTCCCTTCTTAAATCACCTGGATTAAATGTGATCCTGATCCACACAAGACCGGGAAAGTCATAGTCAGACAAGGCTCTGATTGGCTTCAAAACCCTCAAACTAGAGAGGGAACAATCAGGCAATATTCCTGTTAGGGGATGCAATCCCGGAAATCCTGATCTTGGGATCCTGTATGGCTCTCTCTAAGGTGCAGAGAATAATAATAATCGTTGCATTTGGTATAGCGCCTTATCATGCCTTTGCAACTTCACAAAGCACTTCACAGAATCCTAAGATTCTGAAATAACATGGGATTGGAACCGAACAATCCCTGTTCAGCATCGAGTCACCTATTTCTATCTGCAAGGCTAGTTTAGGAGACAGCCAAGGGAGTAACATCTATTCACTTGCCCTCCCTCAGGGGGTAGAGCTTGACACCATTTTCTGATGAGTACAGGTCATTTGAAGTTCAAAGATTCGATGTGCAAATTATCTGCAATAAGCCCATTGTACTCCAGCAACACCTAAACTGCAATTTTCCATTCATTTAAAATTATTAGGTACTGCTAACCATTTTACACAGGGTTTCAATCCCCCAATGTCTGGCCTAAGGAACGTCTAAGAAATGTTCCAACACAGCACCACAACAATATGAGACAAGTCTGCGTCCACAATTCACCACACAGCGATTTCCTTATGTCAAGCTTACCACTACGGATAGTTATCAAGTGGATAGCAAGTTCCCATTTTGGGGAATTGTGTGTGTGTGTGTGCACAGCAATGTCCCACAAGCAGCCATGAAGTGAATGACCAAATTTTATACAGAGGGGGAGGATTGTTGGCCAGGAAAACCCCCCTTCTCTCTTTGAATAGTCCCATCGGATCTTCAATGTCCACCTGATCAGTTTGGGGTTTCATCCAAAAGATGGCACCTCCAACAATGCAGCACTTTAGCGCTCCCCGACACTAGAACGTTTTGCCCACAAAATACAGTAAATTCACTTTACAGTTTATTCTGTGAAGCGCTTTGGGAGCGCTCTCGAAGAGAGAATAAGGCGCTATATCAAATGCAAGGATTATTATTATAATGTCAACCCAGACTATACGAGTTCCAAGTCCCAAGGTGGGGCACGAACCCACAACTTCCTGACTCAAAAAGGCGGGAGCCCTATGATTGAGCCAAATAGAATCAATGGCTCTATTATTTTATATAGAATCTTTCATTTGCTTTTTACCCATGGCAGTTCTTGTAGAAGTAGTGTAGGTTCGCAGCTTAAAATTGAGGCTAATTGATGAAGAATATAGAGAACCTTAGTTTTCACGCAATACATTTCCTATTAAATGAGTGTTTAAAAACAGCTAGCTTATTCCGTCTTCAGGCCCATGAAATTAATGTTGTGGGAATTATAGCTGAGTGTGAGGCCTGCTACTTCAGTCACAAAGGACATGCTTCTCAATAAATACACATCAACTAGGTTTTGCTGTTCTGTGCACGCACGTGGGAGGTGAAGAAATATGCTCAGGAAAACCTTTATTAAATTTGTTGTTATTGTTTTAACAAGTACTTTAAAGGTTATATTTTTTTTTTGGGGGGGGAAGGAGAAATGCAGAGATCTACACAACATTTTTGCTCCTCATTGTCTTTCAATACAGCAGTGAGGAAGCACAACTTGCTTGCTTTTGCAAGCATGTCGAGAAGGTCATACAAGAATGTCTTACTTTTCTGTGTTATTCCTCCTCACTGCTGTCTTGAAATTCTGAGTCAGAAGGGCATGGGTTCAAATTCCAAGTCAGGACTTGAACTCATACAGTTTAAATGGACACTTCAGTCCAGTGCTGGGGTGTGTTGAACTGTCGGAGATACTGTCCTTCGGATGAGAAGTTAAACCAAGGTTCCGTCTCCCTGTTCAAGTTGAACGTTAAAGATCCCATCGCACTATACGAAAACAGAAGGGAGTTTGGTGTCCTGGTCAACAATTCACTAAATAAAATCGATCACTCATTTCATGGCTGTTTGCGGGACCTTCTGTGCGCAAGCGTGTGGCCACATTTGTCTACAAATGCAAAGTCACTCCTAATTCCTGTGAAGCATTTTAAGACGCCCTTCTGACATGTACACCAAGGATTATTTATTATCATTGTGAGCTTGGGTGAAGGTTTTAAGTCAGAAGTGTATGACACCAAAATTGGAAGAATAGCACACGAATGCTGATGGACCATGAAGGTGACACCAAACTCATCTGTGGATTGAAAGAGGGAAGAAAGACCAAGGGAGATCTCACAATCTGGGAAAGAATAGTGGTTCAATAGTGTTAAAGCAACTTGCAACATAGGGATAACAGGTAAAGAACCTTTTGACAGAAGAAATTTCCAACTAATGCTACCTCATGTAAATGATGACTCATGGAGTCCTGTAGCTCAGTGGTTAGAGCACTTGCCTCACAAGCGAGAGACCTGGGTTTGATTCCCGGCAGGGCGAAATGTTGGGCAAGTTTCCTTAATCCACACACCTCTGTTTACCTAGCAATAAGTAGGAACCTGCTTGTTAGTCGATGGTCGGATCGCTTTTCCAGGGGTAATAATTCCTTTAATAAAACAGTAATAAATTGACCACTTGAATTGCTTCGCCCACAAAATATACATTCAATTTACTTATTATTATCAATAATAATAATATTCTGCGAAGCACTTTGAGACGTCTCAAAGACATGATAAGGTGCTACATCAAATGCAAGGATTATTATATTACAAGATTTCAGGGAAATTTTTGTACTGTGTGGTTTTCACCCTATTAAAATCCAGTGCTGCTTCTCAGAATTCTAATTGAAAATCAGGAATAAAGCCACATAAAACTGAAAAAACACAGTGGTCTACACAACCATAAATAGATGACTTTGGGGCGGAGGGGAGTATTTATGAGCTGCTGTTCTTAGTGATAATAATAACAACAAAATTACATTTGTAAAAGCGCTTTTCACGTCGGGAGGATGTCCCGAGGCGCTGGACAGTCAGCAACAACAATATAACACAACAGCAACACTGAATCCAAACTTGGGATGGACACTGCAGTTTACGTTGCAAATATACAAATTGACAATATTTGCATAAATATTTCGCAGATCGTGCCTGTAAAGGAATCTAATGATTATGCTAAGATTACTGCTCATTAAGATAAATGGTTGTGCGTTATCCTTCATTCTGAATTTAAGAATTCCAAGACTGCTTATAAATTTTAAAAAATGCTAATTTATCATGCCTTATTCTCCCACACTGCCCCTACTTGCACTAAATTATTCAACAAGCACTCTACATTAAAACAAAAGCATCTGTTTCTTATCCAAGCCACCCCAGTCTTTTTATACTGCACATTTTAACTTTTTACATACTGGAGTATTAGGAATGGCACTGAGGAAAATTAGAATCTGAACAAACAAATTTGAGTGATTGAAAGGGATGTGGAAATTGATGAGCAATAAGGTAAGCTCCTCTCTGACACGGGTTTAGAAGATTCTGCGGTTCAAATTGTAACTCGTATAACAATACTTGCGTTTGATATAGCGCCTTATCACGTTTTAATTGACTGCATGTTTTGTGGGCGAAACGCGATAGTCAATTGCACACAACAGTGTCCCACAAACAGTCGTGGATTGAGTGACCAAATTATTATTGTTATATTCCTAGAAATGCACTGCAATGAGAATTATGTTCATTCGAAAACATCTGCTGCAATGAACCTGCAATAGAATTTGCGAAACAGATTTTTCATCATTGCCAAATGAACATGCAGTGGTCAAAAATAATAATAATAATAATCCTTGCATTTGATATCGCGCTTTAGATAAATGTGTGGGAACCAGATCAAAACTAGATGTCCTAAAAGGCAGGGGGTGATTTGCTGGTGACTGACTGAAGGGGAGTGCATAGATTGATGGACGTAAAACAATTAAGCCACTGGAGGCATAGTACAAATGAAGCACATCTATCTGTACTGAGATTCCTCCAGACTCTGCACAGTTTAGCTTGGCTTTGTTGCCAGAACCCAACTGCTGAGTCAACAAGACAATTCCTCTCACTGAAGCAATTTCCTGAGTCAGTTGGTACACCATAAGTCCCACTTGATTCAGCAGAGTGCTTACGATTTTTGATGAAGATTTTTTAACCACAAGATGAAAATTAATAATTTACTGTGACGTGCCGAATAAGCTTAACAGAGGAAGACTGGAAAAATCATTAACAGCACATCCCTGTATTTCTTTCTCGAAGTTTCAGGTTATAGAAGACTGGCGAAGGTTTGGTTTGTCCATTTTTACTTACAAGTAGCTGTTTGCACTGTGCACACTTCTGCACATTAAATATCTTAGTTTGCAACAACAATTATAGTCAAAGATAGGTATTTGCTCACATCATAGCATGTTTTCTCATATCCGTTCCTTGCATTTAGTGAAACGTTGCAAATCACTGAATACTGATCTTACACGCACACACACACACACACACACACAAGTGCAAAATAAAAACAATTTACTGTTAGGCACAAGCAAACTAGAAATCAGCTCTTCAATAAGTTTGGGACAATCTGCACAAATTTACAGTAAAGAGTAATTGATAAGGTATCTCAGACGGGGTTTTGGGGACTCCCTTATTCAACCGGAAGTGACATGGTTACTTGCTAAGATACTTCTGGTGCCAATGACATGTTAATTTTTTTATATATAAAGAGTTCAATGAAGGTTTCCCCAAGTGGCTTAGTGAGATTATTCAGCGAGTAGCTGAGCATGGGTCAATCCATCAATCTACGCTTTCTGATCTCAGCAGGGGTGGTATCACAGCTGGATGCTGCGCTCCAGATTGTAGTAGAAGAAGCCAAAGCCAGCCATAATTCCTGCTCCCAAATAGTGTATCCACTGACCCCTGCTGGAGTTTCAGCTGTATGGATTTCAAGTGATATGATTAACTTTGACTGTGACGGCCCACAGTCAAAAAGCTCAATTCACTGGGTTCAACCTGGCAGTTAAAGATCGCTGTGCCCATCCTGTCTCAATCTCTGGTGGGAAGCTCAGATTTGATGGAAAATGGTTGAATATATTCAAGGGGGAAGCATTTTTTTAAAAATATGTATATGTGTCAATAACTGAAAAACAAAATCCCACGAGAAAAATGCTAGACTTCAATTTCACGTTTTGAGTTTGACAAGTAGTGATTATTATTTTGAGCTTCCCTGCACTTGCTTCCCGACACTTCAGTATTGATCGTACAAACTTCACAGTCGAGACTGCTGCTTTTCCAAAGCAAACTGTTTATTTGTAATACCTTGCATCCCGGTGTTAATATTCTCCAAAGAGGCTTTCAGCGCTTTTCACATGTTATTCATCTTTATTTGGTATTTAATTCCAGACAAGTTTGTCAGAAAACTTCAAGTGAGAATGCAACTTTTCTTTCTTTTTGGTCGTTGACAATATTTTTTACACGGTTTCTTTGCCCCTTGGGTACATGGAAGAAATCTTTTGGGAAAGCAAATAAAACGGTTCAAATGATGCACCAGAGCATGTTTTCTCTGGGGAATGAGGAGATGCAGACTCAAAGTGATTCTCGGAGAAGCAAACTGCATGTTTCCTGCACACAGACTTGGCTTCCATCTAATCAAACCAGATGGGAGTAACTACAGTACTTCTCACTTCAACAACAAGAAAAACAAATTACATCTGTATAGCGCGTTGGGAGGACGTCCCAAGGTGCTGGACAGTCAGGGATTTGGACCCAAGCGGGGGATTGGGATCAGGATCATTTCATTTGTGTGAAACAGATGATGATAATAAAATAATAATCACTACTTGTCAAGCTCATAGAGTAGGCTGAACCACATTCATTTCTATTTTGCTGGTTGAAAGGCACCTCTAGTACAGTACCCTGGAGAGAACCAGTCTCCAAGAAAGGATGGCAGAGATTGGGTTAAAAAAACAAAACAAAGCTTAAATAAGGAATCGTCGTCATTTGCCTAACGAAGGGAGTGCTGCACAGAAGATTTGTCAATTAGCTGCAAATTACGTAGAGATAGAAGAAATGCCACGATATCTGAGCAGGAGATGGGAAGCGTTGTATGTCTGCTGATGTATTTCTATATGCTTCAGTGTGCAACAGATTCAAATGTGCGCTCCACCTAGAAACACACTGCTCTGACATAGCATTACTTTATACCCAAAGAACGCGTTTTTGCGCTCGACAATGGAATTCATTCACATAAACGTTGCATAGGTGGCAAAAACTAAATCACTGTTAAATCAAACTGAAATCATTATGTAGGATTAAAAAAAACACATAACTGTTCGACTTCTATTATTTTGCTCCGTGTGCAATGTAAGATTACTGGTATTCCACTAAAATACCTCTATTGCCACCTTGTGTTATGAATGAGTTTACTACAGATTCCCACACACAAATTCACTCCCCTCCCTAATCAGTCATTTGTTGTATTCCACAGTTGAAACGACAGAACAAACCACGATTAACAATTTAAACATATTCACACGTTTATACACAAAGCCAAGGGCTGTGGTATTAGCGCACTGCAATCTGGGCACAGATCGGTTACGGAATTAAAACGAGGCACTTCGCCTGAATCGAAAGGTTGTGTTGAAAAGGCTTCTTTTGACATAAAAGTATAACACGGAGTGCCGTTTGCTATTGACATCACGACACGTCAGTTGATTAATGGGAGGAAAATTAGAGGGTTAGCTTGATGCTAACAAATGTTGATTTGCTAATAAATTTAGATACAATGTCTAAGAGGGTGGCCATTTCATTGAGAAAGAAGGCATTTTACAATGTGCTGCCATACTGGCACTCGATGCTTCCTCTGCCCTGAGCTCAAAACAATACTGAAAGCTCCAAATTACCCCTGGTAAGACTAATGGGGATACAAGATCTATCTTCCGAAATATGTGGCTGACTACATAAGCCATTAGTTTGAACACTTAATAATGCGATGCAATTTTTCCAAATTTGCATAAGCACATCATCTAGAAAGGGGGATTTTCTACACAAGTGTTAACTGTTTTATTACACGCACAGCTGCATTTCAAATTTTTAGCAATAAATTAGCAAATTGTTCGAGGTGGAACAAACGGCGCAAGATAACGNTTTTTTTTAATATAAAACACTCCAGCGTTCAATAACCTGTCATACTCTATTCACTTACACTGTAACTGGAATGGAATTTTGTTCAGAATATTGAAGCAGAAATTTCACGATAAAGTAACTTTGTAATTCAGAGATTTTAATGCTACGTCTTGGATCTACATATCTAATTACCTCTTAGCACAAAGATAACATCAATGAAGTAATTGCTTTTATTACATTATTGATTATGCAGTATGTCCCCATGATAAAACTTAATTACTTAAATAAGAATAGTACGGGGGAACATGTAACCACAGTTCTGGGTTATTTAGGGTATTCACCTCACCATTACCAGGTGTCATCATTTATGCGTTATATATACATCAAACTCGTTTATTTCATATTTTAATTGTCTGACAGGAAACCAAACAATAAGACACGGTCTGACCAGAACTGCAAACTACTTAGAAAGTACTTAGTAATGTAATATCACTGCTTGGTTGGGGAAGAAAAGGGGACAGGAAGGGAAAGAAGAGGAGCTAATATAGGTTTTAAAATCTATGAGTTTTACATTTAATATTTAATCAATTATTGAAATAGTTACTCAGTTATTTCGAGCTGAGGCTCATTTCCTATGAACCTGCATTAATATTATGCACAACACTAAACATAGTGAAGCAAGATTTGGTTACCAGAAGTGCAACGAGATTTAATTTGTTCAGATAGCTTTTATCAGTCAACACACAAGTAGACTGTTTCCACTAATGAACCAATTTGTCACCGCACTGGTGCTAACGATCTTCTGCAGAACAAAATCCTGAACTCCGGGAACCCGCGAAGCCATCTTGCATCCAATAAGCGAGTTGTTTTGAAAGGAAAGCAAAGCATCGAAGCTTTCATAAAGTGTTAACAGTGGAGCAGATCTCTACACCATCAAAATATTCAGCCAAGGGCATTTTGAACAACAACAACTTGCATTTATATAGCGTCCCTCACGCAGGGTAGTGTCCCAGAGCACTTTAACTGTGCTTTGTAGAACAACAACTCTTTCTGAATATATAGTTCAATGCTGGAATGAAAATCCACAATCTCAAGTGCAGTTATTTATAAAAAGATGAAAAACAACATACTCTCTCCCTCTGTAATTTTTGATACTGTCGACCACACTATCCTCCTTAATCATCTTTCTTCCATCATCTACCTCAGACCCAGGGCTTCCACTTTGTTTCCTCTAACAATTTTTCCTGCCGCCCACACGCAGTCACCTGTGGAGTACCGCATTGCTCTACCCACAGCCCCCTACTCTTCCTTATCTAGATGTTCCCACTTGGTTAACATCATCCACAGACAGGGAGTTAACTTCCATATATGTGCGGATGACATCTGAATTATTTAGGAGGATGCAAACTGGTATCAAGATAAAATGTAAGACGTTAATAATATAATAATCCGTGCATTTGATACAGCGCCTTATCACATCTTCGAGACATCTCAAAGGGCTTCACAGAATATTTTGTAAAGTGAATTGACTGTATATTTTGTGGGCGAAATGTGGCAGCCAATTGCGCACAGCAGTGTCCCACGAACAGTCTTGGATTAAGTCACCAAACTTTTTTTAAAATATTTTTTTAAAAAAGGAATTATTACCCTCGGAAAAGCAATCCACCAATTGACTAATAAGTGATCCACCAATCGGGTTCCTAACTTACTGCTAGGTAACAGAGACTTGTGGAGTAAGGAAACTTGCCCAACATTTCACTCTGCCAGGAATCAAATCCTAGTGGAGGGAGGTATTAAGGGATATGGTGAAAGCACAAGATTTAAAGGATCTGCCAAGATCTAATAAACTGAAGGAATAGGCTCAAGGGATGGAATGAATGTGCTCCTCCTGCTCAATGTTTCTGTCGTAAGGAAGTTTACATTTTTGTCATTTTATAGTTTTAAGATCAGGCAATCCCCCGATCAGCAAATAAGTTAGTCATTTTGTATTGTTGCTGGAAGTTCTCTTTTCGAACAGCAAACAGAAACCAAAGCACACACGTACGCTCTCTCTTGAATTGGAATACGAAATATGAATTGCCCCCAAACCATCAGAATTTCCACCTTGATAGAATTTTGCTTTCAGCCAAATGAAGCGGGTCAGAAAAGCAAAATGCACGCTCCTTTCATTGGTCTCGCTGCACCAACAATGCCAAGAAGACAGATAGGTTCCCTTGCCCCTCTGAAAGCAAATGCTGACAGCTATTCAAATGTGATGCAAGGGATCATTCCCTTCAATGCCAACAATTCTGTAATTGCAAGACTGAGATAGGCAGCACAATGGGATAGTTGGGGTGATGTTTATGATTTCAATCTGTACTTAAAACTGGAGAACAAGTGTACCAGTCATTATGGCTGCATACCCGATCAATGCCATATTTCAAATATCCATATATTCTCTAATTCATTCAAATGTAATCCTCCTGTCCAGTGAAGATCCCTTTACAACACTTTTGCAATTCATGCCACTCTCCTAGTCACTCTTCAACCCACTCAGAATTGTTTATCTGCTTAATAGATTCTCCCTGCATGAAAGCACTTACGTTTTTCTAACAGTCTAGACTAGCACATTATTGTACATATTGAACCACATTTATTTCATACTACAGTTTATTTTTAATCCTCCAAAGAGCTCTTCCCCAAAATGTATAACAAAGTTGTGGGGAGGCGGTTAGAATCGTTCTACATCAGTCTGCACCATATTTAATGATAACTGCTTATCAACGAAGCTGATGGCTTTCCCCCCCCGCCCCCCTCAGAATATACATACAATTTACATTCAAAAGCAGTTTATATTACAGTGAGGTCTTGGGAATCTATAAAATCCCAACCTGACATAGTGAAGCCCTATAGCAAAATACTAGTTTACTCGCTAAAGGCGAATATTGAGCTTCTAGTGCACAGTAATTATATACATTTTTAAATAATTGCTCATTAATGAAGAAGGCATTGATATTTCTGTGCAATGTGCACAAGAAAAATTACTTCCATTTCCCCATCTAACAACTATTCATTGAACCATCTGGAATATAACCTTCAGAAATCAAAGCCATTCATTTATTGAAAATAAATCAAAGACACAGACATAAAGTACAGGCCATTAAAAGCAACCCATCATGGTATAAATGGAAGAACACAATCAAAGAATACTAGTAGGTTCAGGAATTCTAAAAATTGTATATACACAAAAAACTACTGTCATAGGCTGCAACCTGTTAATCTCCAGGTAAAAACTGGACACTTTTCAGAAAGGATTAGAATAAATAATATGATGATAAATCCTCTTTGTGAACATTGTCACGTACAAACTTCCATGAATGCAGCAAACATTCACACACACATTTCCTGCATATGTTACCAGCAACATCACACCCGACAGAGTTATTTAATAGTTATAAGTCTAGTCACGGGCTCAGTATTCAAATTATTCTCTTGTTGTTCATGACTATTCCAAATGCCTTCATTACCTTTTAATTACCATTCTCCTCCATGATAACTTTCAATCCAAATAAAGAATCTATTCTCACGCAGTCTCTCCTGCAAAATCTTAACCTTTGTCTTGGATCCATACTGGTACTAAAACAATGTAAAATAACTTACTTTCGAAGATGCTCGTGCTCTTTTAAGAACAGTTCTGTTCTTCTGTTGTTAACTCCCGACCCACTTTTGTACGACCTGAATTAGAAAATGCATAAAAAAATCATATTTCATATATAAGTCTGCAGCCATGTATCACAGGTTTGGCAATACACATTTGTCACAGCTCTTAATTCTTACACTTGGCACCATTCTGGTTTGCAACTTGGTCAATTGCCTCCAATATTGATTAGGTCTGAACGTTTTCCAAGTATCTGCCGGTATTGAAATACATTTAACAAATGAAGTAATCTGCAAATAGAAAAAAAAACTGCCAGAACTGATACTTCTGCTGGATCTTCTTGTTCTGCATCATCCGATATTGTGACTCTTGATACCACAAAAAAATGATACAAGTGATTTGAATTTCTTAGTTTTAAATAAAGAATAATAATACTTGCATTTGGTAAAGCGTCTCATGTGAGGAGGACGTCTCAATCGCTTCACCGTGAAGTGTAATTGCTATGTATTTTATGGGTGAACACATACACGATCTTGGTGGATCCCCAACTAATTAGTTTAGGGTACCAAATTATTATTTTTTTAAACTAAGATTACTGTCTCTGAAAGAGCAATACTGCATAAAATACAATCACTGAAACAAAGAAAATGTGATACAAATATTTAAAAAATGTAAGAAATGTAAGTATTATTTTAGCACAAAGGATGTTACTGTAGTTGCCAAGGATGATAGCTAAATGTACTGTGAACTTTGGTCAATTTAGAAATTATAAACATCAGAAAGGGAAAAAAAACTGAAGATCAAGCAGGTTTCCTCACTATCCTTTCTACCCCCACATCCATGCCATGACCCCGTACCATCAAGACACTGGTCCTCAAGTTCAAAGCCCTCTATGGCCTCACTACCCCCTATCTCTACGATCTCCTAGCCCCCTATCATCCTGCCCACTCCTTCCGCTCAGCGGGCTCCGGCCTGCTTCGTGTCATGCTTGAAAGGCCATGTACAAAACGTTAAAAGTACTTTCAGATGCTGATTGACCTTCTTTGGATTTACACTTTAGCTTTTAAAAATAAGATCATTATGAACATAATAATCTGACTTCAACTCACTTGATTTGACCAAGGTGCATTACCACTGGCTGAGCACCATATCTCATTAGTTAAGATGCACTGAGCCCTTGCTAACATCATCATTTGGTGACACATCCAATAAATAAAACCAAAACACAAGGAAATTGCTTTGTAAGGATTAAACACTGTAGTCACTTACTCAATATCTTTCCGGACTGAGCCCAACAAGTCTTCCCGTTCCCGGATTGCAATAAAGTTTGCTTTAGTTTTATTATACTCGTGTGTGTAATCCTGTGAAAGCAAAGGATGAAAGTTATGAATGTGAAAGACGAACGCCCATATTTAAAACTAAATCCACAATCAGTCAAGAGGATTTCACGATGCTAACATTCTCGTTCCCAAGCGAAAAGGACCATCCAGAAACTGCGTTCGTTCATGGTGGACCTGTCAATTTGAAGAATTTAATGTATAATGAATGAGTCAAGTGCACAAATTTATAATAGGCTGCTATAAGTTACTTTCAACCTTTTAAATAGATCACGAATGTATCGCCACACATTAAAATGTAAAATGTCTTTTCCTGGGAGGTTATTATTCAGCAGAATTCAGTCTCTCGCTTTCCTTTTGCTGAGGTTGCTATCTTTACAGTCAACCTACAAAAGAGGGCATTTATCATTCAATTAGTCGCTTTCACAGCCACGTCAAGTCTTCACATTACATCATTTATCTTAATTTACATCAGGGATGATGGAAATCTTCCTCAAATTCTTTCTGTACTTTCAGCTCTATCACTTAGCACACTTATTTAACCAAATTGAAATGACTGGCTCCTGTCATCCCTTTGTTTTAATTTGCACAGAGCCAATAAATTCAGATGCTAGATTGCATCTGTTCTTTCTTGGCAGCTTGCCTATAAACACAACACCTGTGACATAAAATAAAGCTACAATTATTGGGCATATAAAATATTTCAAGACTTATGGTATATATTATAGTCAATGGTACTAAACGTAAAAGCACTTAGGTCTATACCAGGGAACCACAGGATATATAACTGCTGTATCAGAACATTTAAAGGGGTAACATTTTATTTTGTCATTGATAATTTCCATCAACAGTCAATCTACCACGTAAAACAATAAAAGACATATTTCTCAGTAAGAAACTGTGGACCATTATTGAATAAACCAGTACAACCCTTCATTAGTGCTAAGGTCATAAACCACTGAATGATGGAAAGCATGCCAGCACCTGCCGGAAACACCGAGCACTCAAGACTTCCCAGTATATTAAAAATGATGGAGTGATTTCAATGCTGCAATCTTATATTGTGATTCAGCCAATATAATATTTTGTAGCCTAGCACATTTTTATGAAGGTGACATTATATGAAGTAATGAATTTGTATGAATGCTCTGCCTCAATCCCTCCACTTTGCCACCTCCATGCCCGTCTTCAAATCGCAACTGAAGACCTTCCTTTTAGACCATGCCAACGGTCAGCTCCCCACTCTTCCCAGCTCGGGTGTCAAGCTCCAACACTATTGAGCACTCCGAGACACCGCCCTCCATGAAGGGCACTGTATAAATGCAAGTTATTGTAATGAGATAACTTACTGCCACAAAATCATTGCCAAGTAACAGTGTTATCCGAGTAACTGAAAAGCATGTCAATTTACTTTTACGTTTTCTTTTTTAATCATTTAAGTTATATCCCACCACGTATTAAGATATAGATTACAGTGACAAGGTGGTTATTCGAATGGTTATTCAGTCAAAGGAAGCACAACCACAGATGAGATGCTGTGGTTACAGTATAGGGTATGCCAAGCACGTAGCTTGAACTAAGTTTAACCAACCTACTGAGAATTCACGTAGGGAGCTCATTCAGCTCTATATATGCTATGGAAAATTCCAATCTTTTCATACATCTCATTTGTAAGATCGAATACATCCAAGCAGATGGCTCCTGGAGGTGGAAAGTTGTCAACTCTGTATAAAATTCTTGTCACGTTTTGAAAACTACCTCTTCAGTCCAGAGCTGACCCTGATCACCCAGAGACTCACTTTTCTACCCACTGCTGCATTTCAATTGAAAGCATAATCTTCAGAATCGGAAAAGAAAAGATGTTTGTACCCCAGTTTCAGATTTGTAGTCGAAATAGACATTAATAAAATATGGAAGGCGAGTTAACTGGACCCTTTGTGGATGTGGCTGCACTGTGAACTAAAACCTCTCCTCTCAAGAGCTAGGTTTCCTTCTGAAATACTTTTAAACTACAGACAACAAAAGTTTAAACAAATCTCGAAGGTAACTCTGTTTCACTTCATATGCAGAACACTGTGAAACACCTTCAACGCAAACTGATCTCAAAGGTGACATTAAATTCATAAGTTTCCCTAAACTTTTAACTATTGCCAGAACAATAATAGCATGTTATTAAGGTAGCTACTGTGATTATATAGTATATACCAGCAGAACCACTTTCATGCAGAACATGTTGATTTAATCTTACAAAGTCTTTCATGTGTACTGTAATAGGTGTAATTTACCACCCGAATTCTTTGGCCATTATATTTTCACTACATGAGTAAGATGTAAAACAGGTTATGTAGAGTATGGGAGCAAAACTCAAGGCATAGATTTAAATTCTAAAAAACTAACACGTCAAGCAAGACGACAGATAAAAATTGAACGTGCATGCACACACACCCATGAAAACTAACAGAAATAGCTGATGCCACATTGGATGATAATCTTTGCATCTGCATTTAGTTGAACCTGTTAAAACCGAAAAACATCTCAAAAAGCAGTGCACAGGTAAACTGCTGTCAAGTGTAGCGACTACGTATCTGTGGGCGAACGCAGTAGGCAATTTGTGCCAACTGTCCTATGAACAGACATGTAATGAATCTGGAGAAACAGGCACCTCAGTTTAACAGTTTAAACTAAGATAAGCAAACACTTTGAACAATGATTCCATTTTGAGGTTCAGAAGATTTTTATTTTTTCTTCTGAAATTGTTGGGAACTGCATTAGTATGGGTCAAAACTTTCATTCTTTCAGCTATGTCAAACATTCAGCAAAAACTTTTAGCTGAACCCATTTTGGTACTCTCCCAAAACAGGATCAGTCCACATTCTCAAATGTTAAGGCAGCTATGTCTGTTTAAGAACAAATTCTATCCTGTCACAGTAAATAAAATAAAATTGTAATGCAATAAAGATTCACTTCACCTGTAATATGTCCCTGTGCCGTTGTAATGTGTGCATGAGTGCTGCATTCAAGGATGTTACTCCAGGTGTTGAAGTGTATTCTGCCATTTTGTCATTTACTCCTGTGAGCTGAAGGAAGGAAAGAGAATAAAATGTTAGAATATGTGCACAAAAAATAAGTTTATGAACTTTACTCCCCCATGAACCATGAGAAAATGCAAATGAGTTTAGAACCTCCAAATACATGAATGAAAAACAGAAAGTTCTGTTGTTTCAGATGACAATGGATCAAACATATTTGCAATAGGATTAGCACTGGTTTAGACACAGGGGGGTTTAATGCTGCTAGATTATATATAATTGACTGCAAGAGAGAAACCACTTAGGTTCATAGAATCCTTAGGCAAGTTTCCTTACTTCACACGCCTTTGTTTACCTAGTAGTAAGTTGGAACCCACTTGTTGGTCAATTGGCGGATCGCTTTCCAAGGGTAATAATTCCTCCAAAAGAAAATAATTTGGTTACTCAATCCACGACTGTTTGTGGGACACTGTTGAGCATAATAGGGTGTCTTGTTTCACCCACAAGATAGTCACTCCACTTTACAGTATATTCTTTGAAGCACTTTGAGACAAAGTGATAAGGCACAATATCAAATACAAGGATTATTATTATATTCTAACATTTAGGTAGGAGCCATTAATTCTCATTGTGTGTATGTTCGTGTGTGGAGATCCAGAGACAAATGAAAGAACAGGTCACTGGTCACCAAAGTGTAAAAGGAAGGTTAGTCACACCATCATTACAAGCAGTCCCACTAAACGATACTGTACTAGAGATTCAAGTTCACCTTAGCTAAAAGTTGCTCTATCTCCACGGCCATCGTCTCAAACATTCTGTCCTGGCTCGACCCATTAAGAAGAGGTGTTGTGTCCGAACTGCAGGATGGAAAAGACACAAACACTAGAACACCAATACAGGAAAGAGCGGATTAAAAAAGTAGGAAAATCCCGGTCTAAAAATTTCTAGACAACGTTTAGAAAAATAAATCTAGCCAAAGTTCACAGGAGCAGACATTTCTGGTGATCAAACTTGCTTGCACTTGATTTCCTTTTAAAGTGCAGGGACTGTTACCGTGAATTAGAATTTGGCACAACAACTTTCTGCTCATTTTTATTAACATTGCTGGGCCGATGAAACAGCAACAGAAAAAGCAAACCATTAAATGCGTGTGACTGGGGAATTATGCACTGGTAACAACCGACACAAGTACCACTTTTATCTGAAGTGCACTGCTAATGACTACTAACAGTAAAACCATATTCACAAGCTTCACAATGCACACTTCAATTTTAAATTCTTGAATTTCACATAATAATGGGGTAAAAATAGGCCGAACAATTCAGCTATCAAGTGTTGGAAAATGGACAGGGTACCAGTTGTATAATGTAATGGAATGTTTGATACAACCCAATGTTAGTTTTACATAATAATGTTGATAAGTAGTTAATGAGACTATTTTCTATTATCACAATAATAGGCAGGAAAGTGTACAGTTCTGCAGTGAAATCTATAACTAAAAAGTAAAATAATCGAATTCTTAATTATTACATTTCTTCTGAATACAATAGCCTCACCCAACTCACAACCTATAAATTCTAGAACATAATAATCAAAGTAGATTTTTAGATATGAAAAACTCTCATAAAACCCTCAAAGGCAAACATCAATCGGAACTCGGGAAGCAAAGTGGCGCTGCTTGAAAGTAAAACACCATTTCCATTTTTAGTTTTCTCATTTTAACGCCTTATGGACGTTCCAAGAGATGCATTTTATCAACACTAACAACAACTTGTATTTATATTCGGCTCTTCGCATGGGGTAGAGGTAGAGTCTCAGAGCCCTTGCTAAGCTACATAAATACATATTATGGAAAAGTAACAATGCTGCTGAATTTCAGGAATACTAGCCGATCTCCCAATGAGCTACTCGACCATAATTTTTTAAAAAAGTGTGAAATGATTTTGTGACCAGTGATCACACTGCTAACGAGTGATTAACCAGAGTGACCCCAGTCAAGTCGCGAAATAAAATATGAAATTTGGTAATTTAGTAAATTAAACTGTGAAGTGCAGGTGAAATGCATCACATTTCACTTAGACACAGCTCCATCTGACAGGAGATATTGCCCATATCAGAGGGCATGACCAGAGAAGAAAAAAGATGCATATTTCTTGAAAATCTGCTCAGATCAGGGCACTAATGTTTCAGTATCTGTTTGGCATAAAGGGTGCTACATAAATGCAAGTTGTTGCTGTTGTTGCAGTTGCCAAAACGCCAACTTTACAAAGGTTGAACTCTTGTTCTCCATCTGTCAATGAATGAATTTCAACAGTAATGAGCACTGTAAGCCCACACCACTTAGAAACATAACTATAACTTGCTTACAAGCAGTTAACTATAACTCACTTGTTGAAACTGAATTTTAACCACCAGAAAGACATTTTAGCAGCTGAGTAGGTTTATTCCCATACCCTTTTTGCTTTTTTTTCCCCTAAGTACTTTTATTACTACATTGATAGATTATAGTCAATTAATTTCCTAACTTTTTTACAAATATATTAGTAAAGATTATTGTGTAGTACCTATACCTGTCGCGTCGCCCATCTCTCGTACTGTTGCCGCTGTAGCTTGTGCAGAGTTTGCTGAAGGAAACCAGTTTCAAATCCAGTTCATTCTCTAGTTGCCGAGCCTGCTTCCGCAGGTCTGTTGATGGGAGAGAGACAAAATTTCAAAGTAAACTTAAAAAGAAGTACTATTATATGTTGGACACAATTTTTTCCATACTTTGCGATAGTTACTTCAGATAAGGTTGTGCAACTTCTTAAACTTTTGGAAGTTAAATAATTTTTAACCACTTTGTATTATTTGCTAGCAATAAAACAACAAGATTCCATTTATTGAGCGCCTTTCACGTCGGGAGGACGTCCCAAGGCGCTGGACAGTTGGGTCAGGACCCGAGCAGGGGGGAAATGGTGAGGGGAGGGAAGGGAGGGAGCGAGGAGGGGGTAGAGAGTCGAGAGGGGAGCTGAAGGCACGGTCAAAGAGAAAGGTCTTGAGACCGGCCTTGAAGGAGGAAAGGGAGGAGCGGCGAAGGCACTGGGGGATGGAGTTCCAGAGCCTGGGGGCTGAGAGGCTGAAGGCCCGGCCACCGATGGTAGGGCGGTTGGGGCGGGGGATGTGGAGCAGACCGGAGCCAGAGGAACGGAGGGTACGGGCAGGTAGGTAGGGGTATAGTAGGTCAGAGAGGTAGGAGGGAGCGAGGCCGTGAATGGCCTTGTAGGTGAGGATGAGGATCTTGAATTCGATCCTCTGGGGGATGGGGAGCCAGTGGAGGCGGGCGAGGGTGGGAGTGATGTGGTCGCGGTGTCTGGTGCGGGACAGTACACGAGCTGCAGAGTTCTGAATGACCGGCAGTGTGGAGGGAGGTGCCGGGAAGGCCGGCGAGGAGAGAGTTCCCATAGTCCGGCCTTGAGGTGATAAAGGCGTGGACCAGAGTTTCAGCCGCGTGAGGGGTGAGGTAGTGCCGTAGTCTGGCGATATTCCAGAGGTGATGGAAGGCGGTGCCAGTGGTGGTGCGGATATGAGGGAGAAAGGACAGCTCAGGGTCGAACAGAACACCGAGGTTCCTGCTTGGTTTTGAGAGGTGTAGAGAACAGCCTTGGATGCTGAAAACAACAGGTGTAAGACAGATACAATTGTAATAAAATTAATTATACAGCCATTGGGTATGCAGCCAATTATAAATCCAGCACTTTTACTGGCCATACCAGTTTTATCTGAGTGAAGAGTTTCAACAGCTGAAAGCCAAGGAACAGTCAGAATATATTTCGGATTCTCCTGAAGAGAAATTGTATTCACTGTCTGCCAATCTCCCCTGTTCAGAAGCTAACTGTTCTTACTGATAAACTCAAAGAAAAAATTGACAATGGTAGATTCTTAGTTTCTACTTTGCATTTACCCAGCGTTTTTAATACATATTTTTGTTTTGTTCTCATCTTTTACTTTTCACAGTATAGTCCCTGAGCAAAAGAACAGTAAAATGTGTCTCATCTCTGCTGATGCCATTCAATTCCACGCTAGGCAAGAGCTTAAGATTTGACCAAACAACTTTTTCTCCTTCCCTAAATAGAAGGATCACCACCCTGATGACAGATTGAAAACATGGGAACAACCAGGTCAATAGAAAGACATCCTGTTAGTGAAAGTTACACTATTGCATCGCTCTACAAAAAAATGACACATTACTTGATCAACTAAATCGCTATCGTTATTCACATTTTACAGCATAAGTTACTCTTATAATGAAAAGCTTAAAAAGGCCCAAAAGTCAACATGCACTTGAAGTTGTCAGAATCAAATGTTGAACAACGAATTACATTTGGACAGAGCCTTTCACGTCGGGAGGATGTCCCAAGGCGCTAAACTGCAACACTTCAGTTCAAATAAGCAACTCAATCATGGGAGGCTGTCACTTCAGAATGTCAGCCTTGACAACAACAACAAGATTGCATTTATAGAGCGCCTTTCATGTCGGGAGGACGTCCCAAGGCGCTGGACAGTTGGGTCGGGACTCGAGCAGGGGGGGAAATGGTGAGGGAAGGGAGGGAGCGAGTAGAGAGTCGAGAGGGGAGCTGAAGGCACGGTTGAAGGGAACAGCTGCTTCTCACAACAACAGAAACAAAAACTTATTGGAACAAACATCCCATGAACTCTATTTCTATGTATTGCATTGAAACAACACAGCAAAATCAGTGGAATTCCATACAACGATACATCACAAACACAGGGCATTTGGCTTAACTAGTCTGAGCCGTTCAGCATTCAGATGATGGATGATTTTTTCCTTTACAGCGAAGACACTGCAGGTAAAAAAAAAAAACGCATCACCATATATTTTAAGGGTTGATAGTTTCGACCTAGAAAATGGTCAAGAGCTGACTGGACTTGAAGGGGTTTGAAGGTTTCACCCCAAGCCGAGCGTCAACAGAATTGAGCTTCCCGGAAAGAGCGGTTTTTCAGGCGCATGCACATGTACAACGTGAGAACAGGCGGCAGCATTCCCCACGGTCACATGGCAACCACAGCAAAACATGACTGTGAAGTCCGTCCGGATCTACTGGTGAAGCGGGGCCAGCAGACAGGTCACAAGATCACGAGAGGTTCAGCTGAAGGCAGAGGCCCTTGAAGCCCATTAGGCCTCATTCTTCCAGCTGATTCTTCCCAAGCACATTGGGGGCCTTCCATCACAGCATCGAACTGTTCCTTACGATGACTCCCAGTCTCCTGGTTCCTTTTGTGCCCTTGGATCTGACAGGAAGGGTTTCTACCATTGGGTGCAACAAACCCTGATGGGGAGCCAATGGAACTCGGGGGAGGGGATTATATCAAATGCAGGTTAATTCTTCGTCATTTTTTCTCTCTCTCTCCCTCTCCGCGTTACCCCTCTCTTCCACCCACTTCAGCCCCCCCACCCACCCACTGCCCCCCCACCCACCTACGCACACTCAGCCCCCCCCACCCACGCACTGCCACCCCACGCACGCTCTGCCCCCAACCCACCCACACTCAGCCCCCCACCCACCCACGTGTACGCTCTGCCCCCCCACCCAACCGCACCCACGCACTGCCACCCCACGCACGCTCTGCCCCCCACCCACCTCCCCCCCCACCACGCTCAGCCCCCCCACCCACCCACGCTCAGCCCTCCCACCCACGCACACACACACACCCCCCACCACCACGCTCTGCCCCCACCCACGCTCCCCCCACCCACGCTCTCCCCCCCCCCCCACCCACGCTCCCCCCACCCACACACACACTCACTCCCACCCCTCCCCACACACTCCCCCCCCTCACACACTCCCCCCCTCCCCACACACACCTCCCCCCCCCACACCCTCCCCCACACACACACTCCTCCCCACCACACACTCCCTCCCCCACACACACACCCCCCCCCCACACCCCTCCCCCCACACACTCCCTCCCCCCACACACACACTCCCTCCCCCCACACACACACTCCCCCCTCCCACACTCCCTCCCCCCACACTCCTCCCCGGGGGGGGGGCGATGTCAGCGGCGGAGTGAGCGCGTGTGTGGAGGCGGCGCTGACAGCGGGAGCGGGGCCTCGGCCTCTCGGCGGGAGACGCACCGAGAGAGGAAGTCAAAGGGTGTCCGAAACATCAACCCCCCCCCTCTCCCTGTCATGTACAGGCCCCGTACAAACACCCCCAACCCCCCCACTGTCGGGAGGGAGGGCGGGAGGGAGGAGTCGCTATCAGGAGCCCCCACACCCCCTCTCTCTCTCACCTTCCCAGTAGTTGCTGCTCCCCGCCGCCATCTTGGTTTCCCAACGGCTCTCAGACCATCAGCGGGTGGGGGGGAGGGGGCGTGTCCAATCACAGCGGTGAGAGGGGGGCGCCGGGGCTGCTGCTGCGGGAACAAAGGCTCGGGCCTCGGCTCAGAGAACTACAGAAGGGGGGCGGTTTGTTTTCAGGAAGGCGGTGGAGTTTGAACTTGAACTGGATGGCCTTTAATCTTCTTTCTTCTTCCCTCTCATTCAGTGGATTGCTCGCCCCCTCCTTTGCGTTCTCCCCTTCATGGTACGGTCCGGGTCTTAAAGGGACCGCGCCGCGAGGGCCGTGTGCGCACGCGCGCCAGGTTTTAAAGGGACGTGGTGGCGGCGGTGGCTTTGGGTGACGTGTCAGCGCCATCCGGACAGACAGACAGACAGACACACAGACAGACAGAACCTTATATAAATAATCATCATCATCCTCCTCCTCCTCCTCACCGCCGCCGCCACCACGTTGGACATTTCCGTCATCGGAAAACGTCTCGAAGCCGCTTCACGGCAATTACCGTGAAATGACGGCGTTTCGAAGTATTTTGTTCGGGCAAATTTGCCGAAAGGTTAACGAATAATCATCATCATCATCATCATCATCTTTTTGCATTTTGATAGAGCGCTTTTCACGTCGGGAGGACGTCCCGAAGCGCTTCACAGAACACACTGTAGAGTGAACTGACTGTATATTTGTGGGCGAACGCGGCAGCCAATTGCGCACAGCAATGTCCCACAAACAGTCGTGGATTGAAAATGACCAATTTATTATTGTTTTGGTTTTGGAGGGATTATTATTAGGCTCTGTGTGGAGTAAGGAAACTTGCCCAAGGTTTCGCCCTCTGCCTGGAATTGAACTCAGGTCTCTCACTTGCAAAGCGAGTGCTCTAACCACTGAGCTACAGGACTCCATAATGACGCCTCACTTGGAAACCAGTCACTGGGGGGGGGGGGGACACTCTTCCCGCTCCGCTCCTGTTAACCCTGAATGCCGAAGCCCGAATGGTTAGGGTGGCCCTAGCTTGACAAGCGGCAGGAGAGCTTTGACAGGCTCCAGCTGTAACCCTAATGCACGTTCTTGACGTCCCTAAGCCTTGGTTCTGGACCCCAACGCTCTCCGGAATTAGACAACCAGGAAGAGAGTGCGCATTCCATCCCAATAAATATCGCTGGAATTTCCAGGTATAGGTGGGATGCATGGAACTCTGGTTTGGATACCCTTAGGTATGGTGATGTGTTTTCTGCACGTGTCAAGACACCCAGCTGACCAGAAGTGTACCATTGGTAAAGAGTCGACTCCTATTGCAGGAAGCCATAGAAAGTTTAGATTCCACGTTTACGAGATCTCGGGTTTAAATTCCAGTCTTAGCCAGTTGGCATTTGGGTGATACAGTCGAGCAAGAACAAACTCCATCCCTTTCATGCTCCCGCTAAAGCCATAAAACATGCTTGATGTCAAGCTGGCAGCTTCAACAGTAGGTGCTCAAAGATGAAAAGACAAAAGGCTGTTGTTGTGCGTGTATGAGAATGTAAGGCAGGGAAGATGCCAGAAGATAGTTCTTCACCCAGAAAGCTGTAGATGCTCAGTCCTTGAACATCTTCAAGGCTGAGACTGATAGATTTTTTTAAAAATAGAGGGATTAGGGGATATGTGGATAGGGCAGATAATTAGAGTTAGGTCTGAAGATCAGCCATGATCTTATTGAATGGTGGGGCAGGCTCGAGGGGCCGAATGGCCTACTCCTGCTCCGAATTCGCATGTTCTTATGTTCTTATAGCAAAAGAGGAAAATTGAGGAAGGAGTACAGAAAAATCTGTCCTATCCAATGGTCATCGTAAATAATGTCATACGTTTTGCTTTCAAGTATGGGAACACATTTAAAAACACCTGCCTCAAGGCCAATTATAAAGAATAATATCTCTTTAGGATTGTTAAATAGGCATTTGCAGACTTGATTCATTTTCAATCAGGTGATAAAAGGCCTCAGTAATCGATTAGAAATTAAAACAGGCAGCTTTAGACAGATTTAATTCAATCTGTATACATTAATGTAAAGATATTTGGTTTCTTTAAAATAGCACCTTGTGGTTCAAATTGTTAATTACATATGCAAGTTAAGTCATTTACCTGAAATGTGCAGAAAAATAAAATTCAATATCACATCCGATCAAACAAAATGATTCAGTTACAGGATCCTGTTTGCTGATGCAATTTGTTGTGACAAACGGGCCCTGAAAATGGAATGAATTACTTGTGAAACCTCTCTGGGTATATTGATAGCATTTCAAGGCGATAACGTATTTTGCAATCGAATGCTAATAAACTCCTGACTCTGCTTTTGTGATTTATAACAGTTTGACCTCAAGCTGGTTGTTGCCTTGAAACTCACTCCAGCCTGCATTATATTCAACATTGTATATATTCACAATAATGTCAGTTTGCTTTCACTATTCTTGGTAAGTCTGGAGCAAGTCTTTGACATGCTTCACTGTCTGTTGGTATACTACTGCACTAATCCAATGTAAACCAAGACCATAATTGAACAATATTAATCTTTACATTTGATTAAGCACCTTTCATATCAGGAGGATTTCTCAAAGCGCTTCAAGGGATTTTAGTGACTGTGCTTTGTGGGTGAATGCGGCAGTAATTTGCTCACAGCAAAGTCCTACTGACGGGGATGAAGGGAATGACCAATTTTATCTGGTGGACTGTTGGCCAGGCCACTGGGAGAAACTCCCTTCCCTTTTGGAATAGTGCTATGAGATCTTTAACGTCCATCAGAACACGCAGATGGGACCTTGGTTTAAAACCCCATCCAAAGTAAACCACCTCTAACAATGCAACACTCTCCCCAGCATTGTATTGGAGCACCAGCCTAAACTCTTGTTTTCAAAGTCACTCCACACTGCCTGAACCCACTACCTTTTGACTCGGAGGCGAGAGTGCTATCAACTGAGCAAGGCTGACACTTTGTTATGATGTGAAACACAGTTTATAGCTAAGAGTGAAATATCGAGCAATCCCAGAGACAGAAACGCAACAGCTGAGTCCAGTAGATTATACAAGTCGGCAAAATTGCACTCCATCTTCCTTCTCTGCTCTGACAGTACCCATCATGCGAATGTATCATAAATCACTTGCTTCCGCTGCCAATTTTTATCTCAGTCGTGATTTTTTTCTTCATGGATTAGTTAATTGTGTCATGTCAAGATTAAAACTGCACCACTGGACCAGCTGTACATCTAATTAGCAGGTCCTTTGCAATATTGCAGAGATCTCGTCATGTTAGTTTTGTTTTGTAGTCTCGTAACTAACTGACTGTACGATCTGTGTACTGCACTCTCTGATATGACAAGCATTTTGCACAGTTCTGACTAGTAAATGGAATCAACTGTAAATTTGTACTGTGCCATATATTAGATGTCCAAAGTGCTAAACAAAGATAAATATTTAGATGCCAGTGACTTTATACATAAATGTACTTTCACTGCAGAACTAAATGAATGGGAAAAATGAAACGTCAGATGTTCAATTACCAGCAGCAAGAACATTTTTATCCTCTTTAGTCTGTCTTCACTGTGACTGCTCTTTAAATAAAATGGTTGTTTTTACACTTATTTGTAAGTGCAAAATGTCGCTCACGGACATCAATTACCACATCCTGCACGACTACAACTGGCAAACTTCAACCAACCAATGGATTGGAAGAGCGTAAACTTCATTTCAAGTTCGCCTCGTTAATCTTTCATAGTGGCAGATCAAGGAGTGCTGCCACTGGATGAATTACTGCAGCCCTGGAAAATATGAGGAGAGAAGTCATCCTGAGCGCTCCAAGGGCTTATTTCTAAATGTAGCAGAGTGTTGGCAACTTTATTCAGAGAAACATCAGCAAAACAGCTCCATCGCCGATAACCATCTTGACTACGAATCAATTCACACATGCTTTTAAAATTAAGACTGGAAACTGCAAAAGGTTATTGCCTGTCCAATAATATTTCAACAGATTTGCAACCTTCCTGTAGTAAATAAGCAGGTATATCGCCATCTGTATCGAGTCATATTATAAACCTGTACAAAACTTTTTAGATATTTGAAGGCTTTTTTGAAGGCCTCCGGCCATGATGGCATCACAGCAAACAGCCACAAGTTTCCTGAATCATTCAGAACACTTCTTTGGTGATATTTCACTTTTGGAGATTCTTCTCTTCCTCAATAAATCACCAGGATAAATAGTGCCTCTTAAATAAGACTGAAACATTTTGATTTGATGAAATGGAAACTGAGTTGCACACAAGGTCTTGTGTTCTTAGTTGACCCATCTACAACAACAACAACTCGCATTTATATAGTGTCCTTCATGTAGGATAACGTCTCTGAGCGCTTCAGTAAGACAGAGTTGGACACTAGAGTGAAAGGGAGTGCAAATGGGGGAAGGTTTGGTCAAATTAGGTTTTTAGGTTGGATTTAAAGACTGATAGAAAGGGAGCGAGACGGAGTGAGTTCCAGAGGTTAGGGGCTTAGTAGTGAAGGCTTGGCTACCGACAGTGACGTGAAGGGAATCCTGTTCATTCCAGAATAAGCAATGGAGGACAAAAGTTAAACTTCAAATACAAAACAGCACAACAGCATCTATGTGCTTGATGAAATATTTATTTTCAGACGCCAAACCTTTTCACTGATATCCAGTTAAAGTCACAGTATTTAGAATTAAATACACAAATCTTGACAAAACAATCCTGTGCGAAAGAAAGTACAAATGAACGAGTGAAGATTATAATATTTAAAATAATTCTCCAACACCACAATGGGGCTAAAATTCCAGCAGAAAGTATTTAATGAGTAAACTAATATACAAAAAAAATCAGGTGTTTTTGGCAATGCTGTATTTCTGGTGATCATCATACTGTATTTAGGCAATCCAGGTATACATTCAGTGGCACGCAACAAAACATTCACGCAAACATACTCTCGCACACACGCAGAGTCCATTATTATATGAACTGTCACCCACATCGCCTCGGTATTTTGAAAAGAACGACATGCCAAATGGCAGGACTATAAAAATTTTGAAAAATGTGCTTCAAACGTAAGATGTTGAAGTCTCTTTTCAGTAGCCACCTCTTCTGTCGTTATTCACCTGAAAGCAACCTCTTATCTACACTGTGTAACAGTACTTCATTTTTACAGTAAAAAGTTAAAATGTAGATTTTAAGCTGGTCTACAAATCGGTATTTCTGCAGTTTTGTTATGAAGTTGCAAATAAGGATGACAGTTGTGGAAAAACGTCCTATATATATATATATATATATATATAAGAAAACAAAGCTAATTTTTAAAAAATAATTATCAGTGACCAGGAAAGAGCAGATGATACCATTTCCAGGAAGGTCTAATTAGCCCATTCTCGTCATCCTTTCTCCCCCATTCCCCCTCCCCCCAAAAAGCCATTATTCAAAAAAAAAACAGTACACAGTACCAGTGTTCATTGTGACAAAAATGAAAGCAAACGCATCGTTTAAGAACAAATGGTCTGGATTCACTTCTTCACAATCACCTCCTGCATTGTTTTGAATGATGCAACACTTAGCAGCGCTCGGGTAGATTTGCACTGCAATTTTAAATTGCTGGTGTTTCTGGAATTAGAATCAACTTCAGAGCATTGAAGCAGAAAAAATGCTCATTTAAACACTAGAATCCTGAAGTTTTCTAATGAGGAGTGGGAAAGGGGATGGGGGGGGGAGAGAATAACAGACACACTAACACACACACACCCCTTACCTCTGTAATACTCTTACACCAAACAAAGCTGCAGCATATCTTTGATTGAAGTGCATTACACTTTAAAATGCCACAGCTTTAAAAGTGCAATTTCACTTCCACTCCATTTCTTTTCAAAACTACATTTGCAGAGAATACAGCTCACCCTCCAAAAGGAGAATTACGAAATGGCTGGAGGTTAGAAAAAGGAAATTGTGCATCTTTTGCTTTCCTATATATTAAAAACAAAGTTACCCTGCAGCTTTTAATAATGGTACAGTTTTTCAGTACTTGATAGACAGAGGCTCAGGTGGTAGTTACTCTAACATTCTTTGCATGGCTGACCGTTAAGCTACAGTGCAAATCGACTGTCGGGTTAGGATATGTGCAATATTTAAGTGACGGTGAGAGCTGTCACTCAATCTCGCAACATTCTACTCTTCCAAAAAGGGCAATCGTGAATGTCACTGAAACAACACCCGGAGATTTCCACTCGAGTCGTTACAGTAGTTCAAGCATTTCCTCTCCATGGGAGGTTTTGCTCAATTCAAGGCCAGGAGCAGAAGGTGTTCTTGGCAAAAGGTAATGATCATTATTGCCAAGCCAATGGAACGGACTTGATGTGCTAATGTTTATTAACATATAAAGTGTCTTCGTCACTGTCCGTTTCATCCTGGAACTCGCTACTGAGAAGGGATTTCTTTGAGCCCATGGACATCATTCGGATCTCATCTTCGTACTCGTCCCGATGCTGCCTCAAGCGGTGGAAGCCATCCTTCTGGTGGTTTGACTTAATAGAGCAGACGCACCATACAATGCAGGCGGTCACAAAAATCGCTGACATTGATGCACCTGATTAAAGAGATAAAAGCCCATAATGTCGTTGCAGGCCAAAGAAAGTCTAATAATAATAATAATCCTTGCATGTCTTCAAGACATCTCAAAGCGCTTCACAGAATACTGTATATTTTATTTATGTATATTTTGTGGGAAAAATGCAGCAGGCAATTACAAGTGTCCCACAAACAGTCGTGGATTGAGTGACCAAATATTTATTTTTTAAAATATTTTTAAGGGATTATTACCCCCAGAAAAGTCAATTGATTAACAGCCAGGTTTCTACTTACTGCTAGGTAAACAGAGGCTTGTAGAGTAAGGAAACTTGCCCAAAGTTTCGCCCTACCCAGGAATCGAACCCAGGTTCTCTCACTTGCAAGGCGAGTGCTCCAACCACGAGGCTACAGGACTATTAGTAACCCTTTGCTATAAATGACTAACCAGGTGATAGATTCTTACCTGCTGCTGTCACAACTAGTTCTCTGGGTAGACCAAACAATTTGTTGTCCACTTCAACAACTATTACCAAAGAGCTAGCTGATTCGTATGATGACACAAATACCTACAGTACAAGAAGATAACAATTGGTTATATTTTCAAGCATGATGAAGTAAATCATTGTGAATTGCCATTACATGGAGAATTACGTAGATCAAAAGACAAATTTTCAAAAAATAAACATGAAGATCGCTATGTGGTATTGGGGAAAATATGAATCTAAAACAGGACACAAACAACTTGGGGGAAGAATTCGCAGTAGCACACTTTTGTAATTTGTGGGTCTCAACCGTGAGTGTGAAAAGGCTGCTCAACCACGAGGGAAAGCATCATAGATGAGCTGAAATCCCAGTCAACATTTTGTGTAACAACCATGATGAAGTACAATATTATTAGGTAAATGCCATTAGAGGCCAACTCTGTCAATATCACTTCCCATATTATCGATAGGAATTTCATCCTTTGCTGTCCACAAATGAGCACCTTCCAGCAGGGGTAATCAAGTGTAGGAATCCTAGCAGATTCTCCCTTCCTTAATGAGTCGATGAGGCTAACCGTAACATTCCTAATGTTGTCCCAAACAAGATCAGCTAACTCAACACTGACAGGGATTGAAACTTAACAATCAAGATTTCTAAAATAATCTCTATAAGAATAACCCATTAAATTGACTGGAAAGCATAAACCAGCAAACCAAATGAGACAAGCGGTTCAGCAGGTTACGGTCCCTTTCACGCTGCAACCTGGGCTTGAATCTCACCAAGGCTGAAGGTTTGAAAGTTTCCGCTCCGCCTGATTAGACAGGTGGAATTAACTGGGCCATCTCACTTGTCCTTAGTTGGGGCTGGCTCATAGCATGATAATGACCATTGATTTCATATTGGTTGCCAAATTAATACTGGTCTTCAGAATTTTCAAGGGAGCTTTATTCTGCATATAGCCTATTCTATACCTGATCTGGAAGTGCTCTTGTTGCTGAGACTGGGTGTAAAATGTGGGAAAGTGCTCCTGTCTCCAGCACGAATGTCCCTCACCTTGAGGACAAAACTCCAGCCTAAAATGCAATAAATAATTAGGACACTGCGCTGGGGCTGGTGATAGGAACTCATGTCATCTGCTGTCATAACCTTTTATTGGCATTGTAAAGCTAAGGTTTTAAAACGGTAAAATACAAAATTGTCTTCTCTTATTAAATATCAATACTTATTTTGAACTCTCAAATTAATTTTTTTTTTCTTTTTAATCAGCCTAATTGGCAGCATACTCCCCTTGGTTATATTAGTAGAACTGAAATAACCAGTAGTTATCACAAGGCAGCTGACGTGACGCACATCTTACTTCTTACCTGTTTGCGTTGGTGCTTGTATCCTTCTGCTAGTGCATCAATGTCGTGAGGTCCCGGAGCGAGCAGAACATGGAAGTAGCCACCCTCTGAAGTCAGTACTTTAATACCATCATTCAGAATAATCAATGCATTCGGAATGGGTTTGCCAGTTGTGTCAGTAACCTTTCCACGCACCCCTTTATGAACCTGAAAAATAAAACGCCGGGTGAAAAATAGGATGTGTAAAACTAAAGCCATCCCAATAGGAAACTGATCAAATATCACAATGGGGACATCACAACAGAATCTGTGTACAAGTAAATGTTGCCAATTGTTCTTCTGTCACAGTCATTTCCAATAACTGAACATTTGGAGGGAGCATTAACAGAATAGACTGTCTATGAGTTTTAAGTTGAGGTCCATGGTCTGCGCTGGTATAGCTGATGTAACCCAGGTGGTATTATGAGCGTTTACAAGTGGTCTCATGATCCCAAACGAGGGAGAGAAAATTAGCCAGGACATTCCAATGATACCCACCAAAGGTGAATGTGTGGACACTGGGTGAGGACAAGATCCAGCACGAAAGGCATATCAACACTCATTGTCAAAGCTCACACAGATAATAATGAGAACTGTCTGGATTTTTCAAACAATATCCAAGTTTAAAGGGAGAATCAATCATTTGGTGGAGGGGTTTCTTATACTGTGTTGTGTTATGGTACGTTCCCTACTGTACAAAAATGTTCTTTCTTAAGGTAGGGGGGGCTTTGCTCAATTTTGATGCTAAATACTCACCTCAACAAGCATGCTGAGTAAAGCTTTCTTGTTCTCATTCCAAAGTGCAGGGAGATCTTTTGATGGTGGGAAATTACAGCAGCTCGTGTAAACTGTGATCTCAGGACAGTGGCCATAAGTGACACTGAAATCCTACAACAAAAGAGATCAGAAAATGAAAATTCTTCTAACAGCTGATATAATGGCATTCCAAACAAAACTCCGATCAATGTAAAACAAAATCCTGCAAACCAAATACATGAGTGATAGGAGCCAAGAAAACACACATTCCTATTTCTTGGCAAGAAACAGACCTGCGACTATGAGCCAAGGTAAAGAAAAACCCTAAAAATAACTAAAAACTAAGCTTTATCCAATACCTATTTTCTTTTGGTTATTGTTTCAGTTTTTTTAATGAATTTTCACCTAGCCACATCAGGAGCCATCTCTTTACTGCACTATATCATGGCATTCTTCAAAAAGAGAAGGAAGTTTCTCCCAGTGTCCGGGCGAACAATCCTCCAAATAAAATTGGTAACTCAATCCATGGCTGTTTGTGGGACATTGGTTTGTGTAATTGGATGCTATGTTTCACCCACAAAATACACAGACAATCTATTTTACAGTATATCTTGTGAAGTATTTGAGATGTCTCAACAACATGAAGATGTTATATCAAATGCAAGGATTATTATTTTCTGGAGCAAAAATTGTGGCAGAAAAAAAAACGTCTTTGCTCTTTCATGTAAACCCTTTAGGCTTATATTTCACAAACTGGAAGCCTGCAGGATTTAATTCAGTTTGAACGAGGGCAGCATAAACAAAAGTTAGCTCAAGATTTGCAGATCCACAAGAGGGCAGTATAAGAATGGAAAAGTTAAAGTTTTCAACAAACAGAGATCTATTGAGTTTTGTATTAAGATACTTATAATATTATATTTCCATTATTTTAGGGTATTACTGCAGTTTAATAGATCTTGTGCCTAATTTTGTGCATAGATGAAAACTGCTTACCTTCATGCTGAACATGTGACCATGCCACTGAGCCCCACGCAGAACACCATGAGGGATATTTTCTTCTGTAATAAATAAAATCAGTCACTGTTGTTGGCAAAACAGTTTTCCACCACTTTATGCAATGCACTCTGCAAGGACCAAATCATTGTAAGCAATTGTCTTCTCCTCTATGGTGGTGTTGCAATACCATCAAGAGAATTACACTGAATGAGAATATACAAATAGCAGCAGCAATGGTGATAAACTACAATGCTGAAAGCTGATTTTTTTTGCCTGTAGCATGTTCCTGTTGTGCTGTGGATTGTGTTGGTGTAGACACTTTGAATATATATCCTTACCTGTGTTATTAGGGCAGCCAGGACGGCCCAAGTGCATTCTTGGGTGGTTGGTAGAATACACAGTTGCCAAATATTTCAATGTTTCCTCATTTTCCACTGTCGAGGGAAAACAGATTGTGCTGAATTAGAGGTCGCACAGCACTGAACATTGGCAGCCCTTTGCGCCTCCCCATGCTCACAGTTTGTGATAGGAAACAGGATGGACAGGATTAATACTTCATGTACCGAGGCACTTAAAGAAGACCCTTCACTGAAGTTGTTTGCAGAATGTACCATTTCATCACTCTAGTGTGACTTTATGCAGCTAAGCACCAAATATTTTCAGAGAAATGCTACGAAGGCATGTCAAGACCGAGCAGACAGATGTTGGAATAACAGTGTCTAAGGTTTGTTTCTAAGAAAAGAAACTGGCTTACTTTTCCACAGTCCTTGAAGCTAATCAGTGTCCACACCAATTCCAAAAATCCAGATTCCAAAATTAGAGTGCTCAGTGACGAAACAAGTCCCCATAATACAATGTGAAATGAACAATGTTTACATATTTACATCCTGGATACATACCAGTTTGCACAGGCTTATCATAAGGGTAAGTAGCCAGGAGAGAGCCACCATCTAAAACAACAGACAGTGTGTAGCCTTGGTTAAGGATCAGGTTTTCAACAATCACTCTAGTCTCAGGTTGCATGGCCGCTAATTGTTCTGTAGAGTTTCCTAGCAAAAGACAAGGGTGTCTGTTAATACCAATATACAATTAAGCTCGTGAAGAAACATACTTAAGCACGCTACTCTTAATTGATATATGAAATGTACAAAGTACCAAAACAAGTGGTGATGTTTTGCCCGGATTTACCACCTTACAATGAAAATAAATAGATCTGATAACTTAAGTGCTAGTTTCACGTCACTTTACATTGACAATGGCTTTTACACACAGAACCCAAAATAAGACGCCCGATATTTGTAGGATGATTTACAATGTGTTCCATTTAGTAACAGATTGACAATCAGCAATTGGAATGATTAGTGCCCAATTCTGAGCGATGACATTTCATATTTTAGCATTGCATAGGATACTATGCATAGCATAAAGTTGTAACAATGACAACAACAAATGACATTTATGTCGCGCTTTTCACATTGGGAGGACGTCACAAAGCGCTGGTCAGGGTTTTTATACCCAGGCAGAGGGTTGGGATCAGGAGGGGTGGAGGGCAGGAAGGGGAGGAGTGGAGGGCAGGAAGCGGAGGGGGTAGGAGGGCGACCGAAGGCGCTGTCAAAGAGGAGCGTCTGTGCCTTGAAGGAATGAGGAAGTATTTCCAGAGATCTTAGATGGTTTATACTAAAAGCTGCATTAAGTAGACAGTTTTTACAATATCCTTCTACTTGTTTCAAATTTGTTACAAAACTACATCCGTGAGATAATTCTGAATGCATTGTACGCTGGGCAGAGGGAAGGCAGGGAGGCTTTCTAAAATCAAATACTGCAGTTGGGAATTCAGTTTTTTAAAAATTGGCCAGTTTTATATACGCATTCTTAAAGTATTATGGTATTAAAGTGGATGCAGGGGTGGGTATCAGCACTGTGAATCCTTTTGAAGTCAGTAGTCGCCTATTAAAATAGAATACCTTTGAAATCCTTGTCCAAATCCTTGCCATGTGCATTTGTTAGTCCAACTTTAGACGTGCACCGTCCTTCTTGTGCAATTTCTCTGCCATCGGGATTGACTGATGGTACAATCACAATCTTCGTCTCATTGATCAACTGTAGAAAGAGTTTCCATGAGTTAATTTTTTCAGATGCAATTCTTCTCTCAAATACTATCAAAATATACAGTCAATTCACTTTACAGAATATTCTGTGAAGCGCTTCGAGACGACTCGCAGATGTGATGAGGGGCTATATCAAATGCAAGGATTATTATCAATAATTGAAAAGGAGTCTCTGAAATTACGCTATGTCTGTTAAACAAAATTCAGAGCATTTCTGCCTCAACTTGGTGGTAATTTAGCACAACATATATTCACTTTGTTACAATCTCATTGCTTCATTTCTGCCCTGTACTCGGCACACAAGAACAAACACATCAATACACTCACCATGTATTATCACAGAGATCTGTTCATAAGTCTGTGATGTGGATACAATGACACAAGATGAGTCTTATGATTAGTCTCTACAATGAACTCTTGTTCTCATGTTCCCTGTGTCAACGACTCAGCTTAGCTTCCATCCAGTCTCCAAAACCCTCACTTTTCACCAAATTATAACATCTTACAAATCTACAGTGCCTTACCTCAAAGGGGCAGCTTTAATGTCAGCTGTGTACAATTAATAAAATGAACTTAACCTGCGTCTGTACACTGCTGATTTCCTTTCAAGGTTATTCTCAATTCTAGGGCTCTGTGAATTTGTGCCCATCACAAAATTGTGCAAGCAATTAGCGGACAGGAGGGAAGGAAGTGCAGCTGATTGACTCAATCTTTCCTTTGTACTAACAAATGCTGCCAATTACTTTCAAAAGGATACATTTTCAAAATCTTATCTATCGTGTAGGCCTGGGCAAGCTATTGTGATAGAAGACACTAATACAACGCATATGTTATGAAATGCAGCACGCAGAGCAACATGTTGAGTAGTTATTCATAGCTTTGAATCACAGCTATATCACAGCTTTGAAAAATGTCAAAGTTTTCTTCGAAAAATAAAAGAGCACTTCCTTAACATAAAAAAAATCTTCCCTGGAGCATCCCAGTACGCACAGTATTTATCAGGCAGACTGTTTAAGAGCTGTTTAACTTAAACAAATGCCATTGAGCCTGGGATAGAGATTTTAGAGAATGCTGATTCAGCAACCCAGTGCCTAATATATCATACAAGAGAAGCTAACTTCCTTGAGCCATCAATTTTAATTGCATTTCCCATACCATAATTGTGCTTTGTTTAACTTTAAATGATATAATTGAATGAGGGTTTTCACTTCTGTTAACGTATTCCACATCCTATGTGGTAAAAATGATCATCCAAGCTCCTAAACATGCTTGCTTTCCACTTGCCTGCTTTGGACAACAAGTCCTGATCTTTCATCTTAAGCCCTCAAAGATTGAGCACTCGAGAATCCTTCAGAAGATGAATTTTACTATTCCCAACTACAAAGTTCCTTTCCTGCAAAGAAGCTCGTTCCCAGCAAATCAACTAAAAATAACCGACACCTTCAAGGATGTGGACACACCCCCGATTGGGAACAATGGGGGTGTGAAGCTGGCGGAACCAGCCACTTTTTGAATCATCCTGCTATAATTCAAGTTAATGAAGAGTAAGCAGTAATGTGGTTTAATAAATAACAACACTTCTATATGTGGATATGGGACACAGCAGATCATTTTAGGAAAGTTACATGTTTTTCATATCAAAAACAGATAGAAGAAGCAAAAGGCAGACATGATTATATTAGCATATGAAATGTCAGCTCTCTGAGATGTGATCCTACATAAAGAGTGTTATATCAATACAAGTTGTTACCTTAGTAATGGCGTTATTTTTCTCATACAAAATGCAAAGGAACTCTGCAAATGCAAGCAGTAGCTCGGAACCAGCAGGAGCGTTGCCGTGAACTCCAGCAATAAACTTAATCTTTGGTTCTGCCAGCTCAACCTCCTTGGGTTTGTTTGAGATTTCCAGGGCCCAAATCTGCCGATATTCTGCACTCTGCCCCAGTCTGTATTAAAATGAATAGCAAACAAAATCAAAATAATCCCTGAAATGTATTCGGGAACATGCAATCGAAAACAAGAGCGCTTGGACATTGCCAGGTGAACAAAAGCATATGGCCAATAATATCACCAGATATTATTCCAAAATTATATATTTTTTAACCATATATAAACAATTAAAAATAATAAGAAAGAAACCACCTAATGTATAAATTTAAATAGGTCAAATAAACAGCACGGCATAACTATAAATGAAAAGCTCCAACAGGTTTATTACAATAGTACAGTATTGGGACACATACACAGATTCAATAGACATTAAGCAGATGTCATTAGTTTCCAGCAGAGGCAGCTGCCTCGGGCGTCTCTTACGTAAGGTACTTTGCATAAGAGTGGTCCAAGGTACCACTGTGGGCCTGCTCTTTCAGCCACGGTTGGTGCACGGAGCAGGAGCTCAGAAAGATAACACACAGCAAAAATAATTCTCACCGCCTCAATTTTGTAATCCCTGGGTAGTTGTTGTGCAAGCCTCGTAGAACTTCCGAGAGGTCTTTGTAGTCATGGTAGCGATACAGATTGAGGTTGATGGGTGAAGATAAAATCAAGTTGTTCAATCCTTCCTTAGAGGACAGATTCTTTACCAGTTTGTTAAACTCCTCCTCCGACCCTGCTGAGGAGTTGATGGACACTTCGACGTGACTGTTGATTTTGTAATCCGTAACACGTGAAAGAGTGAAATTGACTTCTACAGCTTGTCTATCCTTTACAGTCACATTCTTTGTCATTGGGAGGTACCTGCAATAAATTGATGACAGATGTAAAAATACTGTAGTCAGAAAAATGCTGCTTCATTTGATTTTTTTTCCCCCACTAGAATTAAAATAATTTCATTCCAGACTGAGAAAAGATTATTTCCACTTCCCTCAAAACTGAAGCAGCCAATTTGGTTTTGATTAGCGGCTTTTCATGTGTTAGTAGAAACAATTGCCATAGAACACTAATTATTGCTATGCTAAAGATATCCAGAAATTACAAACAGATACCCATGAGGTATCCCATTTCCGCTAGAATCGTTCTTTCAGACAAATAGCAGTAATCCCTCTACAGGTAGACATTTAGTCAGTTAGAACAAGCACATTTCCTTTGACAGTACTACAGAAACCATCTGCTTCTCCTGTCCCGATATGGACTATAAACAGCATTCTAGCGATGAAAGAGCAATAAAGATTTATAGAATAGTTTGATAGTTTTCAGACGTCCAAGATTAACTTCCAGTAATTGAGATAAAAGCTGACACTTGTTGCTGTGGCATGGTGTTGGTTTTACACAAAACCTATGTTCTCACCCGCGAGCTGAAGCTGTGATTTTGTAGACACCAGGGACGAGTAGACGCCAATAATCTCCGTCCTTTGCTGACTTGATCGGGTGGTTCACATCAGCCACAGTGATGGTGGCATTGAAAATCCCCTTTCTGTTTGAGCCATCAAGTACAAATCCTTTCACACCTTTGTGGACCTAGCATCACAATTTAAAAATATCCATTAGTTCAATCTCAACCTAATCCTGGCTAATAACTGAAACAGAAATAGCCATCAGCACAGACTCCAAGTAACCTTGGGAGTGCCTTGGGATGTCCTCCTGACGTGAAAGGGGCTATACAAATGAAATCTTGTCATTGTAACCTATAGCTATGATGCAAAGCATTCTGTAATAGGGGAACATATGTAGCTTGGGTAGCATCGTAGCATATTATCAATAACCTAGTCCACCAAAAGTTTGCAATTTTTGAAGCTCCCCCCCATCCCAAATTCCAGACAATGATTTACTACTGTATTCAAAACAATTTTGTCAAAAAATACCTAGATTATCGAAACAGATAAGCAGTTCCTTCTGCAGTCAGGCTGCTTGTTAAAGCTTAGCAGCTACTGCGATCCAGAGATAGATATGGTATACGTCGTAGGGCGTATTAAACAGCACCTTTTCAATGCCATGGATTATACTGCCTGCAGACAGGTGCTTTAGTGCTCTCTGAAACTTAAGAGTTCACTGAGCATGAATTGTACTGCTTTGTGCTGCTACCTGTGCAGTGTTTTTAGGAGTTTCAGGGGAAATTGGAGCAGCTGGCTTGCTATTATGACCTAGTTATGTACTACCAACCACATCGTCACCAGCCCAAAGACCAGGAGAGGATGTTCAAAGTCTATCACTTGATGGTGGCTTTAATTTACATTATGTATTCACATAATTACTCAATGCATATGTACACCCCCATCTGTTTATATCACAGAGATATTTTAACTTGTTTTTTGTGGACAGTTACTGTTCAGATATTCCAGAGTGAATCAATCTAGTAGGACAATACTGTGGTGCCAAGTGTCTTCCACAAAAAAATTGTACATGGCATTAATAAAATAATGATCTAGTTGTGCCAGAGAAGCACACATATTCCCATTAGAATATTCCAATATTCCTATGTTGAGTAAAAAGTTCCAGTGTGAAGGGCGCCATATCAATGCAAGTTATTGCTTTAAAAAAAAGTCTTGGTGTTTCTGTTCAGTTTTTTTTGTAAAAGCTTTGACAGTGGCAGCTACAATAATTCTCGTCCTACATATGGATACATAGATACACAGTCAAATAGGGGACTACATTAGAGTCCTGTCTTAACATCAACTCTGTGTGGATATTAGGATTAAACAGTTGCTACAGAGTACTTTATGCTAGACTTGATCTACCTGTTTCATAAACTGGAGGAGGGACCTTTTATTTTGCTTCCAATATTTTGGTAGATCCTCAGCAAGGGGGAACTTAAAACAGCCCAGTTCAATGGTGACTTCAAAACAGTTTGTGTGAAGGTAACTCCAGTCCTGCATGCCACCTGAAAAAAAAACAAATGACATTATTTGTATGAAAGAGCTTCGGAGCTTCAGAATTTAAAAAAAGTGACAGGAAAGGATTGACACTAATCTGTGACAAACGCATGCACGAGTGTTTCAGCTGCATTTGGGGTAAAGTACGATCAGAGGCGAGCAATGTGGCGGAGGTGGAAGAAGCAGGTCCTGGTCAGTGACCGGATGTGGGGGAGGAAGGACAACTGGGAGTCGAACTGGACGCCTAGACTGCGCACTGGTTTGGTGAGTCTGAGGAAGAGCCCAGGGAGGTTGAGAAGTTTAGATCCACAGCAGTGAAGACATTGATGGAATCCAAGGAATATGGCTCTTAATTAACAGATGAATGATGAAAACTTTATTTTTTTCTCATTTTCATCAAGTTTCTCTTGATAAAGAGATTTTTAAAAAAATGATTTTAATTCAGTTACAAAGATGATTGGGCCAGACCCAGCTGTCACTTCCTGTGTGCTATGCACAGAAAAGCATAACATGCAGGAACCAATGTCTGAGGCAATCTGATGCACTGAGTCAGATTCCAAAACAATGTAAAAATTGAAGAATATCAATGTTCACTGCTTTTTTTTAATCCATTTTCACCATCTGTGTATTTACCGTACAACAATGACTTCCATTGTTCAGTTTCTCTTACCTGGTACAGTGTACCATTGTGCACCATTTGTGATTCCTTGACTAAAATATTCATTGGGATACATATCTGTACATGGGTGGCCTCCATACATTTGCTTATTTTCCTAAAGAACAGAATCCAGAACATAATTAGTATTAAAGTAAGTTGGGGCTCAGAGACTGTCAACCAAAGTACTAGATCTTGCTTAACGACAACTCATTCATCTGGTGAAACAAATATTCACAAAATAAACCAGCAAGAAGAGGAAATGCATGAAATAAATCATTCATTCACACCCAAACAAAGACTAATTCAGTACATCATGTGTTCAGGACATTCCTGTGTTCTTAAAAGGCACCAATGTAGGCCTCTACATATTCTGAAGAAGCAAGATACTAAGGTGGGCGAACATTAAGGGAAATATGGTTAAATACTGTTTTCTGCAGTTACTATATTGTGAAATTCTTGCATTGGAATGCAATAAATTATTGCAATTTGCATTATACAGAAAGAAGCGATCCTTTATCATAAAGAAGCTACATGTTATAATGGAGGTTCCCATACTGTGTGAAAGTTTATTGCGAAAGACAGATAAAACAATTTTGACAGTTAAAATGCAGTCAGATTTCCCAACATCATATACTCATCACAAAGTGCTCTTTTAAGAGCCAGCCAAAACATACGTCTCAACAAGACCGGCATTATTAACAAGATCTGTTGACTTTAATGCAGGAAGATTAAAAACAACTTTATGCCTTCACATCCTTTCGTCTAACAGTGTCTGGCTGCGTTTTAATAGAAGTGGATTTGGGAGTGGTGGAACAGTGCTTTTATGATCTAAACAGAGTTCCTTTGATGAAATCCTGAATAAAATCTTACAATGTCCACATTTGCCAATCATATTTCATTTTGATAAACTGGGCTAATAAAAGGGGTTCTAAAACACTGGGTTAAATTATAAATGTAGTTCTGTTCAGCATTTAAAACGTTGTAGTTTCCTCTCCCCCCCCAACCCCTCTGGTGAATATCATGAAAACTAGAGAACACATTATGAAATATTTTGCAAATTTATAATCTATGCACTTCAACAGAAAAGTAATGTAAAGGGTTATGGTTCTATTTCTGTGAATTAACTGGGACAATGGCATTTCTTGTAAATTTGGTTAGCAATGATAGGTAAAATTTATCTAAATTTCACCTATATATAGTCACTGCACTTTTGGTATATCCTGTGAAGTGCTTTGTTCTAATAAAACCTCTGGATCTATTCCAGCAGAAAGACACATCTACATAATGAAATGTGGCCTCACATGTCAACCATTTATGATGTTACTCAGGAGACTGAGATTAACACAATTCTGAATGTCAGTGTGGTGACCCAAATATGCATATATTAAACCATAAATAACAAACTAATAAACGATTAGCTACTGTGAGTAAAGGACAGAAAATGTGTCAAAACTAGGTCAAGTTAGAGAGATGGCATTGAGCAAAATATAGTGAGAAATGCTCAGAAGTCTTATGAAAGCAGTCATTAATATGAGGGATTTTCAATACTAAACTGAGTGAAACTTTAGTCAAAAGATATCAGGAATGTGCTGTGTGGAGAAAATCTCACATTTTATAAGTCTATGTTGGAGAACCTGTCTCAAGCAAACAACATTTAAAATTCAATCAGTTAAAATGATAGCCTTCAATTTCACAAACTTTAAGTTCTTTGTTCTGGGTGGAGGAGGGAACAACTGCTCAAACACTAGCTCTGGTCAGTTTCTTTCTTTGAAGTGACTAGGTTCAGAAATATTTGTGAAACCTGTCTTTTGACTTTATCACTTCACCTGTTAACTTAAACACTGAAAAAGCTGTGGCTATAATCTTAGGCGAAAGCAAATATTTGAGGGAACTGTTTTAATTATATATGAAAACTTCGGCTATTCCCCTTTGTGAAATCAAGGCGATAGTTAATAAAATAGTATAGCTGCAGCTCCATTCAGCAAAGTATGGGCAATACATCTGAAAACAGTTGCAGTATGGTTAATGTGATTGTAGAGGTCTCCGTATGTCAATGAATTTCATGGATACAGTATAAAGGCTTAGTCTAAAAAAAATGAAGTACCTTTGAGAACGAAATTGCCAGCTGTCTGAAGATGGCATCATCCGGACACTTACTGTACAGTGTAATACCCTCTGCATCATCATAGGGGTAATTCACAACCAGCGAACCTGTTCAATGTAAAAGTACGTTAGTGTTTTATTCATGGTTCTGTCAGCAAAGTGGAAGCAACACAGATAGCGACTTAATGAAACAGAAGTTGCGCATTTTGGCTCGGCAAAACTTAAACTTAGTGCATCTGGTTATAAAGGAATTTGTGCTACAGTAAAATCTGTTATAGCAGGACTGCATTGCATGTAGTATATCTAAGGATTATAAAATAAATTATACGGGTTTCCCAATAGTAAACTGTCGGTGTGATATTATTCTCTTCATCGTTTGCAATACATAGCAGTTGTGCAAAATGTTTTAACACTTCTGTTTATACAATTACTCCTTCAACAAAGGAAAAAGCCCTTTTCATCATTCTCGGCGAGCCAGAAATGCTAAGAAGTACCTACCGCCATGTAAGTTGGCAGACAATACAAAAGGATTCTCATTCATCCAGTTCATCACGGCTATGGTTTCTGGCTGTCGTGGATCAGTGATATTAACAAACTGGTCAGGAAAGTTGCGATTGAGATCAAAGTTGTTGCTGTTGTTTCTACCTATCACACTGGACTTATCCCCTGTGAGCGAAAGAAATCCTTTCAAAATCAGAGGCATTTAATTGATATACTTTAGTACTGCTAATGGAAAACAAGGCACTGAGGGAATACTTTGTGTTGGAAAAACATTCAGTTCTGTCAACACAATGGAATGAGATGAAGGTCCAACTCATTTTCTATTGGGTTGGCATGTTGACAATAAAATTCATAAGAGAAATTTGATCAAGCAAAAAAATATTGTCAACTGAAACCAAACTGCAGTTACTCACTCTCAACTGTATCCTTGATGCCAGGTTCAGAGTGGCACTGACCAAAAATAGTTGGAGAATTCAAAGGGAGACGTATATAAATTCTCTTTATATAAAAAAGAGTGAAGGAATCCTATTAAGCGAGCATATCAAATTTGGTGGAAATTAAGTTGCCAAAGCATCATCACATGGTAATTTTTGGTGTGCGATTAAATAACAATTGGGGTGGTGGGGGGAGTTGCTAAGTAAATAAAATATTCCTGAAAAATGACCAATATGGGTCATTATCAAGTTTCAAATTTATACATTACCTTCTGTTGATATTTCATATCCATCAGGATTCATGGAAGGCATGATATGGATTCTGGTATTATTCACTAAAGTGGTGGCTTCGAGATCAGTTCCGTAATTTTTGCAGAGGTACTCGATAAGATTTAGTAGGAGCTCGCGCCCCAACACCTCATTCCCATGCATATTTCCAATGTATTTGAATTCAGGTTCACCTAAAAACATATATAAATTAATCCATGCAAAATAATATGCCACAACTCACTAGCAATGCAGCTTCAAGAGAACCTCAAGAGGTTTCTGCCAGAGTCTGGTTTTAAATGTTTAAGAACACAACAGGGCAAGGTCAGGAATTGGGATGGGGAATTCTGTAGTATTGATTTTGAGCCCTGCAGTCAAGATGCATTTCAATTTAAGTCTAGTATACTTTCCCAACCGTACCCAATTCATGAATGCCGGGCTTGTCAGATATTTCCATGACATATAACTCCCGTTTCTCCACAGATTTCCCAACTGAATACAGGCGTGTGATTTCTCGATATTCTGTTGAATATTTCCTCAGGAAGATCGCCATGTCGGCATAGTTGTGGTGCCTGGAAGTCTCTGGCTCTTTGGGTATTGGTTGCAACTTGTCTTTTGTTGTCGGTGTTTCTATCCCAAACATGGTGGAGGTGGCCACGGTGATTGTAGTCTCAACAGGGTGATTTCCTGCAGTCACCATGGGCTGAAGTGTAAAATTAACTTGCGTGGCTGGGCCTTCACGGACTTCAACATTGATAGTGGCAGGTATGTAGCTGCAAAGATATAAGCAGCAGTCGGAATTTGCAATTGCTCATAAATGTTCTTGTGTGAAATTTAAACCACAAAAAATTCAAAAATTTGGGGTTCACAAAGCACGATGCCAAGAGCAACAACAACAAGATTCTATTTATAGAGCGCCTTTCACGTCGGGAGGACGTCCCAAGGCGCTGGACAGTTGGGTCAGGACCCGAGCAGGGGGGAAATGGTCAAGGGGATGGAAGGAGCGAGGAGGGGGTAGAGAGTCGAGAGGGGAGCTGAAGGCACGGTCAAAGAGAAAGGTCTTGAGACCGGCCTTGAAGGAGGAAAGGGAGGAAGTGGCGAAGGCACTGGGGGATAGAGTTCCAGAGCCTAGGGGCTGAGAGGCTGAAGGCCCGGCCACCGATGGTAGGGCGGTTGGGGCGGGGGATGTGGAGCCAACCGGAGCCAGAGGAACAGAGGGTACGGGCAGGTAGGTAGGGGGATAGTAGGTCAGAGAGGTAGGACGGAGCGAGGCCATAAATGGCCTTGTAGGTGAGGATGAGGATCTTGAATTCGATCCTCTGGGGGATGGGGAGCCAGTGGAGGCGAGCGAGGGTGGGAGTGATGTGGTCCCGAAGCCTGGTGCGGGACAGTACACGAGCTGCAGAGTTCTGAATGATCTGCAGCTTGTGGAGGGAAGTGCCAGGAAGGCCGGCGAGGAGAGAGTTCCCATAGTCCGGCCTTGAGGTGATAAAGGCGTGGACCAGAGTTTCAGCAGCGTGAGGGGTGATGTAGTGCCGTAGTCTGGCGATATTCCAGAGGTGATGGAAGGCGGTGCCAGTTGTGGCGCGGATATGAGGGAGAAAGGACAGCTCAGGGTCGAACAGAACGCCGAGGTTCCTGACCGGCTTTGAGAGGTGGAGAGTGCAGCCTTGGATGCTGATGCTGTCAGCGCCTGAGGTGCGGAGGTGCTGACGTGAGCCAATCAGGAGGACCTCAGTTTACGCATGTTGAGCTGAAGAAAGTTGTCTCTCGTCCAGGACTCGATGTCAGACAGGTAGGCTATCAGGACATCGGGGGTCGTGGAGTTGAGGGTAGAGGAGGAAAGGTAGAGTTGGGTGTCATCCGCATACATGTGGAAGTTAATCCCATGTCTGTGGATGATGTCACCAAGGGGGAGCATATAGAGGGTGAAGAGGAGGGGACTGAGGACAGAGCTCTGAGGGACACCGCACGAGACAGTGCACGAGGCATCTGATCATACTATTGGGAATGTAACAATATGAAACGTGCTCAGTTCAAAGTCCTCAACAGCTTTGAACAAATTTCAGAGGGCAGCTAGCCCTCATTTATAGTGCAGGACAACTTCAAATTAATTATCAACTCTGTTTCACTTGAACACTTGTGTTCTTATGCCTTTTGGATGCATTGCTCAGATCAACAAAAGACAAAACATGGTAACCGGTCAAATCATACAGCACTGACACTGACATGTAACTACACATAAGCTAGGTTAATTTCAGTGCTGTGATTGCTGTTAAAACCAGGGTTCATTATCTTGATACTTACTCATTGATACAGGCATCCAAGAGGACATTAAAAATTTACCATCACATATTCCTGTGCTGAGTAGGGGATCAAATAAAGTCCAATGGCATCAGCTATCAAGGCTGAACTCAACTGAGACAGAATCCGAATAGGATTAGGCTTAGCTGACTGACTTGGGCAGCAGTTTTCACTGCCTTTGAATTAAGTCTAGTAGAGTACAGTACCTTTTTCAATAGAGAGAGATGACCATTTGTTCTGTATTCAAGTCTCTTACTTACCCTGGTGCATCAGCAGATATGTTGTAGACCCCTGGTACAAGCAATCTATGAAAGTCGCCGAAGTCACCCGTTGTAATATTGTGATCAATGCCATCAACTGCGATGACTGCATTAGAAATTCCTTGGCCAAGCTGACCATTGTTGACAAATCCTGCAATGCCAATATGAACCTGGGTAGACAAAGCAAGGGTTATTTTCCCAGTGTAAACACACTTTCCAACCAATTTAAGAAATTTTACACTTGAAGGCATGAATGGTATGCAGAGAGGAATAAACAAACATACAGACACAATTTAGCATTAGTTAGGAACACAGCACCATTATACTAAAAAGTTAACAATTTTGCTACAACCATAAGAGCAAGTCATCCACTTGATTTTAATTCACAGGTACCTTTTCAAGCAGGGTTAGAAGGGATTCACGGTTATTCTTCCATTCCTCAGCAAGAGTGTTGGCGGGTGGGTATTTACAACAAGTAAGTTCAAGTGTGATCTCAAAGCAGTTTCCCTGCAAATAATTGTAGTCTTGCATTCCTCCTGAAAAAAATAAATCTAATGTTATTCAACAGACAGCCATAACAAAACCCCGCAATTTACAAAATTCAGCGTTCTGTTTGTACAAACTAATATACTTTTTTTTAAGTTCTCCAAGTATGAGCCATCACATTCACTAGTTTTTATAGAACACTGTAGAGAAGTACATGCTGATAGGCATCAGGTAAACGAAAGCCAAGTTTTCACATGTGAACTTTTGTAAACCTTTTCTGGATGTTTAGACAAAAATGAGGATTTAAATCAAGACTTTCAAAAAAATAACTGCACACTTGTTTCTCTGGAAAACTCACCTCACAAATGTAAATGGATGGGTTCTACAGAAAATATAGTCTCAGGTTCAATTTCAGAACCACTTCTTGAAATGGCTCTGCAATGTGAAATGGCTATTAACAACCTTCTTACTACTCTACTCAATCAACCAAAGGCAAAACGGTAACTAGCCGAATGAGAAACAGCAATGTCGCTGAAATGTATCAACCCTGAACTCACTGGAGACGCACAATGAATAAGATTAGGCTGAACTGATTTAGGCAGTAGACATCTGACAGTCTTCTTTGCGTTTAAATGTCTAGCATTGTATCGTTTTCTATATTGTAGGAGAGATGATATACTGCTTTGGTATTCACACACCAACAACATTCAGCTCACATTATCTTGCATGAGCTTTTGTAACATAATTCCTGCAGCTGAAATGTTTGGGTATCCATTTGGAATGAAGAATCACTGTATGCAGCAACCTAAACTTTTAATCAAACCAACTGTCCATAAAATATTCTAAGTCTGGAAACAACAGAGCTAATGTACCATTGAAACATTTCAAAACTGCATGCTACAGCAGTCGGGTTAATCATTTACACTGCCGCTTATTTCCTGCGACAGAAAAAAAGCAAAACTGAAGAAGTCAATTGTTTAAAATATGGCTAAACACCAAGTCCTAAAGCACCTGTAAAGACAGTTCATTGGCATGCACCACAAAATACCGGGAAATAATTAACTTTACACGGGAATGGAACAGATGAATGTCATACGGTAGCAATGAACCTACCCCACAAGAGAAACTAGATCCAGCTTGCAATTTTGAAACAGCGCTATATAAATCTTACAATTACGAGTTTAAAATTGTCCCATGTTTGCAGGTCGTATACAAGTACTGTATAAGTAATTGTATCTGGCCACTGAACCCTAACTGAACAGAATAAAAAGGAATAACATGTTCTGCCTTGACAGGAATAAAATAGAGCTCAGAGCAAAGACTCTTCGTAAGGTACATTCGTGCTTAGCTATAAAACATTGAGTTAACTGCTTTTAACATTTTCTTCTTTGTCAAACCCAAATTCGTTCCTTGCAAACAAATTTATTCAGAGTCTAGATGTGGGGCCCATAGCAAAGTGCTTCACTGGAGGGTTCTGTGAAGAATGAAAATCGATTTAAATTTATAGCTATTTTGGGTTAACATTAAAGAATTGTTAACAATTCCAATTTAACAATAAAGAATGAATATTCTGAATAATGATGTGAATCAAGAGAAACAATGAATGTAAAATGCTGTGCAGACACAACACTGCTTTTGACAAAAGACCAGTACAATGATAATGGTCAGGAAGAACAATGATCTCAGTTGGTGACAAAACTCTGATAAGTTGCCTCGAAACAAGTCTAAGCAGGCACAGTCTAAGAGTGAAAAGAATCAGGCCATTATTTTTTCAGAGATGCGCCAGCACTGTAACTAAATCCTCAGGAAGGGTGGAATCCCGTCTTGTAATGAGATGCACACTAACTGCAGGGATCTCAGAATGAATTACCATGTGTAAAAAGATAATGTAATAATTGAAGTGCAGCAGCTTTAGACCTGGAGTGTTGTAAGGAAAACCTTAAATGAAATTAGATGGAGTGTTCCATATTGTGCTTTTCTCCCGTTCCATTGCAAGGAATGATGAACACGTTCAGAATCTGTCCTCTGTCTCGGTCAACTACATTGGTAACACTTCTGCAGCATTGTTCAAGAATGCAACTTCTAGCAGCAGGAGAAAGAATAATTGGAACAAATATGCAGAATACGAGATCAGGGTCATCAATATCTTTTGGAAATTGCTGCAGTATTAATAAATAATAATATTAGTCCTTGCATTTGATGAAGCGCTTTACCACATCAACGAGAAATCTCAAAGCGCTTCACAGGATACGATTGTAATTTTGTGAGTGAAACTCTGGAGCTAATTTCCGCTCAACAATGTCCCACAAGCAGCCATGGAATGAGTGACCAATTTGTATTCGGGGTATTGACTGGCCAGGACCCTGGGAAACACTCCTTTCTCCTAAGCATGTACTGTCCAGCGCCTTGGGACGTCCACCCAACGTGAAAGGCGCTGTAGAAATGTAATCTACAGTTGTTATTGTTAGGAGTTGCTTTTAACAAGAGGTGCGCTTCTGGTATTCTTCCAGCATCGGGGCGGACCAGCCAGCCTCCTGCATTAAAAAAACAGCTGTGCAAGAGCCATATAAGAAGTAGATGTATAGCAAGGGTGGATTTTGAAATGGACCACAAATCACTTTGCAGTGTATCCTATGAAGCGCTTTGGGATGTTCTTCCAACATAAAGGCACTGTACCAAATGTAAGGATTATTATGATGAAAATATTTCAAGACTCCAGGAGTCACATTTTTAAATCTAGCATCTGGAATTCCAGTAATGTTCTTGCTGTCTGTTAATCTACAATCAAATCTATTGTATGAAATTTGGATACGAGTAAAAATTGTTACCAAGTCCCAACCTTTGGAACAGTAAGAGACAATATCATTAGATGCGTCATCTTTATGGTTAAACTACATGCAAAAAACAAAATTTCACTGCTATTAGTAACCAAGCTAATCTTCAGAGAACGAGTAAGCAAATCCACAAACTGCAAGCACAGGATTAATTTGCAAGCAAATCTTGACATTAAAACATTAGTGCTTTTCAAACAGTCATTACATGTTAGAGTAAAATCTAACATGTAGTGACTATTTGAAAAGCACTAATACTTTAAGATTACCTTCCCTAGTGTCTTGGATGTATGGTGCAGCCTCCAAAATGTATAGTTAGTGCTACACTAATTAACTTTAGAAAGAGCTGGAAGAATATCTGGTCAGACGGCTAGCAACTGTGGGTAATTGCACTTCCCTCATCACTGTCTCAGATGGGATCAGCTAACAACAGACACCGAGGAGATTAGAGAGACGAGAATAAGGGAGTATGAGAGGAGGAAGCGGGTGGGGGGATTTCTGGAGGTGGAGGCTGATATAGAGCGTAGGACTACCAAAGGTAAATTATGCTGAATCTTCCGTTTTTTGGCAGTAGATTCTATGTAATTATATGAAAGCAGAAAGTTATAAGTTACAAGCATACACAAAGTACACACACCCAAAGTCGAGACAGTGACAAGAGGGAAATTTTGTCCCAAAACTATCAAACCTCACTGACGCCACTGACTGACATCAATAAAAATTAAGCTAATACTGTGGAAACATTTTGCAATTCATGAGATCAGTGTAGCTTTGGATTTTTTTGGTGGGGAGGGAGTGAGTGTCTGTGTGTTGGGGGGGGGGGGATTACTGAATTACTCATCTGTCTAAACATGGTCAGGAGGTTTACACCTTATGAGCAAACATCTTTTGAAATTACTTTCAGGGAGGGACTAGCAATCCGGTCCAAACATCCTGTACAGTGTGGACATGCTGTGTTAATGTATGGAACGCCTACTGGATTTTGTATAAATGTTAAAAGGGGCAGATGGCATCTATAACAATTTTTTTTACAGAATTGGAACATTATAGGTGGATTACCTTACTGCACATGAGTAAAACGTGTTCATTAGGCCCAACCTTCAAAGCCTGCATCTGCATTGTTCTCAAATAGCAGCCACAAGCCCAGAACACAGCTTAAAGTCAATAAGGTGCTCATAAACGTAACCCACTCAACAGCAAAAACGTGGCTCATCCTGACCAATGTACAATAGATGTACAGCAGCAGATTTCTCGTCTACAAATATTGCAGTTCTCATCTATCTGGTTTCTACAACTTGCAAATTCTGTATTGATTTTGAGACAGGACTTGAGGATCGTATCAGTGTACCTTGAAGTCTACTCAAATCCATGCAACTCACAGCAACTTTTCAAAAGCAAATTTTACAGATCAAAGTTGTTCTTACTGGTAATGTACATAACAGGACAGCATGATGGTGCTATCCCAGCCTCCCTCTCCACTGCTACTCGTGGCTGCTCAGAGCACAGGCCTTAAAGTAGATCACTGGACCTTTTAGCCACAGGGGCATCAGAGAACACAATGAAGATTCAAGACAGAAAAGGAGAATGAGGGGGGGTTGTTATTGTATTTTGACAGCGGTAGGAATTTTCCAGTGAGGTCACAGGAAAATACCCAGTATTTTGATGGAGGGAAAGAGGAACAGGAAAGATAAAACAAAGCAAAAGGGGACATATTTCAAATACACCAGCGATAATTTTTAAAAATTGCAGGGCAAGAACAAATGTTGTAATGAGAGAGACCAGAACAATTTGATGTTAGTTATACAAACTGCAGTTACATTAAATACTCGATGGTTATATCTCTGTGTAAAGTCTTACTTAAGGAAGCTGCCCATTGCCAACTCTGCAAAAAACTGTTTTGGTGAAAACTAGAGAAAATCATCATTGATGTCAGGGAGCTCTTAATACATACCTCAAGAGTATTCTAAAAATAGTAACTGCCATTTTATGCTTGATATTTTATGAGGAATCAGATATCTGATTGTTTTCCAATCAGAAGGAATTACTGATAAATTGTCTTAGAAGAGTTAGTTTATGCTCCTAACTCCAATCTGGTTATAATAATATTTGCAATCTTTGCAAATTTCTCTAGCCACTAGCTAAGGATCTGTGGGATTCCAATTTTGCTCAAGTGCCTGTTAAAATGAATGGAAAAAGCCAGGGTATTTTGGGCATCCAATTGAAACTTTGTGCAAGCCCAAGGGAATTTACCCAGTGAAGTGCAAACTATTTGGCTGAAGATTACTGTATCTAATTTAGATTTTGTTAGTGAAGTTAATTTTTAAACAAATCAAATATTTCCACTGAGGACATTTCATCAGCTACATCCGAGAACTTTGTATTATTCCAAACAAGCTATACGTCACAATGCCCAGGAGGAAGAATAACAGAAGCAGCACTTAACTCAACTGTCCAGTTAAGAACATATTTTTAAAAAAAGCCTAATTCAAACAAATCTAGGTTAGGAATTCAATCCAGGATCTGAACAGATTACTATATAAATACTGGTGGAAGCATGAGAACTAATTTACAAAAAAAGACAGACACTAGGAGGAGGGAGAAAGAAGAAAACAAGCTCAGTGGATTGTTTCAAAACGTGTAACAAGGGATTACAAAGAGCATGAAAATAAATAGTGGCTGCAGGCATTCGTTGCTACGGATCAGGGCACACGCATGCTCCATAGGCAAACTATTATTATTATATTATTATTATTATAAATTATTATTATACTTTTCACCTTTATTGTGCATTGTTAATAGAACATATGGAAAAGATGGAAAGAACTAAACATTGTCCTTAAAACTGAAACTGACATAGTCTTATGGTTCTGTGAACTTGTGAAAAGAAAGTGTTACAGAAATACTTTAATAATAATAATCCTTGCATTTGATATAGCGCTTTTCACGTCGGGAGGACGTCCCAAAGCGCTTCACAGAACAAACTGTAAAGTGAATTGACTGTATATTTGTGGGTGAACGCGGCAGCCAATTGCGCACAGCAATATCCCACAAACAGTCGTAGATTGAAAATGACCAATTTATTATTGTTTTTGGGTTTGGAGGGATTATTATTAGGCTCTGTGTGGAGTAAGGAAACTTGCCCAATGTTTCACCCCGCCTGGAATTGAACTCAGGTCTCTCGCTTGCAAAGCGAGTGCTCTAACCACTGAGCTACAGGACTCCATTATTACTTTGGAATAGGCTTTGCAAAGCAACACTTAAACTTTATTTTAGACAAGCATTATTTTATCATGAGCTAAAAAAAAGCGTTCCACAAGAATAGTTTTAATTTTGGTGGCCATGCAACAAGTTAAAACATTGTGAAAAGTCATCTAGTTATTAAAATCTTTGTATTTGACACAATGCCTATAACATGGAAAATGTCTCAAAGTACCATCCTCAACAGCTGAGGGGGGATGGGGTGGGGAGGGAGGTCAGGAAACTGCACCTAACTGTTCACACCCACCTATGTTTCCTAGGCAGCATATGGTACGAGGACTGTGAGTCAAATCCCATCTGCCACCATAGCTAAACCACAACCAAGTTAAGGAAGTCTATTTTTTTGCTGAAATCATGATTTAATTTTTTTTTAAAAAAAGCTCAGCAGGGAGAGATCAGCAAGTATTGAATAGAAACACTAAAAAAAAAATGACATTTGTTACACCTGCCACAGGAATTTAGGGGCAAGAAAAGCCCATTCAGTCATTGAGCCCATTGATCTCCCGTACAAGCTCGCACCGCCTAATTCCCTACTTTTTTACCATATCCCTTAATCTATCGACTTCCCAAGTAACAAACTATCTCCTGAATCCTTCAGTCCGTTTCGCATTTAATGGCTTTCCGGGGCTGTGCATGCCACAATCCTATTACTATCTACAAGAAGAAATTCATACAAGCCTCAGTTCTAACCTGTTTAACATTAACTTTAAGGTTATGTCCTCTGGTAATTGACTGGCCTATAGGGGGAAAAAAAAGTCACTCTGTTCAATTCTGTCACGTTTTCATATTAATTAGCGATATATGCACATTTTTGTAATTAATTTGGCTATGGTTTGTGAGTTTTTTTTAAACACCAGATCCAACTAAATAAATTCATTGCTCACAATTTGAGATTCTGGAAACCAGGGGCCTGTGTCACTATGGTACTAGTACTCTGGGTAAGCAGAAATATATTTCAACCAATTATCACATTCTGCTTGCATCAAAAGACACATCGATTGATACTAACTTGAAAGGAGTTTTGGCAAATGGGCAGAGCTACAACATTCTATAACATTCATCTCTGACAGCCTGGAGTTTAATGGGTTACAGGGCAGAAGAATAGCAAAGTAACTCTTGCCCACATCACAGGATTTCTTTTCAACCTAAATTAATATCTTAAACCATGCAGCAGAGTACCAACTCCCCAACTACCTATTCACAGTCACTACACTTGATGGTAATTACTGTGAAGGCACAATATCAAATGCAAGAATTATTATTATTACTATTATAACTCAGGTACAAACGATAATAAATAGGACTGATCACAATGTTATTTACCATTGGCACACTCTATTCCAGACCTTGCAAATACTTCAGGTTTGAGCACTTTAAGGTTCCAACACAAATGAAAATTATACATTATACTGCAATCCCAAATGACAGTGTTTTTGTTGCCCTTTTGTTACTGTCCCAAACCCTGCGAATCACCTAGAATTATGCTAATCTCTACCATAAAATAAACAAGAGAATGGGACTAAATGGATAGCTCTTTCAACAAGCCAGTACATGCACAGTGACCCAGATAGCCTCCTTCTGTGCTGCAGATTGCTGTGGTTGTGCACATACAGTTCTATTAACCTGACTGATAGATCAACCTTACTGGCAGAGATTTCCTGCTGCAGTTGCCAAAGTAACATTCTTTGATGTAATCAAGACTTCTTTCCGGTTTATATCCGCCTCCTATTCTGAATTCAACAGAAATTCTAATTAATTGGCTCCCTCATTGTTATTTGATATGTTCCTGGTACAGGTTAGCTGCTACTTCATTTCCAATACATTATATTCTGTAAAGGACTTTGAGGCATTCATTTTACGGGGAAGATGTTAGATAAATGAAAGTACTTATAGTCTTATTATCAACAACAATTTAGGTTCCTAAATCCACCCCATTCCTTTTTACCATTACGAAGGGATTTATTACTGTTTAAGATAGTATTTAATGTGTTGGATTCATATTCTGAAAGTCTGACAGCACGGTGACTGTGAATTAACTGTGATACTGGTTAGGGATTTATCTTTAAGCTTCTTCTCAATCGTGGCAGGATGCAGCGCTGACAAAATTAAACTGCCTATCCCCAGTGAGAGGGCCAAATCCGAATCTCACGAATACTGAAAGGCATAGTTAACGTGGATGTAAACAGGACTTTCCATTAAACTAGGCCATTAAACTAGGCCTGTGGGCCTAGAGAAGCAGAACACAAAATTGATAAGGCATCAAGCAAAACTGAAGATTTGAAATTTCAAATGATACCCCCCCACCCCACTACGTAGGAAATAAGTAGTATATATATATATATATATAAAAAAGCTGAACAAAAAGGCTCCAGAAACAAACAGAAGATCAAATACTTCAATCTTACTTTGGGGATTTACATAAATTAAGGAGAGTATACTTTTTTCCCCACCACCCACTACCTCCTCCGTGCACCCCCTCAGGCCTCTTCAATCTTCATATCAAATGCCAAGTGCGAGGAGGTCATGGACTTCTTTTCACCTAAAATTCACAACATCCGCCAGGCAGCCTCATCCACCTGCCCCTTGTCACCCACCACCATGCCCTCTCTATCCCCCTCAACCATCATCTGCCCCTACCATCACCCCCATCCTACATTCCTTCCTCCCCATTTCTCCCTCCTCCCTCTCACCAACCATCACCTCCATGAAACCCACCACCTACTGCCTCGACCCCCTCCCCACCATGGGGTCACCCAGCTCCCCCTCCTCTGCCCAATACTGGCTGACGTCATCAACCAGTCCCTCTCCTCCAGATCAGTCCCTGCCCCCCTCAAAACTGCTGTCATCACTCCCCTCCTCAAAAAACTTCCCGAGATCCCTCAAACCCCAGCCACTACCGCCCCATTTCTAACCTGCCCTTCCTCGTAAAAGTCCTAGAACGTGTTGTTGCCAATCAACTTCGCGCACACCTCTCCTCCCACTCCCTCCAGTCCGGTTTCCGCCCTTCCCACAGTACAGAGACTGTGAAAGTCACAAACGACATCCTCTCTATCTGTGACCAAACGGCTTCTCCTCCCGCTCTCACCCGGTTACCTGCGGGGTCCCCCAAGGATCCATTCCTGGCCCCCTCCTCTTTCTGATCTACGTGCTCCCTCTTGGGGATGGTCATCCGCAGACATGGGGTACATTTCCATATGTATGGGGACGACACCCAACTGTACTTTTCCACCTCTCTTTGCGACCCCCCAGTCCCCTGATGTTCTGTCAGGCTGCCTGTCAGACCTCAGGGGCTGGATGAGCGCAAACTTCCTTCAGCTGAATGTTGACAAGATGGAAGCCATACTCTTTGGCTCTCGTCAACGTCTAAAATCTAACGGTTCTCACCTCCTCCACCTACCTGACCTCCCTCTAGAACTCTCGAACCCATGCGCAACCGAGGCATCAGGTTCAACCCCCAATTATCCTTCCTCCTCCACATCCGGTCCCTCACCAGCACTGCCTTCTTCCACCTTCGACATATCGCCCATCTCAGCCAATACCTCACTTCAAAATCCGCTGAAACCCTGGTCCATGCCTTTGTCACCTCTTGGCTGGACTATTCAAACGCCCTCCTTGCCGACCTCCCCTTCACTACCATCCATAAAATCCAGATTATTCAAAACTCTGCCCGCATTCTCACCTGCACCAAACTCCGCTCCCCGATTACCCTCGCCAGACTGCACTGGCTCTCTATCGCAGAGAGGCTCGATTTCAAGATCCTCACCCTTGTCGTCAAATCCCTCCATTCCTCTGCACCCCCAACCTCGCTGACCTCCTCTCTCCTCACAACAGTGCCCATTGCCTTCGTTCCACCGGATCTGGCCTCCTCCTTGTCCCCCAAGTCCTCCGCTCCACCCTCGGTGGCCGTGCCTTCAGCCACTATGCCCCGAGGCTCTGGAACTCCCTTCCTCACTCCCTTCGCCTCGCCCCTTCTCTTCCAACTTTCAGGTCTCTGCTGAAGACCTTTCTTTTCGATCGTGCCTTTGGTCACCTTCCTCCCCCTCCCCCTGGCTCGGTCCCGGGATCCGTTACTGTGAAGCACTCTGAGATGCCGTCCAGCGTGGAGGGTGCTATATAAATCCAAGTTGTTTTTGTTATACAATTTCCTGGATGGCTGAGACTTCAGGTGCAATTCACAGAATCCAATTTCAAAACAAGTGCATTTAGAACCAATATCTCCAGAATTGTCAAACGCGGCTGTATTTGGGCAAAGTGAACCTCTGCTCCTCCCTGAGACTCGAGTTGCTTTGAACTACGTGCTAGTCACAAAATGCATTTTAGTCATCAGTCTGCCTATACAAACCACAGACAAATAATTTGGACAAATATAAAGGTTTAGGATCTCTTCAGCCAGACCATGGGATATAAAAATATATACAAATTGAAACAACACTGCTAGGTAGCAAAACCATTTTATACATCTATTTACATGAAGAATGATGCCCAGATTAAATAGTTGTCTGTTCACTATGTTGGATTCAATTGAACAAGATATCCTGCATGGTTTGCATGTAAATCAAACTGGTTTAGTTTGCCCTATTTGTGTTTATTCATTTCGCACTACATCCATTTAACCTCTGTAACCCTCACTCAGGTTCGAAACAGGATTCCTATAAGGTAAATGAGGCTGCTGTTTTAGGTATTAGCATTGCGTTTCGAAAAAAATGTATTCATTTTGAAGTACTGTATTATAAAGAATGAGAATGCATTTTTGTAAGATCTGCTAAATAAAAACAAAAACAGGAAGACTGCTGGGAGTGGCTTAGATGTGCAGCATAATACAAGAGAATGCAATGTTAATGATTTAGAATTCAGTCCCGTTGTAATTTAACTGATTACCTTTTAACAGCATTGTAAAAATATAGCTACCAAATCATGATCTTCAGTGTATGCTTGAATTAACTGATCACACCCAGTGCAGCACTGGGAACTATAATTGGCTACAGTGCTCCTGGACCAGAAAGGGGAAAATAAACCAGTCTCCCCACTTCTGAATTCTTCCTCGTTGCTCGTTCTTTGAATATGCACACTGAATTTTGGATCAGATCAGGATAGGTTGCAGTGGACATTCATATTTCCAAATATATAATTACACATTACAGTATGTTCACTATGTTGGATTCAATTGAACAAGATATCCTGCATGGTTTGCATGTAAATCAAACTGGTTTAGTTTGCCTCGCATAACATTTTATGCAGATCATTAATATGATTCATACATGTTGTGTTTCAGATAGTTGTGAATATCATATAACCTTATTGTTCGTATTTACTCCATTTATCTGAGGGAGCCATCAGTGTACAGGTTGAAATAGATTTTTCTCCATCCCACCTCAAGTCCCTCTGTACTCCTTCAGTTGGCACATTTACAGCACACCTGCTCATTGCAGTTATATACTTAGATAGGGCAGAGACAATCTTTTGAAGTAAGTAACAAGCAATATACAAAGCAATCAGTACTTTTTGTTCTCCTAAGAATATCATTAACGTTGTAATAGAACATTCATTCTCATTGTGTACCATTTTCCAACACTTCGTTCCAACACAAGTCATAGAAATAATAACATGGCGTGACAATAACTTTATAACCATCATTTCAACACAGAGGTGAGACTGCAGCCTTGAAATTACTCCAGGATTTATAACTTAGAATGTATGCAATGTGTCTTCCAAAGAACTATTTTCATCCCACATACGAACACATTAGAATCAGTTTGCTATTTATAGAAAGGCCTTCAACTACACTTGTGCATTGAAGAAAAATAGCTTATTAAAAAAATCCCCCAAAACACACAGCTACCAATGAAATCTCTTCCTCTAGACACAGCTATGAGGGCGAGGGAGGGAAAGAGAGTGACCGAAGGCACGATCGAAGAGTAGGTGTTGAAGGAGGCAAGGGAAGGGACGAGGCGGAGGTTCTGAGGGATGGAGTTCCAGAGGGTGGGGGTAGAGTGGCTGAAGGCCCGCCAATTGTGGAGCGGGTGAGGTGGGGGACATGAAGTAAGCCAGAACATGTTGAGTGAAGGGAGCGGGCAGGTTGGTAGGGGGATAGATAGGGGCTCACAGAGGTAGGGGGAGCAAGGCCATGGAGGGCTTTGAAAGTGAGGACCCGGTTCTTGAACTGTATCATCTGTGTGATGGGAAGCCAGTTGAGTCAGGAGAGGATCGGGTTGATAGGATTTTGGAGTCTGGTGCAGGAGAGTACATGGGCTGCAGAGTTCTGTATGATCTGCAGCCTACGGAGGGAGGAGTTGGGGAGGTCGACAAGCAGGGAGTTTGTGTAGTCGAGCCTGGATGTTATGACTACAATAATACTTGAAATAAATGATTATCTAAATCAGGTTAACTTCCAGAAGCAAAGTAAGGGATTCTGAATATATTATACAGAATATAATGAATATATTATATAGAATTAAGATGAATATAATATACAGAAGCATACTTACCAGATACATCATACCAATAAGCTCCATTAGTGATCCCATCGACAAAAGATTCAGAAGAATCACAATTCGGTTTGCCAGTTTTCATCAATGGGTGATTGGAGGCGTAGCTCTTTGCCAGGTATTTAAACACCTCGTCGTCGGGGGACTTGCTGTAATATCCATTCAGCACGTGATTTACAGAATCATCATAAGGATAACTGGCCACCACAGAGCCACCATGGAAATTCCCAGAAAGAACAAACCTGTTTTCTACATGAACATTAAACATTTTTTTAAAAAAGATTAATGGATGCAAACAAGTGCGCATAGAAATCATTAAGCACTACCCTGGAGCCAAACAAAGTAACCTATCGCCTTACCCAATCATTCCGATTCAACTCTCCAATACCAACAGGCATTTCTATTTCAACTTTCCGTTGGCAACTAGCTCATCGCTGATCAAATCTGGGATCACATCCAGGCAAATCAAAGCGGACTCCCTAGCAGTTGGCAGTAGGACTCCAGGCAGTTGGAGTCTTCAGTACATGGCACCAAATACTGCTGTATTACATTACTGCATATACTTGTGAAAACAGGTGCAAGGAAGAAAGGCAGCCTTTGGAGGTTTTCCAGGATATAGAAAATAGATACGGCTATCAGGTCACGCTTATTTCTAAAGAAGGTAATTTGAGAAGGTATTTTTAATTCTCACCACTAATTTTCTCCCTTTGTCATTGTTCCTGGAGAACACTAGGGACAAGTTTTGGCGAGTGCCAAGACTTGGGGACCCCCGGGGTGTTCGCTGAGGGCGCCGCTGGAGTTTACTAACGATAGCATTGAGGGAGCGCTGTCCGCTTAAGAGCACCCATTGGGCTTTCCTTTGGCTCGCAAGGACAGCGGCTGGCTCGTCCCTCCAAGCAAACCCTGCGGTCCACAGAGCGTAGGCGGCCACAGCGCGGATCTCGGGTAAAGTGAGCGGCTTCTTTTTTAAGAAAAGAAGTTAGCTTCCTAGTTTCAAAGAGTTACGCAACTTCAAAGGAAAAGGAAGTTTGGAGGCGCAGACACAGAAGGAACCTGGCAATGGGCCGACCCTTATTTGCAATATCCCCTTCCCAACCCCACCCCCCCCCCCCCCCCCAAAAAAAAAGAAACACTTGTCTGGCTGTTTTTTTGGAATGAGAGAGGGGAGCAAACCCCCTTCTCCCCCCAACCACCCCACAGCCCCTTCCCCCCCCACCACCCCCTTCCCCCCCACACCCCCTTCCCCCCCACACCCCCTTCCCCACTCCACACCCCCTTCCCCACCCCACACCCCCTTCCCCCCCACCTCACACCCGCTTCCCCCCCACCCCCACACCCCCCCCCAAAAAAAAAAAAATCCTGCCCCACCTTTGATCCACTCCTTCATCGCCTTCACTTCGGGGACGTCCTCCGGTTTCCCCTCGGGGTCGCCGGCGAACTGATCGGGGAAGCTCCGGTTCAGGTCCCGGTTGCCGCTGTTGTTGCGGCCGCCGCTCGCGCCGTCGCAGTCGCCCTCCACCGACTTCTCGAAGCCGTCCGGGTTCAGGCTGGGCACGATGTAGATGTCGGTGCCGTTGACCAGCCGGCTCACCCGCTCGTCCGGCCCGTAGCGGCCGAGCAGGTACTCGATCAGGTAGACCAGCACCTGGCGGGACACCGTCTCGTCGCCGTGCATGTTGCCCACGTACTTGCACTTGGGCTTCCCGGCCACCCGCAGGCCCGGCGCGCTGGAGATCTCCATCACCCACAGCGACCTGTTCTGCACGCTCCGGCCGATGCTGAAGAGCCTGGCGATCGACGAGTGCTCGTCGGCCAAGCGCCTCAGCAGCGCCGTCAGCTCGTCGTACGAGTGGTACTTCGACGTGTCGATGGCCCCCCCCCCTCCTCCTCGGCCGCCGCCTTCTCCTCCGCCGCCTCGACGCTCGCCGTCAACGCCGAGGCGAAAGCCAACAGGCACAGGGACAGAGCCGCCGCCGCCGCTCCTCCGAGCCCGAGCCGCCGCCGATGCCCGCTCGCCATCTTCAGCCTTCGAGAACCTTCCCTCCTCAGAAGCACTCGCTCCGTCCGTCCGTTAACCGTCACCTCACCGCTCAACCGCCGCGCGCGCACCCGTCCACTCCCCGGTGACTGACTGTCTGACTTGACTGACTATAACTGTCGCTCTCTCTCTCTCACACACACACACACACGCACGCACGCGCGCGCGCGCACACACACAGAACCGGCTCAACCAAACCTGCTGCCGGCCGCGGCGCTGATTGGCAGCCCGCCCCGACCACTCAGCGCCCGACCTCCCGCCAGCCGGCGGGCGGCTGGTCAAATCGGCACGCAGAAAGGGCGAGGAGGCGGGGCTTGCGAGCGCGGGGCCGTCGCGTTGGGGTTACGTACGTGGCCCCGCCCCTCTCCCCCCCTCCCCCCCAACCTCCTCCGTGACGTCGTTATGTCAGCCCGGGCGGTGACGTCACGGCGGCCCGTGGTTCGATGGGGCGCTTTGTTGTTGTTGTTGTTGTTGTACTATGTCATCATAATAATCATCATCATCATTATCCTCCTCCTCCTCCTCCTCGCGCTTGATACGGCGCCTTATCGCGCGGCCGAGCCGTCTCTCCAAGCGCTTCACAGGGTGTACTGTAAAGTGTAGTGACTGTGTATTTCGTGGGCGAAACGCGGCCGCGCGCAGCAGCCACGACGACGACGACGACGACGACAACAACAACGCAATGACACGTGTAAAGAGCCTTTCACCTCGGGAGGACACCCCAAGGCGCCGGACGGACAGACACGGACCCGAGCTGGGGTGGGGGTGGGGGTGTGGGGGGTGGGGATCGGGGTGGGGGAAGGTGGAGGGCGGAGCGAGGGGGGGAGGGAAGCGGGGTGACCGAAAGCACGGTCGGAGAGGAGGGTGTTGAGGTGGGTCTTGAAGGTGGCGAGGGAGTTGGGGGGGGGGGGGAGGGGGTGAGATGGAGGGACTGCGGGATGGAGTTCCAGAGGGTGGGGGGGGCCGAGTGGCCAGAGAGTGGCCGATAGTGGGGCGAGCGAGGCGGGGGACGTGGAGCAAGCCGGCGCCCGCTGAGCGGAGGGAGCGAACGAGGTGGTAAGGGGCTTAGGAGGTCGGAGAGGTAGGGGGACGTCTCGCAAACCGTCATGGATTGAAGTGACCAGATTTCTACTTCGTTTTCTTTTTAAGGGATTATTACCCCCACCCCCTTCCCCTGGGAAAAGCGAGTGACAATTTACCGCTGGGTAAACAGAGGCGCGTGGGGTAAGGAAACTTGCTCATTGGTGCTTCACAGGACATGACAGTGTTTTGTAGGCTCATTTAAATCCAAAAAGGATCACGGCCAAAAAAAAAGGTACAATACAAGTTTTCTCCATGTTACATATTGCCCCAGTTAATATGGATGAGATAACACTTACATTTTTGTCTCTTTTCGATGGGTTTCGAGGCTCTGAAACAATTTTGTATTAAGGCGCTGTTAAAGTGTCGAGTCCGAAGACTGATGTGAGGACAAAAAAAAGTAAGAGCTATTCTGCTCCAGCATTGCTGGGAAGGAAACTCTGGATTCAAACTATATAATATTCTTTATTAGTTACACACTGCAATCCAATCTATGATGGAATGTAAATGATAATTATTTGACTTAGATTGGTTTGTACGTTGCGAGCAGCACTTTATTCTCTGTGAAACACCGGCTGGCAGGCATGCAGTATTCTGACTTTACAATGCTTATTCTCTTAGCTATTTTCTCTTTTCTATCAGTGTCAGGTTCCTCTGTGGCTGCCCTACCCCCCGTGGTTGGATAGCCTGCTAAGGTCACATATGAAGAATGGCCTCTTGGGTGAGGACCAGAGGTCAGCTGGCACCAATGAATCCATATCCCAACATGAGCCAGCGCTTGAGGAGAAGAAAAGAAAACCTTTAAAGGCTCCTACATAATGCAGCTCTGTATGACCCCGGCTTCACACTGTGTCTGTGAGCCGAAACTCAAGCAACTTACGTTTTCCTGCTGCAGTTCGAATAAAGCCATGATCTGACTGATGCAGGGACACCAAGCAGACGTCAGCAAACATTCACAAAGCGCTGACAAACTAAGAATTAGAACCGACCGTGGAACAATATTCAGCAGCAGTTCTCTGGGCTTGTGATAAAACACAACTCCCACATGAAGCCAAGTTAGTCATTTCACTTCAGTGGCCGTTTGTGGGACACGGGCTGTTGGCAAATTGGCTGCCACATTTGACGCCAAAATAAAATCACTTCACCTTACAATAAATCCTGCCAGACATCCTCCTGATGTGAAAGGCTCGCTACCAAATCCGTGCGTTTATTATATTATTATATTCCAATTGAATAGCACTCCGCACTAATTGAGTTTCTTTATCTTTCAACAAAGGGTAACAGTGTAGTCTATGAGACGGACCAGCAGGGGGAGGAATTGAAGTTATAATTCATGAGGGTGTGTGAGAGAGTTACCCAGATGGGGGAAAACTGCAAGATCTCTGCAAAGGTTTATTGATGGGCTTAAATCACAATAGTAAGAATCGATTGGCTTTCTTCATCCATCGTAAAGCATCAAAATTCAATATTTGGTAAAGCGGTGGGTATTAAAAATATCACATTGCTTGGTGACCAAACTTGCAAAGTAAATTGAATCATTACCTACTGAAAGTGATCACAAGAATCGGTCACCTGTGCTCAAAGGAATTCAGTTAACTAAACAGCGAGGGTTCTGTGGAGACCTGTAGCGTATTGGTTAGAGAACTTGCCTTGCGAACGAGAGGACCCAGTTTGATTCCCGGTTGGGGCAAAACCTTAGGCAAGTTTCCTTACTCCACATGCCTCGGTTTACCTAGCAGTAAGTAACAACCTGGCTGTTCGTCGATTGGTGGGTAGCTTTCTGGGGGTAATAATCCTTTTTAAAAAAATCCACGACCGTTTGTGGTAAACTGCTGTGCGCAATTGGCTGCCGCATTTCACCCAAAATATACAGTGAATGCACTTTACAACAACAACAAGATTGCATTTATAGAGCGCCTTTCACGTCGGGAGGACGTCCCAAGGCGCTGGACAGTTGGGTCGGGACCCGAGCAGGGGGGAAATGGTCAGGATGAGGGGAGGGAAGGGAGGGAGCGAGGAGGGGGTAGAGAGTCGAGAGGGGAGGCGAAGGCACGGTTGAAGAGATATATTGTGTTATATATATTACAGTATATGTGAAGCGCTTTGAGGCGTCTCGAAGATATGATATCAAATGCAAGGATTATAATTATTATTATTGTTATTGGAGATGGTAACAAGCTGGTTGGCGTGCCCGATTATCAGTCAGGATTTGGCCACGATGCAGTTTGCAAGGTGTTTGAAGCTGATACTCAGAAACAGGGGCGAGTCACTAAGACTAAAAAAATTTACTCCTCCAATGACAAAATATGGTGCTTGTGCTTTTTCCCCTTGCTCGATGTCCCAACAACAACTGTTTACAGTCTATTAATGCCATGCGTGGAGTCCTGAAGCTCAGTGGTTAGAGCACTCGCTTTGCAAGTGAGAGACCTGAGTTCAATTCCAGGCAGGTCAGGGCGAAACCTTGGGCAAGTTTCCTTACTCCACACAGAGCCTAATAACAACCCCTCCAAAAAACCAAAAACAATAATAAAATTGGTCATTTTTAATCTACGACTGTTTGTGGGACATTGCTGTGCGCAATTGGCTGCCGCGTTCGCCCACAGATATACAGTCAATTCACTTTACAGTGTGTTCTGTGAAGCGCTTTGGGACGTCCTCCCGACGTGAAAAGCGCTATATCAAATGCAAGGATTATTATTATTATTATGATGCGAACAGGTTCCTTTTTTAACCTTTTCCTGTTTGTTTATAGTTCTTTTTAACCTACATAGGGCCTTTCCCAGTCCACCATTTCGGTTCTAAATGCAATGCAATGTCCTAAACTCAATCTGTCTCTTTTTTATTCTTCATTGGCCTGCCGTGATTTTCCAGCTTGTAGGTTAAAACATAATGATCATCACATTTGATCTATAAACTTTCGCACCAGGAGGGTATCTCAAATTTTTTTTCACACGATTTACAGTAAAGTGCAGTAACTATATTGTAGGCTTTAACTCAAATATTTAGAAATAATAAAAATAATGCTTGCATTTGATATAGTGCCTTATCACCTGGTTGAGCTGTCTCAAAGCGCTTCACAGAATATATTGTAAAGTGAATTGACTGTATATGTTGTGGGTGAAACACCGAAGCCAGTTGCGCGCAACCTATGAAGTGGTTTGAGACAACGTGCAAAATGATAAGGTTTACTATATTATTATGATTGGGCATTTATAAATAAACTACCTGTTCCAGGACACACACATATGGCATTGGGGTGACTGACTGAACTAAAGTTAGGGACTTGAGTTAGATTTCGATTCATTTAGTTCTGCAGATATCTTTTATGAATACTAGAAACAAAAATCTCTGAACAAACAACTCAAGCTATTTGAAGTCTTTAAACTGGATGTTAAAGTCATAAAGTTTGCATTTCTATCTGAAGTCGAGTTGAAAATCTGTATGTGGGCATTTCACTTATCCCAGCACGTATAAAGCTTCTGTAACTTGACAGTTTGTGGGTTTTATTTCGCTGTGTTGATAGCTGGCAAGCACATTGAAATTTAACCCTTGCACAACTTGCCATCCACATAACATTAATTTTGAATTCTTCACAAGCTTTATTTTCGGGGAAAATACTTAGTGGTCCATCTCAGTTAAATAACGTTATGGAATTTGCACACTTTAAATTCATCTCTGCGGACAGGAGTTGATTTGGTTGAAGTGCTAGGCACCGGTTAGATTTGGCACCAGTTAGGATATAGTTAACCATTTCTCGAGGTTATGCTTAAGAAACCCCCCATCCTAAAGGAAGTATTAATACCAAGATAACATGAATAGATTGCATCTTCTAAGAATGAATGTACACTATAACAATATAAATTATTTGGAACTTAATTCTATTGCACCTCTGAACCTTAATGTGTGTCCGGTAAAGCTTGTGAGTGTCCAGAGGACATATCATACAATGGTCCTGTAGCTCAGTGGTTAGAGCACTCGCTTTGCTGGCGAGAGACCGGGGTTCGATTCCCGGCAGGGTGAAATGTTGAGCAAGTTTTCTTACTCCACATACCTCTGTTTACCTACTGCAGTAAGTAGGAACCCGGTTGGCAGATTGCTTTTCCGGGGGTAATCCTCAAAAAAAATTAGTCATTCAATCTTTGTGCGACACTGCTTTGTGCAATTGGCTGCTGTATTTCTCCCACAAATATACAGACAATTCACTTCAGTGTATTCCGTGAAGCGCTTTGAGCCGTCTCGAAGACGTGAAAAGCTCTGTATCAAATGCAATGATTATTATTGCAATTTATTATTATGGTAATCTTCCATTAGATATAGCTTTGTATAGAGTTGTTCATAAACTAACTGCATTTAATACTGGCCTAGGTTATCATTTAATGCTAACTTAGTAATCATAAAATCCTCATGTGTACTATTGACACCAAAAGGGACAGAACGACTGTTGAGTCAGATACATATTGGGCACTATAATTTATAAAACAAACATCTCCTTCAAATCAACAACAATGTGCATTTATATAGCACCGTTCGGGCGGGTTAGCATCCTGGAGCGCTGTACAGTGGCGGAATCTGATAAATCAGCCGCCTCACTTTATTAAGTAATCATCACAATGGTTACTGTGAAAAACCTACTTGTGGTTTGTTGTGACCAGCACAATCGTATGACCACTTCTGGTTATTTTCACTTGATGGGTAATGAGCCAAAATCATTACAGAGTTGCAAATTGGTTCATTGCCGAGAAAGATACTAAGGCAAGAGATTCCTCTTTCTCACTAGAAAGGGACAAACAACAATTTGGATCTCTATAACACCGTTCATGTGGGGCAGGATCTCTGAAGCTCTATGTCGAGGCAGTGTAGGACACTGAGCAGGAGGTGAGAGCAGAAGATTGAAAGGTTCTAAAATAGCCTCCTATCCTTTCTTTCCTGCCAATGGAGCCAGTTTGACCTCCCTCCTCTGACCACTACTTCTAGGTATTTTCGTAAATACAAAACTAAATATGGGGCCTACTCCATCGTGTACATTACCTTTCATTACCACATCCCTGGACTTTCAACTTCTCCTCACCAGCATTCTCATTGTTTCAATACTTCGACACTGCTGTGCGCAATTGGCTCCCATGATTCACCCACAAAATACACAGTCAATTCACTTTACAATATATCCTATGACGCGCTTTGAGATGTCTTGAAGATGTGATAAGGCGCTATATCAACTGCAAGGATTATTATATTTCTTTTAGAACTACCACTACCATCATCATATGATGCAATAATCCATTTAACGCAAGTCATTTTCCCAGTCTTTTCTCCATAGCAATATTTTGGTAATTGCCCAAAATTACAGTACTTTTACTACCGACAGTTAATAAGGATTATTCACACCAGTAATGATTTTATTGCCTAGTTAATTTTAACTACCCGACAGCTGCCTGTATGATCTTATGGGGCTTGTTTCAACTAAAAATTGCTTCTGACGATGCTTATCGAATACTTTCTGAAAGCCATAATTATTTAAGGTCAACCACTTTGCCTTCGCCCTCAACAATTCCAGGAAAAGGATTGGCGATTACCTACTGTTTGCTATAAAAATGAAAGTATTCTGCTTATAATGCCTGCATTTGACATAGTGTCAATGCCGTCAAAATGTCTCAAAGCACCTTGTATATAATTATAATAATAATCCTTGCATTTGAGTCTTATCACATCGTTGAGATGTTTCAGAGTGCTTCACAGGATATGCTTTAAAGTGGTGTAACCGTGTGTATTGTGGGCAAGCACAGCAGCCAGTTTACGCACAACAATGCCCCGCAAACAGCCATGGGATGAATGCCCAATTTTATTTTGGGGGGAGTGGAGGGGTTTTATTGAGGGGTAGGGGGGTAAAAAGTAATGTCTGGTCCAAAACCAAAGTTCCGTGAAGGTGAGTTTCTGCAAAGGAGGAGATGTAAATAATAATAATAATCCTTGCATCACATCTTCGAGACGTCTCAAAGTGCTTCACAGAATATAGTGCAAAGTGAATTGACTATATTTTGTGGGCGAAACGCGACAGCCAATTGCGCACAGGAGTGTCCCACAAACAGCCGTGGATTGAAGTGACCAATTTATCATTATTTATTAAATATCCCACTTGGGGAGGCCGGAGCAGATAATGAGGCCAAGAATGTCAGTATATGAAGAAATAAGTGAGGAACCATCAAAGGTGAGCTGTTGAGTAATCTAAGGAATGTGAGGAAAGTAAATCTTCGAAGAATTGAAAGAGACAAGATGTTAATTGGGCCATCAAGGGTTAGGCAAGAGATTAAAGTTTAGTGTTCCCACTTATTCCATGTGACAGTGTAAATACTGTGATATTATGGCTATAGTCTCAAGGATTATATAATGCAGAGCTCAAGAAGTTACAAAAAAATTAATACATTTCCAGGTCTTCTTTTATACGCACATAATAATAATTATAATCCTTGCATTTGATATAGCGCTTTTCACGTCGAGAGGACGTCCCAAAGCGCTTCACAGAACACACTGTAAAGTGAATTGACTGTATATTTGTGGGCGAACACAGCAGCCAATTGCGCACAGCAATGTCCCACAAACAGTCGTAGATTGAAAATGACCAATTTATTATTGTTTTTGGTTTTGGAGGGATTATTATTAGGCTCTGTGTGGAGTAAGGAAACTTGCCCAAGGTTTCGCCCTCTGCCTGGAATTGAACTCAGGTCTCTCGCTTGCAAAGCGAGTGCTCTAACCACTGAGCTACAGGACTCCACATGTATGGATACTCAATTCAGGAATGAATTCACTCAAGCCAGCAACAATCATTACTTATTTTATTAACCAATACAGTGAGTAAGGCAACATTCAATGCAGGTTACAAGGCATGAAACATGCAGGAAGACAAGGCAGCAACGATACTAGAAAAAATTATTTTATCTGCTCCTAATGACCACAGGCAGCTAAAGTGGTTTTCATCTCAGTGCATACCACAAAATTGTGGACGTTGCTCATTTGAGCAACTCTTAAAAAATACTGACTGAATCTTCATTGCATAATGTCGGTGGAGGTGAGACAAGCTTAGAGCTGGCTTTTACACTGCCGTGGCGCTGGCATTAACTGTAACTGCACCAACCCAAACTACTAACTTTTAACATCTCATCCAAAGTATGGCATTCCCATCAATGAGGCACTCCTGCAACACTGTATTGGAGGTTCAGTCTCGACTATACGAGTTCAAACTCCCGACTTGGGGCTTGAACCTAGAACCGTTCCGATTCAGAGGCGAGAGCCCTACCTGATCAGCCAGGCCAACACTGTTGAATTCTTCGTCTTAACTTTGAAGCCAGTTTTCCTGACGCTTTCACATCAGTCGGTGCCCGGTTTCAAAATTCGGACTATTTAAGAATTTGCCAAACTCTTAAGATGAGATGTTACATTAATGCCCGGAATATGAAGGAATTACTGAAGGAATACATACAATCATGTTTAGCTCACACCTACTACGCTGTTGCAGTATGTGTGTACCTGCAATTCAAAGGAAGTACAGCCACACAAACATTCTAGCTAACACCGTGACTTAGAAACGATCACATAAAGAAAAAGCACCTTTTCAACAATGAATCAGAAACAACAACAACAACAACATCAAAATTATCACCGTTTTTAAAGACCTTTTAAAGCATTGACAAATGACAGACAGCGGCCAGATGTTGAGGAGTCAAGCCTAGAGTGGTTTAAACACAAAATGGGCTCAGTTTCCTCAGTCCGAGCCTTTGGAGAACTTTCAAGGGCCTTGTACGCTTCCATACATACATTCTGCAACAAACAATAAAGATAAACTCAGTTTAAAAGGTGTTGCAATTACTTTTTGCCCTCTGCAAAACGTGTGGGGCAAAAATCCCATTGGTCCTTTGTTTCACTCTTGTTAATGCAGAATTTCAGAGTGTTCAGAATTGTTCATAACAATAAACCTTGCATTTCACACAGTTTCACCTCGGGAGGGATATTTCCAAGTGCTTCACTGCATGTTCAACTGGTGCAGTCCTACTACTGGTTAGGGCTTTGGCAAGCCTGAGAAGATGCCTTACTTTTTGCCTTTGGATTACTGAGGTTTTATAATAATCCTATATATTAATCCTTGCATTTGATATAGCGCCTTATCAAGTCTTCAAGGTGTCTCAAAGCACTTCACAGAATATACTGTAAAGTGAATTGGCTGTATATTTTGTGAGAGAAACGCGGCAGCCAATTGCGCACAGCATCGTGCCACAAACAGTCATGGACTGAGTGAGCAAACCACTATTATTTATCTTTTTTGGAAGGGATTATTATCCTTGGAAAAGCGATACATCAATCGATTAACAACCTGGTTCTTACTTACTGCTAGGTAAACAGAGATGTGTGAAGGAAGGAAATTTGCCTTACATTTTGCCGTGCCCAGGAATCGAATTCGGGTCGTCTTGCTTGCGAAGGGAGTGCTCTAACCGCTACGCTACAGGTTTGCTAAACTTGGGAACTGGTTCAGCGAAGGAGGAATGTAATACTACTTGAGTTATCTTCTATAAGCTTTTGTTTCTGTTTTATAGAGCTGTATGGCTTTGATAAGTGATGAAAGCATTAAACAGTTAATTGCTGACAAGTGTAGAGACTGAGAAAGAAGCAGATATTGCTTTGTAAAGCAAGCCCTGTGCCACCCACACAGGAAGCAAGCAGCAGTTCAAAACCATTTGACCGCTGAAGGCTCACGGTGACTATCTCACGGTGACCTTGTTGCACTACAAAGTAGTTACTTAAAAGGCGTGCTATAGTTTGTTGTGAAAGAAAATTGGACAATTACAGTCCAGCCTGGCCCGGCCCAGCCTTGCAATGTCCTTTCCACTGTATAAATGTGAATTTGTATTATATAATTTGTATTCTCAGCGCAGCATTGAGCTCTTTCTTAAATGAAGCCAGGTGTCCTGGCCTCAACCACATTTCCACACAAGTTGTTCTAGTCATTAGACTTGTGGAGTACTGTATCATATTGTTTAGAGCATTCGCCTTGCGAGCGAGAGGACCTGGGTTTGATTCCCAGCAGGGTAAAACGTTGGGCAAGTTTCCGTACTCCACACGCCTCTGTTTACCTAGCAGTGAGTAGGAACCCAGTTGTTAGTTGATTGGCAGATTGCTTTATGGGTAGCAATAATCCCTTAAAATAAAATAATAATTTGGTCATTTATTCTACGACTGTTTGTGAGACACTCCTGTACACAATTGGCTGCCGCGTTTCACCCACAAAATTTACAGTCAATTCACTTTGCAGGATATTGTGTGAAGCGCTTTGAGACATCTTGATTATTATTATTACACTCCTGGCAAAGAAATACTTTCTGATGTCTTTCCTGAAATTGCCTGACATTGTGGGGCAGGAGGTAAACTGGTGAGAGCTGATTTCTTAGCAGCAAATTACACAGACACTCGGGAGCTCATATTGCAGCGATTGTGTGGCGGGGAAAGAGATTTTGAGAAAGGAAAGAATTACTCATAGTTTCAGTGAAACTTTCATCATATAACAGCTGTCACACCTGAAAGAAGCGTTGGTAGTAACACTGTGAAATAGCGTGGGTGCGCATGGAAGGAGGCCATTTGACCCATGGAGTCTGCATCAGCTCTCAGAGCAAGTCCCAGCTCTCAGAACAAGGCAACTGGCTTTTAAAAGCCTTAATAATAATAATAATCCTTGCATTTGATATAGCGCTTTTCACGTCGGGAGGACGTCCCAAAGCGCTTCACAGAATAGACTGTAAAGTGAATTGACTGTATATTTGTGGGCCAACGCGGCAACCAATTGCGCACAGCAATGTCCCACACACAGTCGTAGATTGAAAATGACCAATTTATTATTGTTTTGTTTTTGGAGGGATTATTATTAGGCTCTGTGTGGAGTAAGGAAACTTGCCCAAGGTTTCGCCCTCTGCCTGGAATTGAACTCAGGTCTCTCGCTTGCAAAGCGAGTGCTCTAACCACTGAGCTACAGGACTCCACGCCTTGTGCGCAACAAGTTCACTCTGCTTGTTACATGTTCAGGCTATCAAAACTAGCTTTCCACCTTGAATGCTACCACATTGACTGACGATATAAATGCTACATAAATGCAATTTGTTGTTGTCGATCCGTGTGAGAGCAATGCTGTCTCTCCAGTGTGTATATGTGATTGGTTTGGTACGATATTTGACCGCCTGACCTACCTGTTACCCCGGTGTCCCTGCAGATCCGGAATACTCTATTTCCCAGTTTCAGGCGCAGGAATCGTGGCCGTCGTCTCTCTGGAATTTTAAAAATAAACGTTGACGCTGTACGAACAGCCAGGCAGCAAGTGATGTAATGCGAGGCTCTCTGTGAGTGAAAGGGCCATTACTTACTCTGGAGCTGTGCTTTTAGGATACATGTCTGCTAACGGTATTGAGAACGTCCCAAAGACAATGAACGCATTCCAACCGTAGGGGTCTTCCACGGGTTGCATGGGCTTCTGTTAAAACACAAAGATGTTGTCACTTTCAGGCACGCCTATCCACGTACGTGTCAGCCTGGCGCAGTGGTGGTTCTCGCCTCGGAGTCAGAAGGTTGTGTGTTGCACTGATGAAGGCTCCGTCCTTCAGATGAAACGCTAAACCGAGGGGGAACGTTAAAGATCCCGCGGCGATATTTAAAAAAGAGAAAGGAGTTCCTCCCGCTGTCCCGGCCCACAAGTATCCCACCATTAAAATTAGTCATTCACTCCACGTGTGTTTGTGGAACTGGCTGCCGTGTTTTGGTCACAAAATACACATTCGCTCCAACTTTATGGTGCCAAAACCTGCGCCTAATACTCCGCGGAATTAGGTGAGCGGGGCAAGTCCCTCCACACCGTCCCAGGCACGGGGAATTATTTCCACGTGTAGGTGGCACAAAGCACTGGAAAATAGCATGCAGGGAAGTGATGAAGAAAAGCACAAATGTAATATAAATGCAATGATACTGTCACAACAGCCTTGTCTCGAAGAGCGTCCAGTTAATGCAAAAATTGCGAAGACTTCAGCACCCAGACAATCCAGGGATTATATTTTAACCTGATCACAGAATTGGCAATCCAATAGAAACTTCCATTTATCTTAGGACGTCCCAAAGGCACTGGATTTCATACTATCTTTTCTTTGCACTTTTACAAGCATTCGTACTGGTTTTACAACAGAGCTCAGGAAATACACAACAGAACAGAACAGACGGAATCAGTTTCAGCAGAGCAGTGAGGAAGAGGAGAAATCCATGGTTTGTGAGTGAATTGTGTTTTGTGGTGATTGTTGCCACTGGGAATAAACCTATTTATTCCTTGCAGCTGATGTAGGAGCAAACCTGGGAATAAACCTAATTATTCCCAGGCTCTTAGAAGCGTTGAGCGCACGTTATCACTTGCCACAGTCACAGGTGTTGTCGACTTTGAAACCTCTTCGGTCGTTTTGGGAACCCCCCGAGTAGTTAAAGTCATATCAAGAGACTTTCGATCAGGAAAGTACTTCAGACTATCTGATCTCGTTCCTCCACAAACCCAATACGTCATCACGTGTCTGGTGGCTTGCAATCTCACAAATGCTTGAGTATTGAAGTCCCACGTTGGGACTTTGAACTCAGTCTTCTGCGTTGTGGGCCCCCACACACACCCCCTCCACCTCACCACCCTGCCCGCCTACAAGTGCGCAGTCACTATACCTTGCAGTAAAATCCTGCGAAGCGCTTTGAGAAGACCCAACAACTTGATGACATGATAAGGTGCTGCATCAGCTGCAAGGGTTGCTGCTGTTCATTACCTTGTGGTTACTGTGAATGCAGCTGTAACATTATCTACGGTATCAGAGTTCAATGGAGGACTATTTCTCTGCAAAACCTTAAAAGTAGGGTGACTCTAATGGTCAGCCACAGCTTTAACTATCTCTATAGTCCAAAACCTGAAATATACAAATGTAATTTTGTTGTTGTTGTTGTTACAGCTGATTTGTAACAAGCAAAAAGCATATAGAGATGGGGATTTCCAGTGTGAGGGTTACAGAATTCTCAAGAGGAGGGAGGGGGGAAAGCGAGAAGGATTTTGGTCAGCAGGCAGTTAGTTTACAGGATGTTATTTAATGTCAGTGCATTCATTCGAAAGTTGTTTTCATGCACAATGGTGTCAACGTAATATATGGTAAATAATAATCCTTGCATTTGATATAGCGCCTTATCACGCCGTGGAGACGTCTCAAAGAGCTTCAAGAAGCTTCACAGTGGATTAACTTGTGTATTTTTGGGGCGAAACGTGGCAGCCAATTGTGCAAAGTCACGTCCCACAAACAGTTCTGGATTGAGCCACCATTTTTTGGGGGGAAGGATTATGACCCCTGGAAAGCGATCCACCAGTCGACTAACAACTGGGTTCCTACTTACTGCTAGGTAAAACAGAGGCGTGTGGAGTAAGGAAATCTGCCTAAGATTTTGACCCACCCGAGAATCGAACCCGTGCGCTCTCGCTTGCGAGGCGAGCGTGCTAACCAGTACGCTACTGGACTCCAAAATTCTAAGGGTCATAGAATTGTCTCTCGCACAACATCTAAGTAGCTTGGATTGTCATGGAAGGCGATTCTGTAAGCATAACGGCACAAAGAGTCCTCACAAGCAGTCAGTATACTGAGCCAGATCAGTAAAAAAAAGGCGCATTTTATTTTATTTTGGAAGAGCATATCTGTCATCTGAGCAAACAAAAGATTTGCTCGATTGGAGTTCACCGCTAGCTTTAATGCGACTTTTTGCACACAGCAATGTCCCACAAACAGCCACAAAATGAATGATATTTTTTTTCTCTCTCTCTAGAGGAACTATTGACCAGAAAGCAACACTCCCTTCAGTTTAATGTTCTGAACAGGCAGACAGGATCTTGGTTTAACATCTTATCCAAAGGGTGTCGCCAACGACAATTCAGCACCACCTCCTCCCCCCACCCTCTGCCCAAACCCCCTCCCCCCCATCACCCACCACGGTTGTCAGCTTATGAGCTGAAGGTCCGGATGTGGGGATTGCACCCACAACCTTTTGACCAACTGAGCCCAGGAAACATAATAATATTATTACAATATAGAATTACATTTGTGTTGGGCCTTTCATGTCGGGAGGATGTCCCAAGACGCAGCATAATAGTCATCCTTGCATTATAATATCCTTACATTGTCATAATGCTTACATTTGATACAGCGCATTATTGTAACATCAAAACGTCTCGAAGTACTCCACAGGATCTTTACAGTGCAACGACTGTGCATAGGTGTAGACAACATGCAACGATTAAGGTGACATTTGCTGAACTGATATATTTCGATTAGCATCCCCGCTCAATCCAACATTTTGGAGCTAAATAATTTGAGTGGTAGATTTTAATGATAGTTCAGAAAATCTATCCCAATCCGGAATCTCATTAAATCCAATAATATAATAATAATACTTGCGTTTGATATAGTGCCTTACTACGTTGTAGAGAGGTCTCAAAGTATTTTACAGGATATACTGTGAAGTGGAATAACTCTGTATTTCATCAGTGAAATAATAATGGTGATTTACCATCCACAAACTATGCAGTCAATTCACTTTACAGTATATTCTGTGAAGTCCTCTGGGACATCTCGAAGACGTGATAAGGCACTATATCAAATACTAAGATTATTATTATTATTAAGTACTTAGTTTTATGTTTCACATCACCGTCTTCCCTCTTGCAGAAGCTTAACTGACATTAGTTGCCCACTTCATCCCATCATAATCTGAACCCTTCAAACAACCGTAAAATATCCCATTGTTGGAAATATAATTGGAAACTTCGCCTAGAAAATACACAGTTCCAATACTTAATAATTATAAATAATAATCCTTGCATTTGATATAGCGCCCTATCACATCTTCTAGACGTCTCCAAGATCTTCACAGAATATACTGTAACGTGAATTGAGGGCGAAAGAGGTATGAGGTATAGAGGTATGTTTTGTGGGCGAAATGCGGCAGCCAATTGTGCACAGAAGTGTCCCACAAACGGTCATGGATTAAGTGACCAAATTATTATTTTTTAATAAAAAAATCGGCTAACAACCGCGTTCCTACTTACTGCTAGGTATACAGAGGCGCGTGGAGTGAGCAAACATGCTCAACGTTTCGCCCTGCCCGGGAATCAAACACAGATCCTCTCCCTTGCGAGGCAAGTGCTCTAACCGTTGACCAAATGTAGATCCCGCAAAGAGCATTGAGACACCTCGCCAATGTGATAAGGCGCTATTTCAAATGCAAGGATTATTATAATAAATCTACAAAACTGTGCGTTTGGCAAGTGTAGGAAATTCACCTCTAAACATCAATCTCCGAGGGTACCTGCAACTCAGCTGTCATAAGCTGACCCATGAAACTCTCCCAAATAAAGGACAGGATTTTCCTCGATCTAATCCACGTCAAGGTGTCGTAAAGTGAAGAGTGTAAGTTAGAGAGTAGCCTCGATAGACACGAGAGAGGAGGGATCGATCAAACACCATAGAACACTGAGATTACGTTCAAAAAAGGTGCATTGAGGCTTAAGCTGCAACAAGGGGAATACACGGCTGGGGATAGACCGATTAAAATCGCAACAGAATTAGGCGATACAGGACAGAAAGGTGCCGCGTTAGAGGGGAGGGCAAGGGGGAGGCAGTCTGAGTCGCAAGGCTGGAGACCACAGAAGACTACAGCTGATGACCAATGTCTGCAAACAGTGTAGTTTGCAGATCGCCACGGGTGATAAATGCTGTACCCGATGTTGGGTAACCTCAGCAGTTCATAAAACCTGAAAGCCTGCTCACCATTTGAGACGCTGATCTTTATCGAGAGGTGCGCCTCATCTTTCTCTGCATAACGTTAGTCAACTCTTAAGATTTCAAAAGTTTTTTTAAAAAAAACGTGTTGGAGGAAATCTATTCAAAGCCGGCGTCTCAATCGCCTTGCCCAGCCTTTGAAGCTCCACCAAGCAGCAGTCTTTTCTATTCATGCTGGTGGTTAAACTTTTGACTTCTATTAAATAAAGCAGAGAGAGAGCGATACGGCCAACAAGCAAACGCATGAACGTGAAATGCCTTCGTCATTGAAAGCGCTAATAAATTAACAGTCCAACGATTCAACTTAGCAAGTTTCAAAGCACCTGCATTTTGCATCGACAAACGATCAAGAAAAAGAGTAGTACAAAGCAAAGCTTAAGCATCTTTGCAAGATTACAGTTTCGAAGGCTTGCCTAAACTTTCGCAAAATACTTCCAAATTGCATACCTCTGTAGTGACAACTTCAACATATGGTAAGGCCATCTTGGAAATCACGTAAATACGACGTAGCAGTCAATCTCACCATATAAGCTATTTAAGAGTGACGTCTGTGTCAGGTGATCTGGAAGGCTTGGTTTTCAAAAAGCTACCGTGAGTAACATTGTCCCTTTGTGACTAGACTTTGCATTGCGAGTGATTTTTTTAGCCAATTGTTAAAACGTTATAAATATCGCACCTATCCATAACCTACCCACCGTTATCTGATAACCTTACTGCGCATCTCTGGCATTGAAATAAAAGCATTGTTATCTTCTTTTGATCGAACAGGTTTAGTGACTCTCGTGCGATTTACATAAAACCATTTTTTTGCAGAAAATTTAGTTATCTTTCAAGGTTATTTTTTTCCATCAGCAAGGTGTCTGTCGTGCCGCGCTTAAGAGAATCCAAACTACTGGGAGTTCCACCTATGTGCGGAGATGTCTGTAGTCTGAAATGCAGAAGGAATTCTCTCCCTATGAGGAAGCATCCCATTCACCTAAATATTAGATGCAGATTAACAAGAGCCAAGGCTTGGCAGTGTATATCTGAGTACTGCTGCAGGTTAGCCAACTAAAACGGCAGAGACGTTTCAAAGACTGCCTTAATAATAAGAATAAGAATAATCCTTACATTTCATATTGCGCCTTATCACGTCATTGGGACGTCTCAAAGCACTTCACAGGATACATTGCATGGATTGACTGTGTATTTTGTTGGCATGTAATCTCCCAGCTCTTGTCCAGCTAGGACCACCTGTTAGGGCTTTAGCTACAACAATGATAACAAGATTTCATTTATAGAGCACCTTTCACGTCGGGAGGATGTCCCAAGGCGCTGGACAGTTGGGTCGGGACCCGAGCAGGGGGGAAATGGTCAGGGTGAGGGGAGGGAAGGGAGGGAGGGAGCGAGGAGGGGGTAGAGACTCGAGAGGGGAGCTGAAGGCTCAGTCGAAGAGAAAGATCTTGAGATCGGCCTTGAAGGAGGAAAGGGAGGAAGCGGCGAAAGCACTGGGGGATGGAGTTCCAGAGCCTCGGGGCTGAGAGGCTGAAGGCCACCGATGGTAGGGCGGTTGGGGCGGGGAATGTGGAGCAGACCGGAGCCAGAGGAACGGAGGGTACGGGCAGGTAAGTAGGGGGATAGTAGGTCGGAGAGGTAGGAGAGAGCAAGGCCGTGAATGGCCTTGTAGGTGAGGATGAGGATCTTGAATTCGAACAACAGCAACTCGGACTTATATAGAGCCCTCCATGCAGGGTAGTGTCTCAGAGCACTGAACAGTGGCGGAGCCTGATTACAAGGGTATCAACAGTGCCTTGCAACACTGTCAACCTGCCTGACTCAGAAACTGGACTCCCGAAACCGCCACAGAGGATCGATCGCCTCAATTACGATACTCCATTGCCGGGCGCATCGCCTTGGAGCCAGCTCAGCCCTCAAGGTCACCCCACATTTCTCCCCACCTCCAAAAAAGTTGAGGCTTAATAACAATAATAATAATCCTTGCATTTGATATAGCGCCTTATCACGTCTCAAAGCGCTTCACAGAATATATTGTGAAGTGGATTGACTGTGTATTTTGTGGGCAAAACGCGCCAGCCAATTGCACACAGCAGGGTCCCGCAAACAGTCGTGGATTGAATGACCACGTTTTTTTTGAAGGATTATTACCCCCAGAAAGAATCCGCCAACAACCCGGTTCCTACTTACTCCTCGGTAAACAGAGGTGCATGGAGTAAGGAAACTTGTCTAAGGTTGCCTGGGAATCGAACCCGGGTCCTCTCGCTTGCGAGGCGAGCACACTCACCACTATGTTAAGTCCTATAGGCTTCTGAAGCACAATAAAGAAATGTCTCTCTGTAATATATTCTACGATAAAGATCTGGAATTTCACCTGGGCTTAGCTCATAAGTTCATTTTGTCTATGAATTTACGATCGCACATAAACATGGGAAATCTTTATTCCGGGAGATGGTAAAACCGATCTTACATTTTAAGAAAAAATGCTTTTACGGTTGAATACTAGGGGGCATTTCAGGCCTTCAGAGTCTGGAAGTCTGAAATCCTCAGAGGTTTATGCTCTCGAAGCCAGGAGGAGAAAAAGAGGGAAACAGGTTTCACGTTAACCACTTTTGGAGAGAGTCTTTGGGGGGATTATCCTTGTGGAGGGGGGGCGTGGGAGAGATAAGTGGGGATCTTCTTGGAGCTGATAACTGGCTTTAAGGTGACGTGCCTGGCAACAGAATGTGTCAGAAGCCCAGCCGAACAAACAAAAATAGGAGAGAGCGGTGACTGCATGAAATGATTGCCAAGGGAGGCCACGGCAATGGATAGTGTTAAAGATATCAGGAGGGAGTGCACGGCTGTTTGTTAAGGAGGGAGGTAGCTGAACAAGAGGGAATGCTCGTCAAGAATATCACAAGAGAGATTCGGATTAAGAAGGCGCCTTTAGTCCAATTTGCTCTCGTCCTTGCAAAATAACTAGGCTGCCATCTTTTTGACGGGCAAAATTTTTCCTCAAACGATTCCAGTGTTCAAGTCCCCCAAATACCTTCCCCGGTAAACCTAGGACCTCAGTTTAACGTCTCAACCGAAGGACGGCATCTCCAACATTGTACTGCTGTTTCTCCCTGCGTCCTGGCCAACAATCCTCCAGATCATTCACTTCCAGGTCATTAATTTCACGGCTGTTTATGGGACACTGCTGTACGCAAATTGGCTGTCCTACCCAAATACACAGCCTACAATACACTTGACAGTAAATCCTGGAAGGCGCTTTGAGACGTTCCTTCTTGTTTTGCAACGGAATGACATTGTAGGCGCCACAGCAAATGCAAGTCGAATTTATTATTTCATTATTATTTGCTATAATAATAATAAATTATGTTAGAAAGTTGAGTTAGTTGGTCTCAGTCTGGGCAACGAGGGGGTGTTACAATTGACTTTGTTGTCTTGGGAAGGGTGTGTGTGAAAAATAAAGTCACCTTCTGATGATTACTATTAAGTCTCGTCTCGTCCCATTCCCCCTTCCCCGCCCACACACACACGCACCTTTTAAATGATTTTAAAAATCTTGGTCAAACTCCAGCCTGACGTAATGTCTGACGAAAGGTCACAGACCAGAAATGTTAACTCATTTGCCTCTCTCCATGGATGCTATTTGACCTGCTGTGTATCCCCAGCGACTTCTGTGACAATGGGAAGCCTATCTGATGAATCAAACCTCTCTGTATTGTCCTAACTCACGCCCAGGCAAATTGGGTCTAAATTGTAGCACCTCTACCACCAATGGCTAAGGTTCCTTGGGAATTAAACGGGTGAGATACGGCTCAGTTTCCCATCGGGCAATCACTTTAATAAGCAACTTGGAACATTAAATTACCTTAACGCATTTTGCACAATGTTAAACCTTTCCGTGCTAACCTTTTATTATTTATGAAACACCATTTCTTCCACTCGCCTTCTTCAAGCTAATAGGCTTTTCGGTCTTGAGAGAGAGAGATGACTAAGGGGGCATCTTACAGAGTCATGTAACAGTAAGAAACTAAACTCAGAGCAATGCTTTCGGACTCACAGTAGCAGCAGAACGAGAGGAACCAGGTTTAGAATTGCAAAGGGCAATTTCAGGACAGGAAGTGTTTCTTGCCCCTGATGGTAACTTACGACTGGAACATGTTGCCCGGAAGGGTGGTTTTGAGATCAAGACACTGGACTCAATTTAAAACAGCTGCTGTGTTAGGAGGGTAGGGTTCAGCGCCTTGGGACATCCTCCCGACATGTAAGGCTCGTGGAGTCCTGTAGCTCAGTGGTTAGAGCACTCGCTTTGCAAGCGAGAGACCCGAGTTCAATTCCAGGCAGAGGGCGAAACCTTGGGCAAGTTTCCTTACTCCACACAGAGCCTAATAATAATCCCTCCAAAACCAAAAACAATAATAAATTGGTCATTTTCAATCTACGACTGTTTGTGGGACATTGCTGTGCGCAATTGGCTGCCGCGTTCGCCCACAAATATACAGTCAATTCACTTTACAGTGTGTTCTGTGAAGCGCTTTGGGACGTCCTCCCGACGTGAAAAGCGCTATGTCAAATGCAAGGATTATTATTATACAATTGTCATTTTGTTGTTGTTGTTGTTGTAGGGTGTGTATTTTGGAAGGATGTGATCAAATGGGTTGAATAAGCTTCTCCATCCAAACCAATCTTGTGACCCCATTACAGTAAATAATTACTCACCAGCAAATTTTACAGCTGTTTGTGGGACATTGCTGTGGTGAAATTGTCTGCTGCTTGTGTTTACAGTATAACAATAATAATCTGTGCATTATAGCGCTTTTCACGTCTTCGAGATGTCTCAAAGCGCGTCACAGAATATACTGTAAAGTAAATTGACTGTGTATTTATGGGCGAAACGCAGCAGCCAACTGCGCACAGCAGTCATTGCGTAATATACATAGACATTATACTTTACAGTGTATTTTGTGAAGTGCTTGGAGACATCTTTCTGACAAGGACATTGTAAAGATTATTTTCAATAACTCCATCTTATGAGGTCTTTTGACCAACACCACTACCACCAACAAATTATATTTATACAGTGCCTTTCATGTCGAGAGGACGTCCCAAGGCGCTGGACAGTCAAAGGTTTGCACCCGAGCTAGGGGTTGGAATCAAGAGGGGTGGAGTGCAAGAGGGGTCGGGGTGGGATGACTGAAGGCACAATTGAAGAGGAAGGTCTTGAGATAGGCCTTGAAGCAGACAAGGGAAGGGTCGAGGCAAAGGGGTTCCAGAGGTTGGGGCAGAAAGGCTGAAATCTCGATGGGGTAGACATGAGTGTTGGGGGGCGAGTGGAGTGGGGTGGGGGAGACATGGATCAGGCCAGACCAACAACAACAACAAATTACATTTGTCTAGAACCTTTCCCGTCCGGAGGACGTCCCAAAGTCCTGACACTGACCAAAGAAGACACTGGGACTCATTTAAAATAAAAAGCTCGGTGTTGCGATGGGAGGAGAGGACCGGTATTCCGGAAGGATGTGATCAGAGAGACCGAAGGGCCTTCGTGAATTGCACCTCTCTTGTGATCTGACGGCTGAGTTGGGAGAGAGCTGTGGCCATCTTCAAGAGTCTGTGGTTGCAGCATTGCTCTGTGCAACCTGCCCCCTATTGTCCCCGGTGGAGAGCACCACCTTGTGGGACACAATCACAGTTGCCACATTCCCTTCAATCCTTTTTTTTACCCCCAAAAAACCAGAAAGAGCAGATTGTTGAGATGTAAAACAGAGAACTAACCGTTTTTGAAAACATCCCCTTTTGCATTTCGTTGCGGCGAATTGCACGGCGAAATAAACGGCGAGGCAAGATCAAAAGTTAATCGTTTCGGGTCCAAATGTACTTGGATTCCGTTCAGGGTGCAACAGAGAGAGCTCCACGCAGAGATCGGTGCTGAACGTTTAGCCCCAGTTGGACCAGTCACTGGAACATAACAGCGTAAGAATTTGCTGGGCAAAAGAGGGCCAAGGTCCGCTTCAAAACCTCCGCTCCATCTGCAATCAGCCCCTGGCCGTCAATGATCGCATCCTCGATGAGAACGTTGATAATTGCGGCCCTCTCGGAAACCTGGATCACCCCAGGTGACATCTTCCCCCTCACTGAGGCCACGCCACCCGGCTATACTTACCACAATGCCCCACGCCCCAACTACCGTGACGGTGGTGTAGCCCTCATCTCCAGGGTGTCACTTGCCCTATCCCCCCTACTCCACCGGCTCGTTCCCCTCTTTTGAACACCTTATCCTCTGCCATCCCTCCTATCTCTCACTAACAATTCTCCTAATTTACCGCCCCCCAAAATCCTCACCCACCTTCATCTCTGACATCTCCAACCTTCTAGCTTCCCTCTGCCTCTGCTCCGCCCACCTCATCATCCTAGGCGACTTCAACCTCCACCTCACCTCCTCTTCCTCCACCTCCTCAGACTTCTCCTCTCTCCTCTCCTCTCTCAACCTCTCCCCCCACATCCACTCTGCTACCAACGTTCACGGCCACCCGCTCGACCTGGGCCTCAGCGTCTCGGATGTCACCATCACTGACAAGACCGTCTCTGACCACCATTTCATCTCCCTCAACTCCCATATCCCTCTCCCCACCATCTCCAAACCTACCACCATCTTCTACCGCCCGTGGAAGAAGATCTCCCCGCAATCCCTCTCCACTGCCCTGGAGTCCTCTGAACTCCTCCCCCTCTGGCCCACTTCCCGCGCCAACCCATCATCTGCGTTTACTCTCCTCCACAGCACCCTCTCCACCACACTCGATGTTAATCCTGGAGGCGAAGGGCAACCCCAGGCTCCTGTTCACCACCACCAACCGGCTCCTCCCCCTCCCTGCCACGCCTCCCAGATTCTTTCCTCCGACTCCCACTGCAAGGAGATGCTGGGCTTCCTCGAGTTCAAAATCAAATCCGCTCAGCTACCACTGCCCTCCCAACTTCCACCCCCTCCCTACCACCCCCACACTCTGACCATACCCATCCCTCATTCCACACCTTTGAACCTATCACCCCCTCCTCTGTCATCACCAGCATATCCTCCATGAAGCTCACCACCTGCTCCCTGGACCCCATCTCCACCCCTCTCCTTAAATCCCAGTTCCAACTCCTTGCCCCACTACTCGTGACATCATCAACCTCAGCCTGTTATCTGGCACTGTTCCATCCCCCCTCAAAACACCTAATATCACCCCCACCTTGAAGAAACTTTCCCTTGACCCATCACAGCTTCTCCAACTGAACATCAGCAAGACCGAGGCCCTCCTGATTGGCTCACACCAGCGCCTCCGCACCTCGGGCGCTGGCAGCATCAGCATCCACGGCTGCACGCTCAACCTCACTAAGCCAGTCAGGAACCTGGGTGTCTTGTTTGACCCTGAACTGTCCTTTCTCCTCCCACCCTCGCCCGACTCCACTGGCTCCCCATTCCCCCAGAGGATCGATTCAAGATCCTCGTCCTCACTTTCAAGGCCATCCATGTCCTTGCCCCCTCCTACCTATCTGACCTGCTGACTCCCTACCAACCTGCCCGCTCCCTCCGTTCATCGGGCTCCGGCCTGCTCCATGTCTCCTGCCCGACCCGCCCTACCATTGGCGGCCAGGCTTTCAGCCTCTCTACCCCCACACTCTGGAACTCCATCCCACGGTCCCTTCACCTCACTTCCTCCCTTGCCTCCTTCAAGGCCGGTCTCAAGACCCTCCTCTTCAATCGTGTCTTGGGTCGTCCTCCCACCTCTCTGCCTTCCCTCACCCCTCACCCATGCTAGGGCCCTGCCCCCTGACTGTCTAGCGCCTTGGGACGTCCTCCCGACGGAAAAGGCGCTCTATAAATCTAATTTTGTTGTTGTGTTGTTGCCGTTGTATATACAATAATCTACTCCCTTGGTTGATAGTATGTGAGACGTTAAACCAAGCTCTCGTCTGCCCTGTTCAGGTGGACATTAAATACCCCCCAAGGCACTACTCGAAACGCGAAGGGAGTTTCTCTCAGAATCCTGGCCAACAATCGTCAAGATTCAAAATTGGTCATTCACTCCATAGCTGTCTGTTGTTGCGCGTAAATCGGCAACTGCATTCCCCTACAGACACACAATGCCTAGACTTGCCTAGACGCTGCTTTGAGACGCTTTGACGTTATAGACTCTGCATTAAATGCAAGGAATGTGAACGTGTAGACGGTTGAGTTCCATCCCAACGAGAAAGCTGTGTTGCTGAATTTCTCCACTAGTAGGCGACAAATGTGCACGTCTGGTTTGGACTCGAGGGTGTGGTCTCGAGGGTTTAATCTTTTAAGCATTAAATGGTTCGGGAGAAATTTGCAGCCTACGATGTTCTGCTAATTATAACTATCACACATCGAGGATTTCCTCCCACTGCCCCCTTCCACCCGCCCACCCCCCACCCCACCCACCCCCGCAGCCCATATGCGTTAAATAACTAGAGAAACAAAAAAGCTTAAAAAGTCTCCAGAATCGTGAATCGATAGCAAACCTTTCTTCGGTAAGAAGCACTGGCGAATTTCACGACCCTCGTCTCGCTAGGACCTCCCAACCCGTAAGAGACCCTACCCCACGTGAAAGGCGCTGTGTAAATGCATGTTGTTGTTGTACTGGGTCTTTGATTCACGGGGTTAAAGGATAGTCCAACCTCTGAGTCACATTGACTCACCATTGTGGGTGAGCTTTCAGCCATTCTGCCCCCACCCCCAACTCCCTTATTAACATACAACTAGAAAACAACATGACATGACTGTAGGAGAGCCAGGGAAACCCATGCCGTATACTTGATAGTCAGGGGTATCCATGGATACGGAGAGAGGACGGGAGGTGCAATTGAGTTGTGGTTCAGCCACGATCTTGGAAAGTGTTGGGACAGGCTCGATGGGAGGAATGGCTTCCTCCTCCTGTTCCTCTGGTTCCTAAAATACCCTACCTGATCGATGAGGAATATACTCCTATTTTTGCTTTCACTTTTAGTTTAAAAGAGACACAGATCATGTGAAAACCAGGTACCCAACTGAGCAACAGCACCACCTGGTGAGGATTCACAAGATCATAGGATTAGTTTGGGTGAAGTAGTAGTCCCTTGGGCACATCTAATCCCGTTGTCTCCAAATACGCACTCTCCCATCACCGTGTGTTTTCTAAATGAGTCCCGATGCCCTGGCCTCAATATCCCTTGCTGGCGACCTGCTCCAGTTATCTCTGAGTAAAGTAAAACTTCCTGGTGTACGTCTTCAAATTGCCCTTTGCAACTCAACTCGAAACACACAGTCAATTCACTTTACAGTATATTCTGTGAAGCGCTTTGAGAAGTCTCGAAGACGTGATAAGGTCCTATATCAAATGCAAGGGTTATTATTATTTTATAAGGCCATGTTCTATGTGTCTCGGTGCATCTGGGTTTACTCTTCAATCCCATTGAAAATTGTATACAACTCTATAAGGTTCCCATTGAGAAATCTTCTCTCAAGACTGAGCGTGTGGCTGTGTGTGTATTGGATGGTGGGGGTCGGGTGGTGCTTACTGAGAGAGATAGAGAGGGGGGGAGAGAAAAGAGAGGCAGAGGGATTGTCTGGAATACTCACAAGGCACGAAGAGACCCCAAAGAAGGTTTAAGTGAACAAAAATGGCAAACATCATGCAGATAAGTTGAAAGAGAGGATGTATTTCCTGAAGTTCCCTTACGTTCCAATCAAGTTAAAGATCTAAGTTACAAAACTTTACCAAACTAAACTCAGCTAATTGTGACGGTAGATTTACTAACTGAACCAGAACATTGAGGTTCCTGATGTTCATAATATTGTTAAGGGCAATAACCCTTCAAAAAATTTTTTTTTTTAAATTAGCCAAACGATTGTTTGTGGGACACTGCTGTGCGCAATTGGCTGCCACGTTTCGCTCACAAAATATACAGTCAATTCACTTCAAAGTATATTCTGTGAAGCTATTTGAGACGTCTCGAAAATGTGATAAGGCGCGATATCAAATGCAAGGATTGTTATTATTATTTTTATTAAGTCCAGTCATTCTGGCTCAACGTCTCAGCATGAGTGAGCGTTGGTATTAAAATTAAAACGTTAAATATTTGATAAAAATGTGTGAAGAGCTACTTATTTGTCAGACCCTTCATGGTATAAATAGAACTCGCACAGGGGAACCACAGAGGATGGAAAATATTTAGCTTGCAACCTGACGGAGGGCTATATCGCTGTTTAGTTGAAACCTAGTGGTTTTGAGGTTGTGGCACAAGCCAATATTTTCCATAACCTTCTCAACTTAACCTCTCTTTAACATTAACTTTGTGCAAGAGGCTTTCAGTTAGAAATCCAGAAGCCCAGCGCTGTAGAAAGAGCATCCAACTTCAGCAACAAAGAATATAAGCTTCTGGAGAATTAACTCCACAGCTTTGCCAGCAGGTCCATCTCCCCAGTTAATGGTAAACTCTTTACTAGTTAACCTACAAAGGTTGTTTGGGGGGACTTTGCCAAGTGCAAATTGTGCTGCCATTACACTTGACATTAAAATCCTGTGAGGCACTTTTGAGCCGTCTCGATGGTGTGGTAAGGCGCTAGGTCAACATTGTACTTTATTGACTGACTATCAGTTCCAGTAGCAGCTGCTGTCGTCAGTAATTCGGGGATAAATGATAAATGATTGCATTTATCTCCCTACATGCTGCTGTTAAATTAATAAGCTATGAAAGCAGGCAGACAGCGAGAGAGAGAGAGACTGAATTGTCCTGACTGACCTCAGATTTCACTTATAGCACAGAAAAGTCACAGCCCACAAAATACACAGTCAAGCGGTTTGCGACATCTCAACGATGTGCTAATAATAAATAGAAATAACCCTTGCCGTTCATGCAGCGCCTTATCCCGTCGAGACGTCTCAAAGCGCTTCACAGGATATACAGTAAAGTGTAGTGACTGTGTATTTTGATGGCGAAACGCGGCAGCCAATTGCGCACGGCAGTGCCCCTATATAAGGCGATGCATATCAAATGCAAGGATTACCATGATTATAATTATAAAAGGACCACAAAACCTACACTAACGCTACTCTTCTGTTCTCTTCTTAACCACTTAAAAAAAAGAGAGACCCCCCCCCAAATGTATCAATGGAGAACAACAGACCCCTGGAGGAGGTTTCGCTTCCAGGACGGTGATTGATGGAACCCATTTGCTTAAACGAAATATCATTTAAAAAAGAGATCATGAAATGCCACAAACCCGCAACACACGGCAGTTATTTGTGTCTAAACGACAAAAAAAGGTTTAGAACGTGTGCTGGAATGTTAGAGTAAGGAGTTGGTGGTGAGAAGCTAGGGATGAAGAGGGTTTAGATTATCTTATACTCATCGGACACCAGCAAATAGGCTATCTTTATATAAAGGCCACTTTGGCCCAGTCGCCTGAGAGGTTGTTGAAGACAAGTTGTAATAATAATAATCCTTACATTCGATATAGTAGCATCTTATCACGTTGTCAACTGTATTTTCTTCCAAATCTCTGTGCTGGGGCTTCAGCTCTCAGTCACTGGTCAGGGAACAGGCGGGGGGAGAGGGTGAATCAAAAGGCACGAATACACAGTCAATTCACTTCACAGTATGTTCTGTGAAGCGCTTTGGGACTTCCTCTCGACGTGAAAAGCGCTAGATCAAATGCAAGGATTATTATTAATACAAATTTTCCGAGACATCACACAAGAGTGTGTGTAGTTTCGCTTTTTCACTGCTACTCGTTGCAAAGCACCCAAAGCATCTTACGATTCATATCAGATGAGCCCGTGACTTGTGTCCATAAGAAACCATCTATTGCTCCTAGCGTACCAAAACCTGACAGCAACACTCTGGGGTCACCAAGCCTCGGCTCTTGCTAGCCTGTGCCAAAAACTCTGTGAGGTTAGTTGAGCAGGGTGCATCCCTCCCACGAGAGAGAGTGCCAAACAAAATAAAACCCTTGCATACATGGAACTCCTGGTTTGGAGACTCTTAAACACTAGGATGGGTTTCTACGTATGTCAGACACCTGGTTGACCAAAAAAAAAACTCTGACAGCAACTTACTGAAAAAGCTGACACTTTGTACATTTCAGGGTCCAAAACAAGTAGTTTCTCTGTGGTTGAATCCTTGCCGTAAAGGGTTTAAAAAAAACAATTTCTAGAAGGCAAATTCGCTTTTAACAGGAAATATTCATGAGGCAGAAAATATTGTCCAGTGTCATTAAACTCCCCCTGAAACATTGATCTGAACCATTGGAGCTTTACTTGAGAGTGGGACATGTACCATCTTAACATTGCTTTCCCTTTTCACATCACCGCCCTCCATCCCCATCATTTTCTGCGGCTAATCTTGTCCCTGGCTTGAACCAACACAATGCTGTTTCTGATGTGCTCAGCCTGAAGGAGCCAGTAGGGAAGTCCCCTCTACCATATCTGCCTCATTCCCGCCTGCTTCTGGCGAGCGAGAAACCAGCCTACAAACAAACATCCAAGAACTCTACCCTTCCGAAATGCTCCTCCATTCAGCACCAGTGGTCACGCACCACATTTGGAGCAAGATGCTTTGAGTGCAGTGCACTCACATGTCTCACAGTGTTGCTAAAGATATTCCAAGATCCTCAAAATCCATGAAAACAACTGATCGCCTGTATACCAAATTCTTACCTTTTTCTGGTGCTCGGTTTCTGCTGAGACTAGGCTTGAAGACCAAGTTGTTTTCCATCAGGTGCGTGACATGGCAATCACTTTAACTGGAAATAAGCCAAAGATCCCATTTCCTACGCTTGCCTATTTTCTCCATCTTAGCAATTCCTGCACCCTTGAGTCAACTGGAGCTACGTTCAAAGGTCTCTAGAATCAACTGACTGGTTGATTAGTAGTTGCAGTAACTCCTCAAGCGAAACTTTTTTGTAAGAGTTTCCATGATGTGCATGAGATGATGCGTTGAGGTAAAAGTTACACCCACGCACTGCTCAATGATTCGCCATTTCAAATCATTTTTTTTTGGGTTGTTGTTTGCGGTTTGCTCAATCTCGACAGAATCTACGAACTCTTTGGTTGCCGACATACTTCACCGAGTCAGGCAGAGCGTTTGACCAAAACGTTGGCCTTGGGTAACATCTGTGAGCAGACGTGAGGAGAGGGAGCGAGAGAAAGAGTCACGTTGTGGGAATAGTGATAATAATCATAATAATACTTGCATTTGATGCAATGCCTTTCATGGCGGGAGGTTGTCTCAAAGTGCTTCACAGGATTTACCGTCAAGTGTAATAATAATAATAATTCTTGCATTTGATATAGCGCTTTTCACGTCGGGAGGACGTCCCAAAGCGCTTCACAGAACACACTGTAAAGTGAATTGACTGTATATTTGTAGGCGAACGCGGCAACCAATTGTGCACAGCAATGTCCCACAAACAGTCGTGGATTAAAAATGACCAATTTATTATGGTTTTTGTTTTTTGGAGGGATTATTATTAGGCGTGTAGTGATTGTAGCAGCAGCCAACTTGCACACAACTGAAGGGAGGGACCAATTTTATCTGGGGCTGTTGGGGATTGTTGGCCAGGACACCAAGAAAAACTCCCTTCTCTTTTCCAATAGTGCCATTGGGACCTTTAAAGTCCATGTGAACAGGCACACAGAAACTTAGTCTAACATTTCATCCAAAGGACTTACAATGCAGTGCTCCCTCATCCCCGTGATATTGTCTCACTCTACACTACATGAGTTGAAAATCCCAACGTCGGGGCTTGAACTCAGAACCTTCTGACTCAGAGGCGAGTGACTGAGCCAGGCGTGAGTGGCTTATTAAATATATAATGAATGGGACCCAAATTTAGCCCATGTTTCATATTACCACATTCCACAAACGTCCCCAAAGCTTTACTGTGCCGTCTTTTGTTGCCACCACATTGATTCTACAGCACGACTTCCTAACCTAACCACTGCTATTATTTGTGAAGTATTAACATTTTTGGCCGTGCGCTGAAGTGAAACCACAGATAAGTGGAAAATATGACGATTTAGCACTTCTATATTGGCGCTGTCTGTTCAGGGGTTGGATGTGGTGATGGGGGGAGGGGAGTCTATTTTAATCTGAATTTAGATGTGAAAGTTTGGCCCCAATTACGTGAGAAGTTATCGTAAATACAAGATAAACTGGCAGTACAGAAATGTGTTGGGGGATTAGCAGTGGCTCGTTGTGTCAGCCTGGCTCAGCCAGTAGCTCTCTCTTTGAGTCAGAAGGTTGTGGGTTCAGCGACAAACAACAACTACAAAATTACATTTGTACAGTACCTTTCACGTCGGGAGGGCGTCCCAAGGCGTTGGACAATCAGTGTTTTCAACCCGAGCTCGGGGTCAGAATCAGGGAGGGTGGAGGGCAGCGTGGAAAGAGGTCGCAGAGGAAGGGTGGGGGGGGGGTCTTTCAAAGTAAGGAACAGGATCTTGAACTGTATCCTCTGTGTGACGGGGAGCCAGTGGAGTCGGGCGAGGTTGGGGGTGATGGGGTCGCGGAGCCTGGTGCGGGAGAGGACACAGGCTGCAGCCTGTGGAGGGAGGGGTTGGGGAGGCCGACAAGCGGGGAGTTTGCGTCATCGAGCCTTGATGTTATGAATGAGTGTATGAGGGTCTCGGCGGCCTAGGTGTGAGATAGTGGCAGAGCCAGGCGATGTTGCGGAGGTGGGGAAAGGCAGAGCGAGTCATGGCACGAATGTGGGGTATGAAGGATAGTTGAGGGTCGAACAGGACTCCGAGGTTCCGTATTAGCTCCGTGAGATGTAGACCCAAATTGGGCCTTTGAGTTCCTATAATCTATAAAAGGTTGGGGGTGGTGGGGGGTGGAGTGGAGCTGGGGTGGGAGGGGCAGGGATATGGAGTGATCAGGAGCAAAGTTACTCTATAGCAAGTTCTCCACTTAGCCCAGAGAAGCTTCTGAGTAAACAAGACCCATTGACACCTGCGGAGATGTTAATGCTCTGCCTCGGGCCTGAGATGATGCAGTGTTTTGGCAGCAGAGAACTGCTTCATTTCATAACAGGCGGCCACACCCCAGGTCAAGGAGAGTCCCACATCTGTTTGTCTCTCGGCTTCTCGAAGCAGAGCTTAAAAGCCAATCAAAAATGCTGTATCAAGAAAATATGAAAACCCCAAGAGTTTCGGGCTGATCAGTGCCTTGTGCTCAGTGAACCTCAAGCCTTATTGTCATCGCTTTCAGGCAGGGGGTAAGTTCGCAGGTAGGTGACAGGACACTGAGGGTGCGGAGCCTAGGTACAGCATGCATTTTTTTTTAGCCCCCTGAATTCATTCGATGCCCAACACATTGGGGTGTCAGCCTGGCACGGAGGCAGCGCTCTCGCCTGTCAGTCTCAAGCTTGAGGGTTCAATCCCACTATTCAAAAAAGAGAGGAGAGTGTCTCCCAGTCTCGTAGCCAACATTCTCCCCCAGATAAAGTCGGTCATCCATTTCAAAGCTTGTTGTGGGGACGATGGCGTGAGAGCAAATGGGTTGCTGTATTCACCTACAAAATACACAGTCACTGCGGTTTACAGTAAATCTTGTGAAGAGCTTTGAAACATCTCCCCGATGCGAAAGGTGGTAATGATAACAATCCTGGTGTTTGTTACAGGGCTTTATCACACCACCGAGACGTCTCAAAGTGCTTTCGCGGGATATACCGTACCGTAAAGGGGATTGACCGTGCGTGGTATTTTGTGGCACTGTATCAAACGGAGGTTTTTTTATTTTTTTTAAAAAATTTAATTTACGGAAAATTAAAGGCGGCGCCGATTAAAAGAATGTTTAATGAACATTGCAATTTTACCGCAACGACAACTTGCACTTATACAGCGCCCTCCACGTAGGGTAGCGTCTCAGAGCGCTTACTTCCCCTGTTATTTTGCCCTGTTATTTCCAAACTGCAACGTACGAACAATATCTCCACCGTTCCGTCGTGGAACGGGACACTGTTTGATCAAAGGCTATGTTCACCTGAGGTCGTGTTCCTTGCATTGCCCTCTAGTGGATACCATCCGTGAGTTACATTGCAGGGGCCCAAAATATCACATTGTCTAAGGAAGGCAATCGAGTGGCTGCGTAACCCAAAAAAGTTTGCACATTATTGCGAAAAATCTTTGAAAAGAAAAGAACAGCTTAATGCTGCGATGGGAGAACGGTCCAGAAGTAGGGTTCAAACCTTGGGCAAGTTTCCTACTCCACACGGCTGATATAATCCCTCAAGATTTTTTTTAAAAAATAACAATTCCGTCACTCAATCCGCGACCGTTTGTGGGGGCGCAATTGGCCCCCGCGTTTTTGCCCACAAATATACAGTCCATTCGCTTTACAGTCTATTCTGTGAAGCGCTTTGAGACGTCGAGAAGACGTGAAAAGCGCTACAGCAAATGCAAGGATTATTATTATTATTATTCAAAGGAATAAGATTAGAAGGAACTTCTTCACCTGAAAGTCTCCCCCCCAACTCACCCCCACCGCTCCCCACCTTGTGATCTAATTCCTGAGTCAAAGGCATCAGCAGTCGTCAAGAGACATTAAACCGAGGTCCTGTTCGGGTGGACGTTAAAAAATAATAATCCTTGCATTTGATACGGCGCCTTATCACTTCGCTGAGATGTCTCAAAGCGCTTCACAGACACACTGTGAAGTGAATTGACTGGTATTTTGCGGGCGAAACGCAGCAGCCAATTGCGCACAGCGGTGTCCCACGAACAGTCGTGGATGGAAGTGACCAACTTATTATTGTTATTATTTTGTGAATTTATTTTTGTTAAAGATCCCGGAAAGGGCAGAGAGCTTCGCAAGGTGTAATTATTTACACTGCGGCAAAGTGGAATGGAAAGTTGGAATGCTTCTCGGCGACAGATAATTTCACGGTTGGTTGAGGTTTACAAATTACGATTTAACCAGGGACACAAGAGGCCAAGCAACCTTTTCCTTACTCAGGGGGAATAGAAAGTATAAAGAAACCTCCGAGGACGGACACTAAGTTTTGAGGCTCGCAAACATCATAGAACCATTTTGGCTTCTGCGTCGGGGAAGCTTTTGAATCGCAGAACTGTTTAAAGGAATTCTTTTTAACGGACGAGTCAAACGAGTGGGCGACTAAACAGCAGCCCTCAGTAACGCTCTTCCCAGTCCCTCTGCAACCCTCACGATGAATGGCTTTCAATCCCCCTTCCCTCATTAGGGGATGATTGCTAACAATTCGCACGACGTGTCCTGCTGTTTTCCAGGTCATAAACCGTGATTTAACTCACTCGTAAGCGCCGACTGGCATCGCGTGTGCCTTAGTGTCCAGGGCGCTCTGGGACGCTACTCTGTGTGTGAGGGGGCGCTATATATACATGCAAGTAGTTGATGTTGTGGTGGTGGTCGGTTGGCCTGCAAATTCCGCCAGGCTTCAGCCTTCAGACCGTTGCTCTTAACAAGTTCAGGTCCTGCAGACTTTTGGCAAAGGTCACTTTGTTCCATCTCGTCCGGTTAAACATCTTAATATCCTTCCATAGATTACCTCGCCATTCCTCGTCGCTCCTCTCTCTTAACTTTTAGGATCAGCCTAAAGTTTCTCGTATCTGACGGCCTTTTGCTGCACCAGAGTCTGCCACCAGGGAGCGCCACGGTCCCACATTTTTCTCCCTTCCCTCAAAGGAAAGCAAGTCGAACTTAAAATCCCCTCCTAAATGCCCAGTAATTTTCAAATGATTTGTTCCATAAAAAGGGGACTCATTTGCAGTATTTCTTATTAACGTTTCTTAGTAAGGAGATAGATCCCATCGGGGACTGGAGTCGTTTGGAAGAGACATTAAACCGAGGTCCAATCTACCTATTAAGGTGGACGTTAAAGACCCCATGGCTCTACTCAACAAGAGAAGGGAGTTTCTGTTGGTATCTTGGCTGACATTCCCCCCACATGGATAAAATTGGACCTTCACTCAATGGTGGCTTGAGGGATGTTACTGTGCAAATTAATTGCTGCCTTCACCTGACAGGCAAACAGGAGCTTAGATTAACATCTAAGCCAAATGCCGGCACCTCTTACAATGCAACGCACTCCCTCCCAGCTCTGCATTGGAGCATCAACTGTGTCCCGACATGGGGGAGGGTGGGTGGGGTTTGAACCCACAACCCTCTGACTCAGAGGTGTGAGTGGTACTACTCCGCCAGGCCGAGACACCGCACGTAACAGTTTAACAGCCTTTGTTAGCAGCGACACCGGACGATATTTGCTGCCCCCAGTCCTTGGTGGGGGGTGGCTGTCGCTCTCCCCCCCCCCCCCCCACCCCCCCAGCCCCCTGGAATCCCTTGGGCGTCTGGATTGTGTTCTCAGGGAAAGGACATTCAGACCTGTGGAAAACAATGGGAAATGTAGCACTGCACTAACTGGCAGCCACAGCCCCTTTCCTCCCGAGGGGATTGTGATGCTCATTCAGGCACGAGAAGTTCCTTGTTTCAATAAGCCTCAGTAACTCGGTGAATCGAAGCTCAGTGGGGGGGTGAGAGGTGGGGGGGGGGGAGAAATCTGCTCGGAACCACTCTCTCCCAGCTTCCCCTCTCGCGCGGGTAGTCTGTTGCCAGCCATTGCACTTCAATAGGGAACCTCGTGAAGCGCTTTGAGACATCTTCCGGGCGTAATATTATTAATCATATTAATGGCAATAATAATGTTATACTGCCAGAGAGACCAGACCCGCTGCAGCCTTGTGGCCCTTTGCAAATGCCTCGGATTGATTTTAATTAAAAGCTACGATTAGCGAACCATTATAACGAGAGACCAGTTGCCTTCGGTTGGCGCAATGGTCCATTAAAAACCTCCCGGAACAGAGCAACGTAATTACCTGCAAACACGATTTCAAATTCAACACCACACTGGAATTGACTCCCGTTGTAAATTGGGATCGTCCCGATATCTGCCCTACACTGTGCTTTGCCCTGGATTGATTCCCCAGTGGGAACGCTGCCATTTCAACGCCATCAAAGGAGCTGCCTCGAACCGCTTCTGGAACCGCTTCCGTCGAATTTTTCTTGCAAGCGTCCATCGTACTGTCGCTGCTCACAACAAGTGCTCTTTCTGTCACCGATCGGCTGCTTGTACAGTGACATCTGACACTGTTGCATCCAGTAGTGTGTCTCTCTGCCAAACCAGCACATGTCAGGTTTACCTAAACGTGGGCTATTGATGGGTTTGTTTCGGTCATAACAATTTGAGACGTCTCAATGGCGTGATAAGGCGCTATGTCAAACGCAGGGATTATTATTATTAGGATTAATATTATTATTGTTATTATTATTCATGTTCAGCGGTGAAATCAAAGAGATTTTCCCCTCTTGCACATCTCGGTAAAATGTTTATGGAAAAAAAACGGCTTACGTTGGTTGACGAAAACACCGCAAAATGGAAACCAAATGGCTCAACTGGTCGCAAACATACTTTGAGGGAGGGAAGGAGGAAGGGAGGGAGGGAAAGGCAAGCCGCAGACATAGAAAGTAAGGGAAAAAGGCAGGAAAAAGAAATTAAAAGATCTGCCAAAGTCTGTTGACCTGGTGTGACAGGCACGATGGGCTGAATGACCTCCTTCTGTTCCTGTGACCCGATAACCTCTCCTCCTCGCAGATTATCACGGAGAGGTCCGCTATCAGGGAGGGCTTTTTTTTTATTTGCTTCCAGATTAATTTGCGGGCGTCCAAATTCATAATAATTCATGATAGTATTCCTTGCATTTGATGCAGCGCCTCATCAACCGAGACAGGACCGAATACTTTTCCATGGACCTGGGGGAATTTCAAGCCTTTTACGTGAGCTTTTCTCAGCCTGTTAGCTCGGCTCTGAACCCACTGAGCGCAAACAGTTGTCACTTAGGACATAAGGTAATTGCGGTGAATGCTGCCGGGCGTTTTTTTAATGGCAACAAGGCAAAAGAGCAGGCATTGCACATTCCCGTCTTATTTGTGGCGTTCGAGAGGCCAATTAGTTTCCCTTTGCATAAAATGAGTGCCAATAGCATCACTTTGTTGCTCACACTTTCTCTCGTGTTAGTTTGTTAACGAGAGCAGATGAGCCAGATGCTGAGCGAGCTCTCACCTCTGCGGGGCTCTGCTGAATGAACACGCGTTGATTGCAAGTCACAACAGGTACCTATCACTTCTTTATATTCCCATCATCTCCACTCCTCCTGCCCCACCCTTCCATCACCCCCCCCACTCCTCCACCTCCCACCGCCCCACAGCGATCGAGCTTTCAGCCTTTCTGCCCCCTCTCTCCCTCCATCCCTCCCATCCCCTCCCTCCCTTCAAAGCCCTTCAAAGAAGAATACATTGGAAATCAATTTCCTTTCCCAGAATAATGCTTTGAATAGCATGTGCTCTGGCATTGTGTTGTGTTGAGAAAAGACTTTCAATACAAGGTAAAAAAAAATTCTCCCGTGAGGTTTCTTAAGCCTGTTCAGGTGGACGTTAAAGATCCAACGGACCATTCGAAAAGAGAAGGGAGTTTACTGTCGCTCCCCAAATAAAATTGGTCCGAAGCTGTTCGTGGGGCATTGCCGTGCGCAAACTGCCTACCGAGTTTCGCCCACAAAACACACAGTCACTCCACTCGACAATATATCCTGTGAAGCGAAGCACTTTGAGACATGATAAAGTGCTGCATCAAACACTCCGGGATGGCGTTCCGTTGAGCTAGAAATAAAACAAAAAATCTGCTTAAAACGTAACGATGGGGTCGTTTTTTTTATTTGTATTAAAAATGTCTTTCCTTAACACAGCGCGACACAGTCGCACTTGCTATTCAAAGTATCGTTTGAGGGGGAAGGAAATTGATTTCCAATATATTCTCTTCTTGCGTCGTTTGGCAGAATGTGCGCAAGAGCAGCTGATTACTCTGAACGCTTCCCCGTCTCCTCTTCTCTTTCTCTCAGGTTTTGAACGTCAGCGGGCAGACACAACACGCCACGGCAGCCAAGGCACCCTCCACTCGCCTCTGACGGACAGGCGGGACGGGCGGATTTCACGGTGCAGGCAAACGGTGGGGGGGGCGGGATGTCATGCGTCGCTGGGGGCTTCATTATTGCAAAGCGGTCACATCTGTCAGGGTCCCGGCAGGACCTGAGCTGAGACCATCCGCCTGTTCGCCTTCAGTCAGTCAGTCAGTTAGTACATTAGCGCTGACACCGCACAAAATCAAAGGCCTGGGCTGCATTCGCCCTCGCACAGACCTCAAGGGGCAGCTCGATGTGCCACAGACAGCGGTTTTGCATTAAAACACACAACGCATACAGTCAACACACGTGACAATATACGATTAATCTCAAGCCCGGTTCGGCCCTTTTTGACGTTGTACCCGGCTCGTCCGTGCCAGGGAGAGTGGGTTAGCGCCAAGACCCTGGACTCCTTTTATATATCATTTGTACAGCAGTGTCCCACAAACAGTCGTGGATCGAGTGAGCAAATTATTCTGTGTTTATTCAAAGGTATTATTATTACCCCCTGGAAAAGTGATCTGCCAATCGACTAACAACCGGGTTCCTACTTACTGCTGGTTAAACAGAGGCGCGTGTGTGTGTGTGTGTGTGTGTGTGTGTGGATTGAGGAAACTTGCCTCACGTTTCGTCCTGCCCGGCCGGGAATTGAACCCGGGTCCTCTCGCCGAGTGAGGCGAGCGCTCTAACCGATACTCCCCCGGGTTCTACTCTTTAACACAAACAGGAGAAGCGGTGGTTTACTTTCCGAATCTCACGCATAACGCTTTAGAAACCTCTATAAGGTCCTGAGATGTCTCGCTTAACCGTCCAGTGACTTCTCCTGGGAATAAATCATGTGTTTGTGTGAATGTCCGGTCATCACAATGATCGGGTTCACCTGGGTTGACTCTCCAGGGTCGGGCATTCACTGTCGAGACTCAGATAAACCCACTTGGGCAAAGATACAGCTCAACCACTGTTCACCAGCGCGATTACTTTTGCTAACAAGATGAGGACTTCTGATAGCCACGTCTATTATCTTAATTGAACTTATGCCCAAGACAGCAATTAAGGTAATAATAATAATAATAATCATCGTTGCATTTGAACAAGCGCCTTTCATGTGGGGAGGAAAGCGTTTTAAGTTAGCCCGTCATGGGGTTATAAACGGAGCCGCATTAGAGTCGGGGAGTGTTATAACCCGGTAGCCATGTACGTGGAAAAGTATTGAAAGGAAAGGTTAAAGGGCTGCCGCTGGTTAATCAAACCCCACTATTGACACGGACACTCAGAAGACTGCATTCAGTTGACGTCGGTTGCTAATACTTTGGAGGCATCCGATACTTTCGGGACTGGGATTTGACTGGAATCGATTCAGTACAGCTACACACCATTACATTACAGTTAATAATAATAATATATACATATAATAATCCTTGCATTTTGTACAGCTTCTTAGCACCCTGTTGAAACGTCTCAAAACACTTCATGGGATGTACTACAGAGCAATCAAAAAGTCGTGTTACCGTTACAATGTCTAATGAGTCTTAAAGAAATTATGATTTTTTTTAGAGAAATAGAGTAGAAGGTGAGGTGAGCTTACAGTCAATAATAATATAACAATAATAATCCTTGCATTTGATATAGCGCCTTATCACGATTTCAAGACGTCTCAAAGCGCTTCACAGCATATACTGTAAAGTGTAGTGACTGTACCTCATGTACTATAAGTGTGCTATAACTATCCTGCAGATACACAAAATTTAGCTCAAAAGCTACAAAGGAATTTCTTCAGCGAAACGAAACAACAGGAGTCTATTAAAGAAAGCGCACATTGCGTCATGTTACTTCGCTCCTAAAGATCAAACTTCACTTCAGGCTGCATCGACAAGGATGTGTGTTCCGCGAATTCATAGTAAGAGGTGGTTTCACCCTTAAGCACTAAACATATTGTGGGGTCAGGCAAAGGGGAGAGTACTTGGCACTCGGTCTCAGCACAGAAGCATCTCTCGGTGTTGCTCTTGTCATTCAGACCTGACGTGATATATTTTTAGCTGGTGAGGACTGTCGGAGATGGAAGAGGAGAAACAACACGCTTAGAGCACTAACACAACAGTTGCTGAGCTAACCATATGGAGCCCCTTGACTTGTCCTTTTGTTGCGTGGCAGATATCAGCTTTGCGTGTGAATGAACAGGGAGGAAATGGGACGTGCACTTAATAATAAGAATCATCCTTGCGTTCGATATAGCGCCTCATCACGTCTTCGAGGCGTCTCAAAGCGCTTCACAGGACGCACTGCAAAGTGTGGTGACTTGCGTATTGTGTGGCCGAAACGCGGCAGCCAATTGCGCACGGCAGCGTCCCCACAAACAGTCGTGGAATCAGTGAACACATTTATTTTAAAAGAAAGGATTGTTACCCCCCCGCCCCCAGAAAGCGATCCGCCAAGCGATTAACAAGCGGGTTCCTACTTACTGCTCGGCAAAAACAGAGGGGTGGTAACCTTGCCCAATGTTTCGCCCTGCCTTACGTAGTTGGTAACGCAAAGGAATCCAAGAGAAAGAGAGAGAGACACACACACACACACACACATTAGAAATGCAAATCTACTTATTGGACAAAACTTTCTCTCTAGGGAAAGCTTGGAACGGTTATGATATGGGAGAAGCTGTAAAGCACAAGTTATTATTGCAGCTGTGTCTGAGGTAGGAGATTTGAACCTTATTGTACTCAGTTTCACACTTGGTGGTATATCACCTTGATCAACCGAGCCACTGGGGGAAGGGGCAGCCAGCTTCTATTGTATGCTATTAAACCAACCGTAAAATGTTAACAAGCTTATAACTTTATACTGTTTAGACTTGAAACACATCATGGAAATTGAGCGCTTAAAGCATTAATATTTAACTGGTTTTCTCAAGTCTCCAGGCACAGGCACAGACCAACTGCTGCTGAAATGGCTGGTTGGGTTTCACTGAGTCTGAGTTACTCGATTAACATCAACATTTTCAGTGGGTGGTGTGGGGGGTCGGGGTGGGGGGTGGGGGGGGGAATGGGGTGAGAGTAGAGTGGGTGGGGGGGTGGGTGGGGATGACAACCGGGGACGTTTGACCTGTTGTGCCTGCGGCCCCTGCTGACTGTTTATGGGAGTCGCTTGTTAAATATTTACTCAAATAAATTTATCATATGTAAAAATAACGCTTGCGTTCGTTATAAGTGCCTTATCGCGTCGACCCGTCTCAAACGATTTCCACTGGATTTTATTGCGAAACGCGGTGACTGTGACGGTGGGCAAAACGAGGCAGTCAATTTGCGCACAGTCACGTCACCCCCACGAACAGCCCCGGGGGTGAACAGACCAATTCTGTCGATGAGTCTCTCACATCATGATTGTTCGTGGGGGCTTTACTGAGCGCTTGACAGCAATTCTCCCCGAAGAACTCGGAGACATTTGGATATCAAAGGCGTTGTCTCAAAATGCAAGGATTATTGTCAGGCTTATTATAAGTACAGCCTTCTTATTTCACCCCTCACCCCCGCCCTCAGAGCATGCTCAGCGGCTCCAAGACACCACCCCCCTTGAAGGGCGCTTTACAAACGCGGGTTGTTGCGGTTGGTGTACATGGTTTTATCGCTCTCCTCGAGACAGAGAAAGAGACAGACAGAGAGGTAGAGAGATAGAGAGAGACCAGACGGTGTGAGAGAGAGAGAGAGAGAGAGAGAGGAGAGACAGACAGAAAGAGAGACGCACATATAATTTATAGTATGACAACAGCAGAGAGCTTAAGGATAATTTCTGGCCTCTTCTCTCTTTCGCGGCCCTCGCACAAAACCAACAGCGAAACAAAATGCGCAGGAGTCTGGCAGTCGTGGCAAATTCGTCTCAGCTCAGCGCCCTGAGATTTCATTTTCTTGGAGAGCGCGAGAGAGAGAGAGAGAGAGAGAGCTAAAGCTGGATAATGCTTAATTTCCTCTGAAGCTTATAATCTCATCATATTAAAGCGCCTGCTGTGTTCCCTTTCGGTGAAATGGCTAGAAATCTTTCGGTCCCGCAGCACACACAGAAGACCTACAGGATTGATGGTGCGACAAGTTTCGCTCGATGGGGAGGGGTTCAGGGGACGGGTGGAGGGGGGTGGGGGGAGAACGGTAGGAATGCGTTTTGATAATTATCCCATCACACGACGCATTTTACCCCTCCCTCCCAAAGAAGCAGCTAAATTTACCTACACGTGCTCTTCCCCTAACCAAGCACACACACATACACACACACACACACACACATTTCTGTAATATGTTCAATTCCCACACTGAGATATAATAATCCTTGGGTTTTAGACAGCGCTTTATTCTGCTATCAAATGGTCTCAATGCACTTTGCGGGATTTTCTGTGGAGTACAGTGACTGCAAATTTGTAGGCGAACCCGGCAGCCAATTCGCGCACACGGCAATGTCCCCCAAAGAGCCACAAAGGGGAATGATCAATCTTTACCTTGCGGACTGTCAGCCAGAACACTGCGAGAAAGTCCCCGTTGTCAATGTGAGACGCGAGCTATGCGACGCGGTGTGCTTCCTGCTCGGGTACACAGGTGTCCTCAGTTAACGTCCCATCCGAAGGACGGCACCTCTGACCACACGGCACACCTCCTCCGGGGCTGCACTCACTCGACTGTCAGTTCAAGGTCCTGACGTGAGCTCGAACCTAGTGACTCACAGGCGAGAGCACTACCGACCGAGCCAGGCTGGCACCTTACCAGGCCAGCGATCTGAGGAGGTGACACGTTCGCTTGTCTAATACTCGCAGGCTTCGAAAACAACTTGTTGGTAAAATAAACTTGGCGTAAAATGGCTTCCGCCAACGTGTTACACGGATGCTCACGAGGCCCTCCAAATGGGGGGGGGGGGAGTCGACTCGATAGGAGGATGTGGCGGTGGGGCCAGAGTTTGCGTCAAGCCTTTTACGGGATTGATTCTTGCGTTCGATCCAGCGCCTACGCTGTCGAAAAAGGGCTTCAGAAGGTTTTCTGTGAAGCGTGGTGACCGTGCGGTTTGCAAGGGGGGGGGGGAACGCGACAGACAACCTGCGCAGGTCGAGGACCCCCCCACCCCCCCCCACCAAAAGACAGGCCGATGAAGCGAGTGATCAATTTTATCTGGTCGGCCAGGACGCAGGGGGAGAAATGGCTAAGAACGGCTTGAAGGATCAGACTGCGAATCACTGGGAGCAACGATTCTTCCCCACTCAGTCTCGATTACCTTGCGAGTCAAAGCCCTAATGGGGAAGGCTTATCGTCGCTGGACAATAAGAACAACAACTTGCATTTGTATAGCGGCATTCACCCGGGGTGGGATCCCGGAGAGCTTCACAGTGGCGGAGTCCGCCAACAGACAAGGAGCGTGAAGGTCATCAGCGCTCATCAGTTGGAAAATCCACGTGTGTGTTTTTTTTTAGCTGGTTAAAAGGCGGTTGATTTTGAGACTTGCGAGAGGGGGGAAGGGTGAAAAGTGTTTCAGCTAACTGCAGCGGTTTCAGCAAAATTGCACAAACAAAACGAACGACACGGAATAAAACGGCGCATTTGGTCAAGACTCATTTGGCTACGAGCGCACGTAATTCTGAGGAACGCAGAACGAGTTTTCGGTGTCCGCTGGAGTGTGAGCAGGATTGATATTTAATTAAACCCCTTAAGGTCAGCTTGGAATTATATCTACCAACGTTTTAATTAAGTCCCACTTTCATACGCTTTATCGGGGTGTATTTAGTTGCAGGAATTTAGCCAAGCTTGTAAACGAAGTGAATTAGAAGTCATTGCAAAGAAAGAAAGCTGCGATTAAATTGATAGCAGCAGCAAATAAACAGTTTTAATTTTCACTTCCCCGGCTAATGCCTTTCGATTTCAGACACCAATTCTGGGCGCTACGAATGCAGTGAACTATGTATTAGCATTTTCATTCTGTTGAAGGTGCTGAAGGCACAGATATAGGGCGTAATAGATAATCCTTACATTTGATACGGTGCCTTTCAGGTCATGGAGGCTGTCTCAAAGCGCTTCACAGTCGGTACTGTAAAGTGCAGTGACTGTGTATTTCGTAGGCCAACTCCAACAAGATCTGGCTTGTTACTCAATGAAACCTTGGAACTGCCTCGGGACGTCCTCCCGACGTGAAAGGTGCTCTACAAATATTGTTGTTGTTGTTGCCTGTAACCCACCAACCAGCAGACAAAAGCCTCGACTTGTCTGGTAAAGAGAACGTGCGCACTTGGAAAGAGGACAGGGCCCCAGCTCAACAGCAAATATTCACACAGCATAAAAGTGCCTCTTATTCATCAGTCTGAGGGCTGCAGCAATCACTCATTACCCGAGTTAGCATTTACTCCCAGTAAAATCCCGGGGCCAGTCGTGTGTATATCACAGTTTATTATTCACCCACAAACACATACAGTCAATTCACTTTACAGTATATCCTGTGAAGCGCTTTGAGACGTCTGAAAGACGTGATAAGGTGCTGTATCAAATGCAAGGATTATTATTATTAGTAGTAGTATTACTGGTACCAGTAGGTTTCTGGACTCCTTTTCCTCTTCCACTCCCACGTTATATCATAATAATAATAATAATTCTATTTCATATGGCGCCTTATCACGCCGTTGAGATGTCTCAAAGCGCTTCACCGATTATACTGTAAAGTGGAGCGACTGTATATTTTGTCGGTGGAAAACACAGCAGCCAATTGCGCACAGCAGTGTAAATATGTTTATTTGCTGTAGGTCATATATGTTTGACATGACTTCTACCCCAGTCCTCGTGAAAGAAAAGAGAAAGGGAGGTGTTGGCTGCGGGGTGGGGGGGGGGGGGGAATTGAGGGAGGAAATTGTGGGAGGAATTATAAAGCGATGCTGCCAGCCTGGATGTTTGAGCCTCCAGAGGTTTGCTGCCTGATAACATAAATATAGAACAGGCTTCACCTAGCTGAAAATTGTCAAAAGCGTGAACACGAGAAATTGGAAATGAATAAACCAGAACTAATCTCGAGAGACACTATGGCTATCGGCTGTTCCCGTGGTCTCTCATCTGGCTCAGATTTCGTGGCAATCAGTGTCTGACTGAAATTAAACAACTATGTCAGGACACTGTAATGCTAGGCGAGGTGAGATTCTGTGCCGCACAAGGCCACTGCAGGTTCACAGGCCGTCTCAGTCTACTTTGACCCAGCGATAATGATGGCCCACAAAACACACAGTCACTCCTCTTTGCAGTCGATTCTGTGAAGGGCTTTGAGACGTCTCGACGACGTGCTAAGGCGTTGTATCAAATGCAAGGAGTATTATTATGAATTATTATTATTATTAAATGGCGTAAGCCTGGCTCGATTGGAAGCACCCACACCCTTTGAGGCAGGTTGTGGGTTCAAGAACCAAGAACCCCGCTTTGTTGGCTGTTATTTGAAAAGATAATTGAGGTCCTGGTCAGGCAGACGTAATGTACGTGGGGGAATCAGCAATAAGATCGGCTACCAATTACACGGTCAATTCACTTCAAGGGAGGCTTATTCCCCTCGTGCAGTCAGGATTCAGAAGCTACAAGGCATCGCAAGGGCAAACTGCAACACAATACTAATTTACATTCGCGTCGGGAGGACATCCCAAAGTGCTTAACATGGCACCCGAGCTGTGTCCAAAACAAAATGGTGAAACACAATAGCGTTGAGAAGAGACAAACACGTCTCGTGCCCCGCTATATATAAGAGGCCAACGTTTGTGAAGTGCTTACAGAGGCAAAGTGCTTAATCCTTCAGGGCATTAATTAGACAAGTTGCACAGTTCTCCGCACTCTGATTTACAGATACAGGAAATTAACCTTTCCTCCCTCATTGAAAACCAGAGCACTTGTTATTCAAACGAGCTGGCACCTCTGAACTCATCCAAATGCATACACCGTCACCGTGGGTCAGAGCTGCCTTCTCTTAAACGCTTTGCTCGAAAATATGGCATTAGTAAGCACCTCAAGACCCCCGTTAAGAAATCCAATGCAATGCGTCATAACCTCCGGGGAGGAGGGAATAGTGTTGGCAACGTCCGCGATTTTTAAAGGTCCCTGAATTTGCAATCGGTAAATAGATAATGCACATCCCAGGCCGGATGCAATCCCAGTTTTGATTGAGGACCGGAAAAATAATGCATCAAATTCCTGCATAGCCGAGTCCGCTGATCGGACTGTGCGTGGCACTCGCTCTCGCTCAGCCACTAACCAGTGAACTTACCAGCGAGGGAGTGCGTCTGACGCCAGAAACTTTCCCTGGTGAGAGGGAACCATGGCATGTTTATCACACAGAAAAGACAGGTTCTGTGCTGGTGCAAAGCTCCTCGAGTGTCGTCTATTCCATCCCTCTTCTCTTTGGCCCCGATTCCCTTTGAAAATCCCTCTCTGGTTGTTTGCATCAAAGCGTTCCGTGTTCTAACAAGCATCCCTTGGAGCAGACATTTCTCCTTCGTTTTGGTCATAAATAATTGAATGATGATCCAGCGCCTTACCACGTCATCGAGATGTCTCAAAGTGCTTCACAGGATTTTACTCTGAATGTGCAGTGACCCTGTATTCGTGAGCGAACGAGCCACCATTTAATAATAATAATAATCCTTGCATTTGATATAGCGCTTTTCACATCTTCTCGACGTCCCAAAGCACTTCACAGAACACACTGTAAAGTGAATTGACTGTATATGTGTGGGCGAACGCGGCAGCCAATTGCGCACAGCAATGTCCCACAAACAGTCATAGATTGAAAATGACCAATTTATTATTGTTTTTGTTTTTTGGAGGGATTATTATTAGGCTCTGTGTGGAGTAAGGAAAAATGCCCAAGGTTTTGCCCTCTGTCTGGAATTGAACTCAGGCCTCTCACTTGCAAAGCGAGTGCTCTAACCACTGAGCTACAGGACTCCATTTGGCACACAGCAATGTCCCACAAACAACTACGACATGAATGAACAACAAATATCACACGCAGTCGAGCACGAAATGAGGCGGAAAATAATTTACATCTAAACTTGTGGTGAAATTCCTCCCGTCGTTTCAGCTCCAAGGTCTCATTAATAAAATCGAAGGGATATGATGTTTCCTTTAGATTAACCTTTTGCCAAATGAAATCTGGTCCTCCTGACACTGACAGGTGACTTGCTCGGCAGAGCTGACGTGCAAAGTATTTCACCGTGACAATATCACCGAGAAGATGGATGCCAGCTCTGCTTGTGCTAATATCCCTGGCGGAAAGCCAGCATTTGCATTTTTAAACGTATCTGTAAGCAGGTTTATCATCCCAGCCAACCGAGCAACCACCCATCAGTTCAATTAAAAAACTGTTGTATCACGTTAAGTCAATAGGCATTAGCATTTAAAGCACCTCTTTGGTTTGAGACCTCAAGATAGGGCTGTGGGTCGCAGATACAGCAATGTCAGCCCGGCTCAGTGGATAGTGTTCTCACCTTCGAGGCAGAAGGTTGTGGGTTTGAGCACCCCCCCACACCCACCCCCACTCCCACCCACCCCCGCTTCGGGGACTTTGAACTCACTCCAAAAGAGGGTCATAATAATATTTATTTGGTCACTCAATCCACAACTGTCTGTGGGACGCTGCTGTGTGCAATCGGCAGCCGCGTTTCGCCCGCAAAATGTGCCAGTCGATTCGCTTTACAGTATATTCTGTGCAGCGCTTGGAGATGTCTCGAAGACGTGATGAGGCGCTACATCAAATGCCAGGATTACTATTATTATTGTAACTCATCCTAGGCTGACACTCCAACGCAGTGTTGAGGTAGCACTGCATTATCGGAGGTGATGAGGCGTTAAACCGAGGGGCCTGTTCAGGTGTGTGTTAAAGAGATCCTGTGGCTCCACTCGAAAAATAGAAGGGATCCCTCCTGGTGTCCTGGGCATCAAACACCCCCCCAAAGCCCTTCCCCACCGCTAGGTTAAAATTGGGCAGTCACTTCATGGCTGTTTGTGGCTCATTGCTGCTTGTAAATTGGCTGCCACGTTCACCTACAAAAATACACAGTTACTACACTTTGCAGTAAATCCCGTGAAGTGACCTCCCAGAGTGGAAGGGGCTATATGAAAAATGTAAGGATTATTATTATTACTATTATTATTGTATGGATAATCCGAGCGAGTGCTATTGGCAAATATCAGTCCCGCAAAGGCAAAAGGAACACATCAATAAAGATGAACAAACCAATGATTTGTTTAATATACATTTCTTAGAGAAAACCTCCACCTTTCCCCCCTTCGCCCTTTTCCTGTTTCTTTCCAGTTGAGTGAAATTAACAAGGGAGCCAAGCTAGCTAATAAGATTCACGCGGTGCTTCACATGAAGGCTTGAAGAGTGCGGATGCTGAATCGATCAGGTAATAGATAGGTAGATGGATAGATAGATGCTTGGGAGGTGAGAGGGTATTAAGGAATAAAGGCGAGGGAATTGGGATTTAGGAAGATCTACACTATCTGCTAAAGCAGCGAAACAAGCTTCTTGACGGGCTGAATGGCCTCCTGTTTGTTCGGTGGCGTGGTGGGGGGGAGGGGGGGGGGGGATGGGCACCATTTAAGGGGTTAAGTGGCGCCACTGTTACCGTTTTCTTCCCACTTCTGCCCCTTTGGAGGGATTGTCTGCTACTTTATTGTACGTCGCGGCCCAGTTGACAAAGGACGCACTTAAAGGTGGTCAGGACTGATGGGCCATTGATTTTTCCATTGCCCGAGTGCCTCCTGCTCGGCACCTCGGCTGAGGAATGACAGAACCTATCACGTATGTTGGGCAGACAGGTTAAAGTGTTGTCCTTCGACGAGATTTAGAGCCACAAAGCTGCAAATGGATGAGGCAGCCTCTTTGACACCGGCAGACACGTGCACGCAATACCAACGACATGAAGTGGCTTTACATCTAAAGAGTTCGAAAGCTGCCCACAAAGTACACAGCGAATCCACTTTATAATAGAATCTGTGAAGCTCCTCGAGAGGTCTCGACGACGTAATAAGGCGCTGTATCAAATGCAAGGATTATTACTATTGTTTGAAATTCCGCTCCTGCTATATATGCTTCCCCCACCCCCCCAACAACACCCCCTTCTCCTCCCCACCCCCCACCCCCAACGCCCCCTCGGCGAACAGAATTCAGCAATTTTGCTGTGTTCGCCGACAGCTCCCTGTTTTTTGTCAGTTCAGGAGCGAGTGTCAAGGTCCGAAAACTCATTGAAAATTTTTACCTCTGCGAGTTCAGCAACCTTGGAACGCTTCCGGTTTGTGAAATCTTCAGCGAGCGGTCGGAAAGCGGGTTCGGAAGCACACTCACCCGCTCACCCGGGGAGGCTGGGGGGTGTGGGTTCAAGCGAGGAGGGGGGGGTTGGTTTTGAGCTCAGACAATCTATGGTTCAGTGCTGGGGAGGGTGTCGGCCGTTAAAGCCTAACCTTTTGCCTTTGCTCCCTTTCCCGCCCGGCGTCGCGGCGTCCCTTCCCTTCTGCGCTGGCCGGCTCTAAGGTTAACGAAGCCAAAGGGTTTGCGAGCCTGTCGCCCGAAGGCCTGTCCCCCGTGTCCGCGAGCGGGCTTTGTTCGTTCCCTGGGACGCGCTCCCCTGCGTGAGCGGCTCTACGCCAACGCAGGTTGTCGTCGTTCTCCTACTGAACCAAACTAAAATAAAATACCTCTGCTGCAGATCAGTTTGCGTTCAACTCCATGTGGCGGGAGGAGGGAGGGGGTTGGGTGGAGAGTTGGGGTGGGGGAAGGTGGTGTGTGGACATCAAAGCCATTGTTTAATTCCTGTGGTTATGAAGATAATCTCCACGTGCAAAGGGTTTAACTGCGGCAGATAAGCCCCTTACACAATGGGGACTCAAAAGTTCACGCAATACTTGTTCCTAATGTGTCCGGCAGCCGGAATAAAAAGCACTGAGCGCCAGGCACGATACCAACAGGCGCATCCCTCGCATTCGATGCAGCGCCTTCCGCGGCGGGAGGACGCCTGAAAGCGCTTCCCGGGATTTACCGTAAAAGTGGAGTGACCGTGTTTACAGCCGGACGTGCCAGCCAATGCCTCCGCAAACGGCCGTGGCTAATGACCAATTCTGCCCCGGGGGATTGTTGGCTCGGTCACCAGGAGAAACTCCCTTCTCCTTTCGAAAAGGGCACGATGTCGAAGGCAAGGATTATTGTTCTTATGATAAGTTCCTCGAAGTAGCAAGCAAAAAACCAAGAGAGGGCAGTGTGGTTCTGTTCCCCCTTCCCCCCACCCCTTCCACGCACACACACACACACACACGCGCGCGATCTTAAAAACACAGTTAATGTGCAGAACATGGTGTTTTCCGCTACATTTGTTGATGTTACAAGTCACTTCTTTTGTAATAACAATAGTCCTTGCGTTTGACGCCTTGTCTTATCGCGTCGTTAAATCGTCTCAAAGTGTTTCACAGGATTTCACTGTAAAAGTGTATTGACTACGCACGTACAGCAGCTATGGGCAGTCGATTTGCGCGCCCAGCGATGTCTCACAAACAGCCATGAAATGAACGACCACATTTTTATTTTGGTCAGGGGTTGCTGGCCAGCACACCGGGGATAGAGAAACTCCCTTCTCTTCTCAAATAGCGCTGTGCGGTCTTTAACAACAAGAACAGTTTATACTTACACAGCTCCTTTCAAATAGGGAGGACGTCTCACACAGCCGGCTGCGAGTACAAGTTGGTGGGTGGAGGTGGTGGGGGGGGAGAGAGAAAAGATGGCAGCAAGGGAGTGGAAAAGATGGGTCTGATGGTGGGCTTTGGAGACAGGAGGTAGAGGGACAACACAGCATCCAGGACTCACAGACAGCCATGACGTGAATGTCTGGGGGATGTGAGATTGCAGACCAGGAGTGTAGTAGTAATAACCCTTGGATTTGATATAGCGCCTTATCGCGTCTTCGAGACGTCTCAAAGCGCTTCACAGGATATACTGCAAAGCGAATTGACTGTGTATTTTGTGGGCGAAACGCAGCAGCCAATTGCGCACAGCGGCGTCCCCGCAAAACAGCTGTGGATTGAGTAACCAAATTATTATTATTATGTGTTGCATTTATATATTGATCGGGTTTAAAGCGGGCGAGTATACAGCAATGCCTCGCTGTGCAGGTTCGTGCTGTTTTGTAAACGAATGAAGCCTTCCAGGTAAACTCCGTTCCAATCAGTAATTACCCTCTGGGCAAAGAAATACTTCCTGGGGTCCGTTCCGAAATTGCTCTTTGCAAATCTAAATGTACGTCTGGCCCTTGTTCTGCTCTCTCAGCACGTCCCAAAGTGCTATTCTGGATTTAACTTTCTCAATCCAAGTAAAATTTGACTCTCCTCTAATAAGGTCCCAGCTGAACCCTGTCTCAAGACTCTCTCCGTCTCTCTCTCTCTCGACTGAAGGGCCTTTAGCTTGTCTAATATTTGCTCAATCCTCAAACACTAAGGCCGAGCACCTCCCAGTGAGTGAACCCTTGCGGCAGTGACCCATGGAACCGCGACAACAAGTGGACGAAGAGGAAATAAAACTCTTTTCCAGTTCGTAGTTTGACCGCTTTTTGAATATATATATATATATATAAAAACACACACATCCGTCCGAGCCTCAGAATAAATATCATGCAAATCGAATGCAAAATTAATTTGAATATATGCATGCTAACAGCGTGCTACAATCAGCAGTTCTTCAATTAATTCCCACTGACAGCAATCAACGGGATTTCTTGATTCACCGAAGCTGCTCTCTGAGACCATTTGACTTGGCTTCCCATCACCGAACGGCGGTCGCGCTTTCAGCCACTACGCCCCGAAACTCTGGAACACTCTCCCTCAATCCCTCCGCCTTCTCCCCTCACTCCCCTTTTTCAAGTCCCCCCCTGAAAACCTTCCTTTCCGACCGTGCTTACGGTCACCTTACCCCACCCCCCCACCCCGGTTCGGAGTCGGGCTCCGCCACTGTTAAGCGCTCTGAGACGCTTCCCCAGCGTGGAGGGCGCTATATAAGTCCAATTTGTTGTTGCTGTTCTGGTCTTTTTGTCCCCGCGCCTTCCCTTCCCTGAGGGTGCCAAACAAACCTTGCGTTTAATACAGCACCTTTCACGCTGGGAGGACGTCTCAAAGCGCTTTCACAGGGAATGCTGTTAAAGAAGATGGTGCCTTTGTTGGCAAACCTTGGTCAAGGTCAAGTTTCACTTGGTTTGCAGTAGCTGATCAGGTGCCTTCGACCGTGCCTTCAGTCACCTTCCTCCCTCCCCCTGCCCTCCGCCCTCCCCGATCCCGACCACCACCCCCCCAGCTCGGGTACAAGTGACTCATTTTCGGGGTTAGGGAGGGAGCCAGGAGTCAGGGGAAGGACTCGTGGCGCGGAGTGAAATGTACTCGAACGGCGCCGGAGCCAGATGGCGACGTGTTTCGCAAGCTCTCCGTCTTTTCTGCAGAAAATTGCCTTTAATCAAGATTAATGCCGCCAAGTAACACGCCCAGCTCTGCCCAGCAATGCGCTAACAACGGCGAAATTTGCAGCTTTTTGAGGCCGACAGTGACACCGGCAGATGGCAAACGGCGCACAATGAGTCGCCCGTTGTTGGCACGTACCTGGTCAACGGCAATGGAATCACGTCACCCCGTGGCTCCAGCCAAAGGGAGAAAGTGCCTCCAGTGGGTCTGTGGGTTCAAGCCCCACGTCAGCACTTTGATTCCCCCGCACCGTCCCCCCACCCCCACCACCTGAACAATCGCTCATTCACTTCATGGCTTCTGTTGACCTGCTTATTTCCCACTCCGCTACCCATCCCCTCGGTTTGGCTGGCTCTGGACCCCTGCTTGTCCCTCATTCATCCCCTCCACTCCACCATCGGCATCCGTGTTCTCCAGCCGCTATGCCCCTCCCTCCCCCAAACCCTCCGCCTTGCCCCCACCGTCCCCCCCCATCAGATCGCGCTTCCTCTTCGATCAAGCTTATGGTCACTTCCTCCCAGCTCAGTGTCAGCCTCTGCCACTGTGAAGCGCTCTGAGTCGCTACCTCGCACGAAAGACTATTTAATGTAAGATGTTGTTGCTGCTGTTGTTCACTGTGGCTGCCTCGACCGCCTGCGAAAAAGACAGTCACTACTTTCGACAGTAATTACCTGTAAAGTGCTTGAGATATTTTGGCGTTGTGCCAAATGCAGGATTGTTATTCTTATGAACGTTTGAAAATGAACTTGATTCAATCTAGTGCACCGGTTATTAATCTGAGCCTCCCCAAAAAATGTCTAGCGTAATATTTCGCATTATCTTTTCAACAAAGAAAGGTAACGTCAATTTAGTCTCCGCACAAGACGTGACTGATGTGAATGAACATCTATCTACGGAGAGAATTCTCTCCCTTTTATCCACGGGCTGACCTTGATCCAAGGATTGCACTCGGAAAACAACTCGCAATTAAATTTGAGATATTTTACCGTCAAACTGAAGCTGCGTAATTAGCATCTGAATAGACGTTTTGAAAAGACGTCCCGAAATAAAATCTTTTTTTTTCCCGAACGAGGTGCTTTCGAAGTTTATTTTACCTTCGCTGAAAAAGTGGGAGCTCGACACGGATTGCGGAACGGTGGAAATTTATAGCCTCTGCCTCGTCGTGTCTGTGCTGGCTCTGAAAGGGCAATCCATTAAGTCCGTTTCGTCCCAATCTCTTGCCTTTTCCCACACGCGCACACGCGCACACATACAGGCACACGTACTATTTTGCAGTAATTCCCCTTAGATAGTTATCTCGTTCCTTCTTGAATGTTAATATGGATTCTGCTTTTACCATCAGTCAAGGCAGGGCATTGCACAAAATCCTAACAATGCTCTGTATCAAAAGAGATTTCTCCTAACCCCTCTCTGTGTGATTATCCCTCGCTTGCAAAACGCCTATTCTACAGTAAAATCCTGTGAAATGCTTTGACTTGAAAAAATACACTGCTGCGTTACTGTATTGTTATTCGTATCTTCAGTCTATGTTTCCTCTCTCGTTACCAACTCACCCACTAGCGAACTAACTGAAGTTTCAGTGAATGCTACAAGGCACGTTCTGTAATTTTCCTTCAGAGCTGTAGCAGCTCCTAAATGGACTTAGTTAAAAATTCACACGGAAAAACATTGTTGTGATACAGTGTAATATTTCTGACGCTCAGTCGCATTCCTACAGTCTGTGTTGTCACCTCACGTCAGCCGTGATCTAATGGAACGGCGGAACATGATCGAGGGACTGAATGGTCTACTCCTGTTCCTATGTTCTGTGCATGGTGAGGAGAGTGGGAGTGGTGATTGATTAAAAGGAAACGTCCTTGCAAATTGATATTACGCCCATGAAGCCAAAATGTCTCAAGGTGCTTCACCATAATTGCTGAGAACGTGCATTATAGAAAAAAAAAGCCCACAACCAGCCCTTGAAGCAATTTCATCCGAGAGATTCCCTCCCTCTCCCCTAAACCCATCCCCAAATCCAAGGGTTCAGATGGCGACTGTGGCTTTGGTGACAGCTGAGAGCAGCACTCAGCACCACGCACAGACCAGACCTGGCCAGATCGGGTAACATGGCGCACACTCAATGCTCCGACCTTCTGTGTCTGTGCTCCTTCAGTTCCACGCAGGCCAGGAGATTTTTTTTATTGCGCCTTATCACGTTGCAACGGCTCAAAGCATTATCGTAATTCCAGCGAAGTGCAGTGGCTGTAACCGCAAACGGCAGCCAATTGCGCACATAAATAGCCACAAGGTAAATGACCAACTAATCTGGAGCATTGTTGGCCTGGATGCGAGGTGAAACTCCCCTGTATTTTCGCTGAGTGACAAGGGATCTTTTAACATCCACTTGAATGGGCAGAATTTTGCTTTAATGACTGATCCTGACTCAGTTGTTAGCACTCTCGCTGCGTTGTCAGGTGGAAGAAGAACGTTCTTCCCAGCAAGTTCCCCCGTCCTGGCCAACAAATCCCCCCTTTAAGGTCCGAAATTAGTCATTCACTTCATGGTCGTTTGTGCGACTGCTGTGCGCAAATTGGCTGCTGTGTTACACCCACAAAATACAGTCAATCCACTTTACAGTATCTCCTGTGAAGCACTTTGAGACGTCTTGACGACGTCATAAGGCGCTATATCAAATGAAAGGATTATTATCATCATTATTATTATTATGTACGATACAGTAATGTGCTCAAGAACCATGGGTTCAATTCCCGACGTGGGATTTGAACCAACTACAGCTACCTTCCGACTCAGAGAGTGAGAGTGCTACCAACTGAGTCACTCAGGGAATCCAGATAAAGTCTTTCTAAAAGGTTTACCGACTGCAGTAGCACTTTTCTGCCAATTTCTGTTGTCAAAAGTAATTGAATTGTACACCTTCTATTTATATTCCAGGGGAGGCTGTGAATTAAGTCACCATTCTGCGTTTCAAGCATCGCTCCGACACTCAGTGTCAGAAACGCACAGTGAAACAACATGCCTCGGATGTTTCAAGGCTAATCGGTGTTTAAAGGGTTAGCGAGGAGGAAACAGGGATGTCTGTGGCTTTACACGAAGTTCAGGTCAGGAGTTCCGTGCTCCTGTGTTTATTGTTGAACGCAAATTTATTTATTTTGGAGCTCGGCTTCCTGCGCAACCCCAAACACTGCAACACTGGGTTTCAGGAAACATGTTGCAGTTGTTGGTGACTTAGTTGGACCTTCAAGACAATCAGCAGCAGAGATGTGCATTTGTAGGCAAACACCACAGCCCCTTCGCACTCAGCGATCAGAGTCATACAAACGTACAGCACAGAAGCAGAAGCAGACCGTTCAGCTTTCAGCCCAAGCTGTTCATTCAGTCCCCATCCCCACACCTCTTCAAGGCACTATCTTTCATATACCTGTCTGCTTCCCTCTTGAAAATCCACAACAACAATAATAATAATCCTTGCATTTGATATAATATAATCATCATTATAATAATCCTTGCATTTTGATGCAGCGCCTTATCACATCGTTGACACGTCTCAAAGCGCTTCACGGAATATACTGTAAAGTGGAGTGACTGTGTATTTCGTGGGCGAAACACAGCGGCTAATTTGTGCGCAGAAATGTCCCCCGAAAACAGCCAAAGGTTAAATTTGCCTAAACCCGAACAAGAATCCTTACATTTGAATTTGTGTTCTGGATAATGGTGCAGTGTGGCTAGAAACACAGATCACTAAAAGTCTCAGCGCACAAACAGGCAAACGGAGCAATCTGTGTGGTGAAGGGGTCACTTCCCTCGCAGTGGCAATGGATGGAGAGCAGGACTGCTCCCGTGGGTATTATAACTGCATCCAGGAAAAGGGATGTTTACTTTGATTAGTAACAGTGGCTTGGCCTGAACATGGCACGAGAGAGGAAAAGGAAACGGGTCCAGATGCAGTCCAGCTTTCTCTAACTCTCCTGGGGATTGATTAAAGGAATACAATCCATTTCTGTTCATTTTTTTCCCCCTCCCCTACTTAAAGTTATCCGAGCAATTTCCCACTGTTCTTATTCTCTCTGTCGTCCCTACGGGTGAGACGTTAAACCGAGGAGGTCCCGTCTGCCTGTTCAGGTGGACGTTAAATATCCCACGGCGCTATTCGAAAAAGAGAAGCGAGTTCTCCGGATTTCTTTAAGAATTGTTGCAGTATCTCAATTGTTCCGCCTCTGGCACCTTTCTAGGCATTAAATGAAAGTAAGGCATAATTGGATGTGTGAAGGAGAAATTCACAATTGACCCCCCAAGACATAGAGAAAGACGCCAATATTTCTACTTTACTAGGAACCGCTGTTAACAAGAATAATAATAATAGTAATAATCCTTGCATTTGATATATAGCGCCTTATCACATCTTCTAGACGTCTCAAAGCGCTTCACAGGATATACTGTGAAGTGAATTGACTGTATGTTTTGTGGGCGCATAGTATAATATTACTACGAGAGTAAGACCCTCTATTTAGTTCCGCGGGGGGAAGGGGTGGGGGGGGAGGGGGGAGACAGGGAAGAGGAAAGTGTGTCGTTTAATGGATAGAATACAGTGAATCAGTCCAAAGGGCAAACCACCACATGACTGCTCTGGTGTCTTGCACGAGACACAAGCTGCAAAGGCCCCCTTATCTCAAGAATAATTAGAGACATTAATCTTCCTTTTTATCAGCCCCCGAGCCGTAATATCTGACTAATAGATCTGTAATAGGAGGCGGTGGGATTTATTTGGAAAATGTTAATCCGTTAACCCTTCAGTGCAAAGAATGCCCGTGCTTGCTGTCTGAGTGGAACTGAAGGCGTAACATGGTACATCCGGTCACTGAGGCTTTATTTAAGAGTAACCTTGGCGGGGAGGAGGGTGGGGCGGAGCGAGGGGGGAGGGGAGCGAGGGGGGGGGTAGTGGGTCCGTGTTGAGAAATGTTCGATGACAAAATGTGAGCGTACCCTGTGCGGGAAAAGTACCGGGCAACACAAAGTGTGTGATAATCTCTTGCATTTGATATAAGAATAATCCCTGCATTTGGAAGAGTCTTTAACCCATACAGGAGATGAAACGGAAAAGGAACACACATTCTGAGAGACAGCAGGATGCGAGGGAGGGGAAGGTTGGTGGGGGTGGTGGGGCGGTGTGGGGTGGGGTTTAATCAATGACATATTGGGAACTCACAATATCTCGATTCAGGCAATTTAGATGAAACAGACGGAAATCTGATCACTCTATCAGCGCGTTAGACAATTTTGAAGTCCTGCGAATAAACCTTTACAAATCCTTGTTGCAGCCCTGCTCCGCCTGCGTGTGTTAATGACTGGCGAGCAGAATATGAGACCTGACAGATCATGAACAGGGTCCTAATGTGTTGCAAAGCAAACGTGCGCTCAGACAGATATTTGATAACAGGATCCAGAAGTGCGCTGAAGGATTTATTTGTCCCCTGGCGCGCTGTACAAGCAAAATCAGCTCTCGCTGGGCAAATTATCCACTTGAAATTTCCTCCTGGTGACTGGAGGAACCCTTAACAATTGGGTTAAATTACTTGAGACATTTTAACACAGGTCCTTTAAAAGCCTAGGAAAATGGCATCAAGACCAAACTTCAGATGCCTTTCAACCAAAGTGTAACCAGAGCTGGGCTCCAACAAGACTTAGGGTCTCAGAAGTCTGTGTGACATATCGAGGCGGGGCGGAGGGGGTCGGGTGTTAGCCTGGCTCAGTTGGGTAGCGCTCTCTCGCCTCTGAGTCATGGGTCGTGGGTTCAAGCCCCACGTCGGGACTTTGAACTCACAGTCTAAGCAGATACACACCCGATACACCACTGGAGGGAGAGCTGTATTGACGGAGGTGCCGTCCTTCGGATGAAACGTTCAACCGATTTCACGTCTGTGCCTGTTATAGGTGGACCTCACATGGTCTTACGGGGCTAAGGGCAAAGAGAAGGAAAGTGTCTCCCAGTCGGTGGACTGGCCAACAATCCCACCGGATAAAAAAAAATTGGCCGTTCGTTTCACGGCTGTTTGTGAGACGTTGCTGTGCGCAAACTGCCTGCCTCGTTCGCCTACAAATACGCAGTCACTCAACTTTATGGTAATTCCTGCGAAGCGCTTTGAGACTTCTCGACGTCGTGATAAGGTGCTACGTGAAAACGTGAGGAGTCTCACATGATTCATTCCCAGGATAACGAGGCTGCTCGTGTCAAGGGCTCCTCTGCCGCCTACCCACACAACAACAACAACAACAAAAGATTACATTTGCGCAGCGACTTTCAGGTCGGGAGGACGTCCCAAGGCGCTGGACAGCCAGGGGTTTGCCGAGCGGGGGCTGCGCTGAAATCTCCCTTAAGACGCAGCCGTTTAAGAAGCGAAAGGGCGGAACTCGACCCAGCCCCAATCTCCGTCAGTTCCCAAAGTGCACGGCGACACGTAAGCATCTTTGCTTTAACTTGAGCGTGTGTTAGGAATATTGAATGTTAGGAAGATATAGGCTGCTGGACAATAGCAGTTACTCAGCAAAAAAAAGGCTTAGGGCCCCGGTATAAAACCTTGTTACTGTTTATTAGCGAGCCTGTGGTGTCACTGGGAAACGAACACTCGCAGTTTACAGCCCAGACCTTAAATCTTGCTGACTTCTTCCAAGGTTGATGTTAATTTCACACTGTGTTACCTGCCTTTTATTACCCCCGTGACCCAGGACTGAAATCCAGTGGCTACTTTCAAAGCTATTGCTTAATCTGGTTCCAGTCATTGTGCCCTTCATCTCTCGCCTTTGGGTTTCCAGCTCCTTGGGATGTCCTCCCGACGTAAGAGGCGCTATGCAAATGTAATTTTTGTTGCTGTGGTTGTTGTCAGCCTGGCTCGATTGGTAGCAACCTTTCGTCAGAAGCTTGTGGGTTCAAGCCCTCCCGCATCTCCTCCGGAGAACGGCACCTCCGACAATGCAGCGTTGCAGGTTGACGAGAGCCAAGGATTGGGGAGACCCAGAGTGTGCGTTAGGAATAAGTGTTGGAGCACAACCAGTTGATAATAATCCTCGAATTTGATACAGCGCCTTATCTCGTCTTCGAGACGCCTCAAAGCGCTTCGCAGAATATACTGCAAAGTGTAGCGACTGTGTATTTTGTGAGCGAAACGCGGCAGGCAAATGCGCACAGCGACGTCCCCACAAACAGTTGTGGAAATGTGTGACCAAATTATTATTATTATTATTATTGTTGTTATTTTTCAAGGGGTTATTACCCCCTGGAAAAGCGATCCGCCAATCGACCAACAATCCTACTTACCGCTCGGTAAACAGAGGATGTGTGGAGTGAGGAAACTCTGCCCAACGTTTCGCCCTGCACCGCCAACCTTGCCATTGCGAGCGCTGGGGTCTGTCTTGTATTTGTACGGCTCAGTTTCAAAGGGTCTTTGTAAAAGGATATTTTTCCCTGTTTCTTCCCTGTACCGTAAAACATTCCAGGATATTTATGCGTGGAATAATAACATCATTTATTGTCACTCGGTTATATGTTTGTGAATCGGATCCCAGGGCAGGTCAGGCTCCATATGTTCACCTTTCACAAGCGATCCCCTCGTTGATGACGATAGTGGGTGGGTCGAAATGGGGAGAGGGGTCGTGGATTTGCTGACCCCTTCCGTCTGTTGCTGCCTGCAATTGTGTCCCAAACATCTGCTGCGGTTGACACGCACAGAACTCGAGGTCGCGGGCTCGCTCTCACCTCCCCAGGAACGAAGGCCTCGGGTGTCCCCTTACCAGGAAGTGGCAGGGAGCCACGCGCCCCGCAGGCTTGGCACACAATGAGACACGAGCCAGCCAGCCAGCGAGCCAGCCAGCGAGCCAGCCATCCAGTGAGCCATCCAGCCATCCAGCCAGCCAGCCATCCAGCCAGCCAGCCAGCCATCCAGCCATCCAGCCAGCCAGCCAGCCAGCCAGCCAGCGAGCCATCCAGCCAGCGAGCCAGCCATCCAGCGAGCCATCCAGCCAACGAGCCATCCAGCCAGCCAGCCAGCCAGCGAGCCATCCAGCCAGCGGAGACTGAAAGGCTTCAGTCAGACGGAACACTGCCTTGAAGCAGCCACCATCTGTGGACTGATTAACTGCTGGTCTTCGGGACGTCTTATCATCATGTCATCTCACAGGGGTGCGTGAGTGCATGCGAGCGGAGGGCATGAAATCTTTGGAGGAGGGCGTGGGGTAGGGGTGAGAGGGGCCAGTGGGGGGACGGGTGGTGGGGGTGCGAGTGGGAGAGGGGATGGTGGGGGTAGAAACGAATTGATGTGTTTTTAGCTCCGCGGTTTAGCTGGTTTGACTCCATCTGCCCTCTCTGGGTTCCCACCCCCCCCCCCCCCACAAGCCTGGCCTCTTGTGAACCTGCGCTTCATACTCTCCGGAATTAGGTAAGCAGGGTGCATCCCTCCAGGGAGAGAGAGAGAGAGCGCATTCCGTGCCAACAATCAACCTAATCTCTGGGATTTCCACGTGCAGATGGGATGCACGGAATTCTCGGTTGGGTGTGGACGCTCTCATGTGTGGTGATGGGAACTTTTTTGGGAGGGTGAACGAGTTCGGATCCATGTAAGCTGACCCTCGCCGGCTCTCGCTTGCACAGCTCGGCTGGTGGCGCAAGCCCCCACCCACCTCGGCGCTCTGAGCTCACAGGTCTCCGCGGTGAGGGGAGCGGGCGGTGGGAGGGGTGGGGGGTGAGGGTGGGGGGGCGGGGTGAAAGCGCCGTGTTGTTGGAGGTGCCGTCCTTCGGATGAGATGTTGAACCGAGGTTCCCATCAAGCATTGGACTGCAGAGTCACCAACAACAACAGCAGCAACGCAGGATAGAGTCACGGAGCACTGAGCCTTCCTTCCCCACCCATCACAACAACAACAACAACTTGCATTTATACAGCGTGCCCCCCTCCCCCCACCCCACGCAGGGTCTCGCCCCAGATCGCTTCATTGCAACACCGGTCGACCTGGACTGCGATCACTTGAACATCTACCAAATAAAGATCAAATTCCTTCAACGTTTGTGAATTCTGCCCCTCGTGCTACGAAACACGTCTCCGTTGCGTTCACGAGAAACACATTAACTACATCCAGATCGGTTTGAAAGCTACGCCACCCTCTGGATCTATGCTTTTCATTACTCGCTTTAGCTCGATTTCATTAACTAACGTTCAAAGAGAGAGAGAGAGAGAGTGAGAAAGAGAAAGAGACCCTTCCTAATTCGGTCCATCACCATAAAGATAATGGAGGACCCTGAGCAAAGGCCAGAATGCTTTGCTATTAAACAGATTCATTTAAATTGATCGTTTCTGTCAGAATTACCGATTTGGAGTAATCGTGGCAATCTGGGTCCCGAAAGAACACTCAGTGCGCAGTTCCTAATAAATACCATAACAATCTGTGCGTTTGATACAGCGCCTGTGATGCCAAAGGTCTCAAAGCACTTCACAGCTAATTGCTGCCAAGTGTAGTGACTGTATATTTGTGGGTGATCGCGGTAGGCGATGCTTGCACAGCAACTTCCCACAAACAGCCCTGACGCAAATGATGGATTTATCTTGAGGATTATCGGTCAGGACAACCGAGGGCAACTTCCTTCCTTTCTTAAAATCTTCAACGGCCGCCATTACAGGCACTGACCGGACCTCGGTTTAACGTCTCGTCAAAAAGTGCACCGGCTCAAAGGCCTGAAGTGGGACTTAAACCCACAAGGGACGTGTGTCAGCCTGGCTCAGTCGGTTGCATTCCCGCCTTTGAGCCACAAGGTTACTGGTTTCAAGCCCTCCCTACGTTGGGACATTGAACTCACGGGCTAGCCTGACACTTCAATGTAATGTTTGGGGTGCTGTTCTTCCTTTGACACGTGAAACCGAGGTCCCGTCTGCATGTTCAGGCGGACGTTAAAGATCCCGATGGGCTCCTTGTAAAAAGAAGGGAGTTTCTCCTGGTGTCCTGGCTGAAAGATCTCCCACTCGTTCACCTCGAGGCTGTTTGTAGGATGTCGCTGTGCGCAAATTGGTTGCTGTGAAAGTCTGGTATCAAGTGGGCGGTGGGAAGGTCTAACAGGGAAGCTTGTGGACAGGAGGGATGTTTTTTCTCTTGTTCCTAATTTTTCAGCGAGCAGATGAGGAGGTGGGGCCCCTGACCTCTCATCTCTGACCTCTTCCTCTCAAGGAGATGGAAAGGGTAGTGGGGGTGGTGGTGGGAGGGGGGGGAACACGACGCGTTAATAGCGAGCAGCTCAAAATCAGTCGCTTTTTCTTCTTAATGTAACATAGATGTACTATCAGGCAGAGCTTTATTTTGCTGGGAATAAAAATGAGAAGCTTAGTGTTTCACTGTTCAAAGCAATCCCGCCGAGCCCTCACCGCCTCTTGCAGTTTTATGTTTATTGCCATCTGGTTTTATTGAGATTTCCTCAGGAATGGGTTTCGTTTAGGCTGGAAGGAAGAGAGGAAAAGAGAGAGAGAGAGAGAGAGAGAGAGGAGAGAAAAGAAAAAAAATCTAATCCAATTTTTATGAGGACTTGATATGAAAAGCATCAATAAAGACAATGCTCGAGCAGTAAAAGCGTCCAAAAAAATTAGAAATCCAATACTTTGAAAGAGATGCCACGAGGGATACTTCAGAATGTCTCAGCCCACTCCTCAGTTCCAGGGAGAGCTAACAAACCCTTAACGATTTTATTTTTTTGGAAGGATGCTTTCATTTTCTGTGCTCTGGAGCGGAATTAACCCTTTTTACCGGGTGGGGAGGGAAAGGGAGGGAAGCGCGTTAAGCAGGTCAAGGGGGGGAAAAAGTGCTGAAAGATTGGTCGTACTCCAGGCGTAATAATCCCTTCGAAACTAACGAAAACAAATAATAATCTGGTGACTCAATCCACCACTGATTGTGGTGCGCGATCAGGCGCTGTATCGAATGTAAGGATTATTATTAGTTTTGGGGGATAAGTTACAGGGTTGTTAGCAGCGGCCTAAAAGACTTCTGTACGGAAAAAGACACGTGGTTTACAGTAAGTCCACCCTGCCCTCCGAAATAGATCGAGCGTTTCACCTCCTGGCTGTGTGTGGGAAGTTTCTGCGCGCAAGTGGGCTATCTGCACAGTCACTACACTAGACAGCAATTACAGCAAAGCTCTTGTTGAGCGATTGCACGGGTTTGATTTGGCGCCGCGTCTCGATAATCATAATAATAATAATAATCCTTGTGTGTTTCAGCCGCACGCTCTCAGCTGCCTTTGAAGTCGTTTTGATTTTATTTCACCTCTTTCGTTGCCATCCGGTGTCCGCTCCCAGGTGACCCTGAACCCATCCCTCCCTCCGAATCCACCAGCCACGAAGCTGAACGGTCTGTTTACCCGGAGAATCGCTGGCCAGGACACCCAGAGAACGTACAACACTCGGAGCTTGTGTCGTGGGATTTTTTAGGGGCTTGACGGGACCTCAGTCTAACACCGGGAAGACTGAGCTCGAGTCTGACCTGGGTCTTTAACAACCAGGGCAACAGTGCCGCGGAAATAAATAGTTGCCGGTAGCGGAACGCGCTGCCCAGGTGCGTAGTGTCGTGGCAATGTTCACGCTCGAAGAATTTGCGAATCCGCCTTCTTAAATGGGACCCTGGTGACATCAGCCAAGGATCACCAGCCTGAGCGATCCAAGGTCGGTGTCACCCAGACTCTCTCCCTTTCAAAGTGGACGTACAAGCACGAGGCAGAGCTCGGAACGCAACACGAGTCGCCGACGGGGTGGGTGCTTGTGGATTCGCTCGGCTTCCAGCGGGAAGAACGCAGGCCACGTTCAGGCTATTAACCTCGCTTCTCGTGGCTCTGCCCAGGAGTTCGAGTTGCTCAATTGGATGTTAATTTTAGATCACTGCCTGTCCTGCTGAGCGTGAAATTGTTTGGAAGAGACGCAGTCGTACAGATAAGCGCGACAGAAATGCACGGCAGCTCAGCGTGCCGCTGAACGGAGCAGACTTTGAAGCAAAAAGAGGAGCTCGGCGCCACGCGTACACACACACGCGCACACACGCTATCAGCGGTGTCAATGTGTTCAAATTAAACTCCGTTTGTCCTGATTAACAGTGAGATACTGTGGCAAAAGGGCCGCAGCTTGGAAATGAGGGATGTGTTTCAGAGAGGAGGGGCCGTGGAGGGAATTTCAATGGATAATTTTGCCATTCAGCTATTCATTTTTTACCTTACTTTAATCCGAGATGTAATAAATTAATAATAATAATAATAAAATCATGCAAGGTCAATTTCCAAGAGAAATGAAAGAACAAGGCCTAGATATGAAACTATAGACCACGTATTGTCATCCTGTCGAACCTGAGCGCAATCAGAGTATCTGATTAGACATAACAACAACAGATTGTACATGTAGTATTATTGATGTGGCTATCCCAAGTGATTACAACGTTAAACGATTAAGGAACTGGGGAAAAATCAGGAAATACATCGATCTATAAATGAATGCGTCTGAACGTACCTTTCGAACGTAGTTCCTATAATCAGTGCTGCAACTGGGACTGTCAATAAAATTATTCAGAAATAGCTCTAAAAAAATACCCGGTGAACAAAATATCAACCTTCTGCGCAAAAACGTCACTGCGTTAGGAAGTTCAAACGTGCGAAGAAAGGTAACATCCGTTAATATGTAAGGTGGCAACGCTTCTGCCAATGTTATTGCCACCTTTACATATCAATGGATGTTACTTTTCAGGTCCAATCCAGCAGTGCAAGACAATGTCCCATGACGAGCCATGAAGTGAACGATCATTTTTTAATGGGCACTGGGAGAAACTCCCTTGTCCACAGGATCTTTGAGGTCCACCTGACCAAGATCAGACGGGTCCTCGTATTTTGCGTCTGATCCGAAGGACGGCACCTGCGACGACACAGCACGTTCCCCCAACATTGCCCCCCACTCCAACCGGCGTGCCAGCCTGCACTGCGTGCGTTCAAAGTCCAGACGTGGGGGCTTTGAGCCCACGACCTTCTGACTCACAGGCAAGAGCGTTACCTTCGACGGAGCCAGGCTGAGCAAGTGAATTGATCAATTAATGTAAGGAAGCTCATTTCTCACTGCGCGCTTCACAGACAGTGTCTGAGGAAGCAGATGTGCTATTAAAACTGCAATTACATTGAGAATACGCTGATGTGTTTTAAGCCTAATTGCAGCAGTCTATGAATAGACTGAGCTCGATACTGTACAATTATTCACTCTGTCATCGGTGCTCTTTCTTTCCCACTTTTTCGTCGAAAACCACGACTCGCCTCTAATCCAGCCGTGGCTTATCATTCCCGAAACCCCTGGAGCGTTTTCAATCATTTCTTTCCTCGTCCCGTCCTGTCCTCTCCTCTTTCTCCTTTTCCCCAACTCAACTGAATCTATTTGACATCTAGTAGAATTTTGGCCTCCAAACTTATACGTTGCTTTTTCGCGAGTTGGTAATTAAAATCTAAGTGGATTTGTACAATTACACATCTGTCACAACATTTTATGGAACGTATTTCTTCGGGTTATGAGAACGCTTTTCGCACTGAATATGGGTTTACGCTAATCCTGTAATGGAATGAAGAATGATCCTTCCGTTTGACACGGCCCCTTATCGCGTCATCTGGCAATCCCAGAATTCTGCGTCGTCTCAAGTTGACCGGAAAAAAAAAAAATCGGCAAAAGCCGCACGGAAAATGGCGAAGGCTTCGTAAAAAACCCGACGATACCGCAAATGCATGGGTGCAAGGACAAATGGCAGATGGTTTTGAGCCTGGTGTATTTTAACAACACGTTGAACAGATGTGACCAATGAGGTATAAAGCACCAGAGATTTTAGAGTTAGGGGGAGAAGAAGTGAGTTTGGGAGAAGAGAGGGAATTTGGAATAATAATAATAATAATAATCCTTGCATTTGATATAGCGCTTTTCACGTCGGGAGGACGTCCCAAAGCGCTTCACAGAACACACTGTAAAGTGAATTGACTGTATATTTGTGGGCGAACGCGGCAGCCAATTGCGCACAGCAATGTCCCACAAACAGTCGTGGATTGAAAATGACCGATTTATTATTGTTTTTGGTTTTGGAGGGATTATTATTAGGCTCTGTGTGGAGTAAAGAAACTTGCCCAAGGTTTCGCCCTCTGCCTGGGATTGAACTCAGGTCTCTCGCTTGCAAAGCGAGTGCTCTAACCACTGCGCTACAGGACTCCACAATGGCCCGGCTACTCGCAAGGCTGGCTATCCGTAACCAATATCTTAAACTCAGACGTCAACATGATCGACGCTCACAAAGCAGCAATCCTGGTACCGGTCGAAATTCTCAACCGAGGAGAGCAACCACGTTTCCGTGTGTCTTCGCGATTTTTTGGGCTCAACTTGAGACGACTCCGAATTCTGGGATCGATTAACTGCCAGGCCATTCCTAAATCCAGTCAGTGGAAGCGCTTTGAGACATCTCGACGACGGGATAAGGTGCTGTATCAAATGTGAGGATCATTCATCGTTTCGTTCGGCGTAACTAATCTCGAGGAAAGAGTGGGCGAAAGTACAATCATTGTGCTGCCTTCCTCCCAGTCTTGCACCGAAGCAGATTGGACTAACCTTCGAAAGAGGCGCTATTACGATTTAATGGCATCCGCTCCAGTTGCGAAAACGACGACCGCGACGGCTTGCACTTATATTGCGATCTCCACGCAGGGCAGCGTCTCAGAGCGCTTGAAACCTAACGGCCTCCCTGCTTGGTGGCAGAAAATATCTGCGCGGCCTGCAACGAGAGACTAGAAGCCTATCCTCTGCCGGTCGTCACTGCTGAACTTTGACCCTCTGCCACTGAGATTGACTAGAGTTGCGAGCGGAGGGTCGGTGTTTGAGAGAAAGATTAACGTCGCGGTCAACCTCGAAGCTGCAAGCGCTGTGAAGGCAAGCAATTGATACGCAGGCACCAGAGCAAAATGCCCGGCTGCATCAGCTACTTGAACGCTGACATCGGACATAGGGCAGGAAGTCACTAGGAGGTTGGAGGGGAAAACATTAAGAGGTCACGTTGCGAAGGATGGATTTGCGCAGCCTATTAGGCTAAGGATGTCACATGGACGGCAAGTTTGGGAATCTCACGGATGCCTCGTTCTCCCTCAATAATGGCCGGAAACAAGCTGTTGGGCACAGCGCAGCGGAAAGCCACGCATCGCGCCATGATGATTCAGATTCTTGAGTGTGGAAAGTTGTGGGTAAAGCTCTCCTGCACACACACACACACACACACACACACCATGTTCCTCTTGCTAACGATGTGTGAATCTTGTCACATTAATAAAACTCTGTTTCATTTCAAAAAAGAGAAAGGTCGAGAGGCCCGAGCATACAATAGCGTGAAGTGGGTTAACTAAACTAGAGCACGCCAGTGTCAAACACGCTGCAGCTCGCTCACTAGCTTCCTGTTGGAACGTGTGTGTGTGCGTGTGTATGCATGTGTGTATGTGTGTGTGTGTGAAAAGCAACAAATCTGGGTTTCTGTGGCTTCGATGCTTGGGTTGTCCTGTGAGCCAGGCACCAGTGCAGAGCAACTGTGTCTGGCTCAGAATAAAAATTATAATAATAACCCTTGCATTTGATATAGCGCCTCATCATGTCGTTGAGGCTTTTCAAAGCGCTTCACAATACACACAAAGTGAATTGACTGCGTATTGTGTGGACGAAAGAATGGCTTGACTTCAGACATCGCCAGCAACCGAAACACAAGAGGAGCGAAAGCCAATTACAGCCGCCAACTTATCCCATTACTTCCATCCAAGTCCTCCATTCCATATTGCCCATCGCCTCACATCATGCAGCACAATGAGACCTGCCAGGCTTTCCGGAAGATAAGGTTGGAGGCGCTCATGAGAGAGCGATTCCCGCCACGTGTGGAATCTTGGCATTTTACTGTTCCGGTTTCCTGACAAAAATCCAAGAGGCAGAAAGACAAGTCTCCGGTGTTTTGAGTATGAGTTGGTGCGACGCAAGGCTCTGTGGAGACGTTTATCGAGGAGAAGCTCGCAGCTGCGGCTGTTGCTTGATTAGCACAGAAAGAAAGAGGCCGATTGTGTGATTTGTGTGAATACGAGACTGGATGATGTAATGTTAGTTTAAGAATAGCTGGTTAATCAAACAGCCTTTGAATAGTCTTTAAGGTTTAAACGCGGGTGATGTAATTCATCCAAGCAATGGATAGGAAAGCTCTTTGGGGATGAAAGGAAAGAGACGCTCATTTAATGTGGGACTGTAAGTGACAGACTTCCTGATCTAATTTAGCAATCTTTAGCGATCTCAATGTTGTCAGATTAGCTACCATTTCGGAGGCTTGGGTGTTTACTGAGGGGATAATCCTCACATTATTGGAGCTTCAGGGTTTTGTTACTAAAATATGAGAACTAGAGATGGATGAGGAAGGGATAGAGAGAAAGCGAGCGAGAAAGAGAGAAAGCAAGAAAGAAAGCGAGAAAGAAAGCGAGAGAGAAAGAAAGCGAGAAAGAAAAAAGAGAGAAAGAGCTTGCATTCCTATAACTTCTTATAACTTTGCAACGATTTAAAGTGCTTCACCGGTTATCTCTGTCAAATGTAACGTCTCTTTATACGCAGGTAAAGGTTACAAAGGGACATTGTAACATGCAAACCATGTCTGACAATGTCTAATTTCGGGGAGGGTCAGGGATTGCCAAATCACTTCCGCAACCCTGATAGATTTACATACCAGTTGAGTGGGTTACAACATTACAAGGAAAGCAATGTACCTCCAGCCATTGTTTCCATTGTACATTCGGTTATTATTTAAAACGTCCATCTCCCAGACAGCAAGCGCCTGAAATGGTCTTTGTGACAGCATCATTATTCAGCGCGGAGCAGCTACAGTCACATGGAAACGATTTTTGCTGCCTTATTATTCCTTGACATTGTTTCCCGAAGCTATTGTCAGCCCCAACTGATTCCTCGGCAGAGAGGACTAGAAATGTTATAATGAGCCTTGCAACCGCGTTTGCTACACCGACTATAGTGTTGAATACATCACAAAGGGTTTCGGAGTTTCTCTGTCAAGTGCAATGACTGTGTATTTTCGGAGGTGCATTGTCAGAAGTGCCGTCTTTCAGATGAGGCGTTAACATTGGTCTTTCGCATCCCATGGCTGTTTGTGGAACGTTGCTGGGTGTAAAATCCTGCTTTGCCTTTAATTCGGATCTAATGGACTGTTGCCCAGGATACAGGGAGAAACTCCGTTATTTTCAAACAGCACCTTCAGCATCCCACCCTGAACAGGCAGAGAGGACCTCGGTTTAATGTCTCATCCAAAGGACGGCACCTCTGACAACGCTGCACACCTCCAGCACTGCGCTCGAGTGTCAGCCTAGACTGTGGGCGTTCAAAATCCCAATGTGGGGCTTGAACCCACATCCTTCTGACTCAGAGGCACGGGTGTTAACTGACTGAGCCAGGCTGACACAGGGTGTTTGTGTTGATACAGTGTTGTGCTGTTACCTTTCAATCAATATTCCTCTTTCAAGACTTGACCCAATTCGCTTTTTTATTCCAAAAGAATTGATGCTCGTCACATTGCATTAATAATAATAATAATACTCCTTGCATTTGATATAGCGCTTTTCACGTCGGGAGGACGTCCCAAAGCGCTTCACAGAACACACTGTAAAGTGAATTGACTGTATATTTGTGGGCGAACGCGGCAGCCAATTGCGCACAGCAATGTCCCACAAACAGTCGTAGATTGAAAATGACCAATTTATTATTGTTTTTGGTTTTTGGAGGGATTATTATTAGGCTCTGTGTGGAGTAAGGAAACTTTCCCAAGGTTTCGCCCTCTGCCTGGAATTGAACTCAGGTCTCTCGCTTGCAAAGCGAGTGCTCTAACCACTGAACTACAGGACTCCACAAAGTTAGTGCTTTAAAACCACTCTGGTTGCACCACGCACCAATTTCTCAGACTGTGGGTGTAAATTACTGTAAATAGGAATGATTCCCGTCTTTACAACCACCGACACCAGGGAGTCATTTGCGATCTCATTTATAAAGGGAGGAAGGGGTGAAGGGGAGGAGAGAGCTGAGGAAGTGGGGGAGTGGGGGGCAGAGAACACGTTCAAAATTTAGGACTGAAAACTTTCTCCTGCAAATATACAGTCACCACATATCGCAGTAAGTTCTCTGAAGCGCTTTGAAACATCAACAAGAATTTGCATTGTATGTAACGCCTTTCAAGATGAAAACATAAAGGCCCGTAGCGCCTTACGAAATAAAACTGAGCGTAAATTAAAGTTTTTAAGAACTTGCGGCTTCCAAATGAAGGCGGAGTTGATGAATTTTCTACATTTCTGCCCGAAATTTTGCAAAGTGGTCTCGCAGGCTACGACGAGGTGGAATTTGGGCGTTCACAGTCTCCTGCTTGTCAGTCCCAGATTTTCGGCACCTGACGGAATATGTTTCCTGACACCCAGGGTCATCCGCAGTGGGGTCACTGCGCAGGAAGCATTAGGTAAATAGATTGGCCTTTAATAATAAACGTACGTAGGAGTTTGGCACATGGGCACCTGAAATTTACTGGCAATCCAAGGAGGGTGTTGCGTTAAAGTTCCAGGCACCAACCTTCAAAGCCCAAGTCGCCCTGGTCAATTTAAGACACCAAAAAGCTTTCTCTCAGAGCTTTCCCTACACAACAGTTCAGTTCCATATTAATTCTGGTGCATTTTGTTTGCAGGAACGTCAGCAAACCCAAGGTAGTTCCGACAGCAGTTCAATGTTGGACACACACTCACAATGGGACTCCCAAGTAAAACCAGTCAATTACGCCTTCAAGAGAGAGAAAATAATATGTAAATAAAACAGGGCTTTGAAGGTCGGAGCTTATGATAGATGGAGACCACCGACGTCTTTTTCTTTTGGGGGGTTGGGGGGGGAAACGACACAATAGTTCCCATTAGCTGGGGCTCTTGATCAAGCATCCGTGGAAGTTAAATCGCACGGGGAGTGAGTTTGATTAATATCCCGGTTTCACTTGCTTTTGGGCCTAGAGCTTTTATTCTCTTGGAAGTTTTACGTTTGGTTTGTCACCTCCTCAGAGCCCTGAGTGGGTCAGGTGGGGCCTGAAAGAGAACGAGAGAGAGAGAGAGAAAGAGAGAGAGTACAGTATATGGTCCTTGTGGATGGAAGAACATCAGCCCTTTGACCTTGCGCGTGCAATGTTCTTGTTAGGATTCCTCTTGATCTTCCTGGAAGACTGGGAGTTGGGACTCTTCCCACTCGCCTCCTGCTAACCCCGCAAGCCAAAGCCTAGCAGGTTGGGTGGTCCAAGCTGGATAAGCTTCGCAAAGCTCACCAGGCAGTGCTCTCAATGGCAAGCCATGTGTTTTTTAGCTGGTTAAACTCCAGCTGTTCCCCCATTGCACACTCAGGGGTTTCCTTCCACCCAAGCCAACCATGTGAATATTATAATAATAATAACCCTTGCTTATGATCTAATGAAAGGTCTCAAAGCATATTATATAATAATATTAATAATAACATTTGATATAGCGCCTTATCATCACGTCATTGGGATTGGCTCAAAGCTCCTCATAGGATCTTACCGTGAAGTGCGATAACTGTGCATTTGTAGGTGAACCCAGCAAGCAAATTTGTGCATCCCACAAAACAGCCGTGAAGCGAATGGTTTTACCTGAAGGATGGCTGGCCAGGAACCCAGCAGAAACTCCCACCTCTATCAGGTGAGGGACAGCATTAGGCTTCAGTTGAATTACCATTGAGACCTCTCACTGCCTAGCCTCGCATGTGAAAAACAGCCACTTGGATGAGATGGCGCAGATGGCTGGGATTCCTCTCTCTCTCTCTCGCCCCCTCCCTTTCCCCAGAGCAAGAGAGAGGGAAACAAGTCAAAGGAAATGAATAAAACATGCAGATGGAGAAAGGTTCAAGGTTCAGCGAAGCCAGCTCTTGGTAATCGTTTAGAGACAAATGGACCAATTTATTATTTCTTTTGTGGAGCTTTATTGGCAGATCATGAAGAACACATGTCTGACAAAGCTCTATTTATATCCCGAGCCCTACACGGAAGGATCTCAGCATCCTTCAGGCTGGGACAGATTCAGATTCTCTCCCCCACCCCCACACACACAACATCCCAAGGTTCAACAGTGAGGGCTTCCTGGGGCTCTTATCATGCATTAACGACAGGTTTTAAATTACCTGCTCTCGCTTCTGCTGGCCTTTTTGATCTCCGAGCCACAAACTGCGGGAGAACAGGCACACTCGGGACATTTTCCGTCAGCCTTCTCCCCAGACTTAGTAAGAAGAATCCTTGCATTTGATCTAGCGCCTTATCTCGGTTCACGGACGTTGCTGTGCGCAAACCAGGCTGCCTCGCTCACCTTACAAAAATACACAACACTTTTGCAGTACGTGCTCGGAAGCGCTTTGAGACGGGGAAGGCGCTTTAGCAGCTACTTACAGTTCCACACGGTCAATTCACTTCACAACGACAAATAGCAAATTACATTTGTACAGCGCCTTTCACGTCAGGAGGACGTCCCTAAGAGCTGTGCAGTGATATTCTTTGAGGCGTCTCGAAGACATGATAAGCCGCTAAATCAAATGCAAGTCTTATTGTTATTATCATCATCAAATGCAAGGAATTTATTATTATTTATTACCGGCTGAAGTGGCATCATTTATGTTAAAAGCGCTCGACGGCGGGGAAACGGACTTCAATGAACGACTCAGTGAGCAAGCAACAGGGCAGAGAGACACCACAACCCCAGACTGTAGAGTCGTAAAACTTTACAGCACAAGACACGAGCCATTCAGCCCATTATGGCTGTGCTGGTGCTGGAACCCTCAATGGAGTCTTCCAGTCTAATCCCTTTCCTTTACTCTTTCCCCAAACCCTTCAGTTGCATTGCTTTCCTTTCATTCCTCCCCCGCCGGCCCCCGAGTATTTATTCCAATTCTCATTTAAGCCCTGCTCCGACCTTGGCCTAAAATACACAGCAACTACACATGAGAGCAGTTACTTGTAAAACGTTCCCGGGATTGTTTCAACGCTAAAGGCGCAGTAGTGAGTCTCGTCAATGCATTCGCCTACAAAGTAGACAGTCACTGCCCTTTACAGGAAATACTGTGAAGCACTTTGAGACAGAGCACGACATCAGCTGCAAGGATTATTTACTATTAATATTATTCTCCATTGTTACTGTGACGTATTATTATTCTATCCTGTAAAACGCATTGAGACTTTTTTTATGGGAAAGGACGCCATAGGAGTTGCTGAGAGCTTGTGACTGAGAGCTTCAGAAGATAAACTAAGTTTGTAAATGGATGGATGCTTTATTATGCCGCGTGTTAGCTATACAATCACTGCTTCCTCATGGAGTGTCGAGTGTCGAATACCTCTCCACCCCCCCCCCCCCCACCCACCCACCAGCCCTCCCCCTACGTTTGGTAGCAAATGAGCAAAGAATACAAATCACAAGTCGTCTCTAAATCAATAACCTTATTAAGCGAGAACAGTAAATAAGACAATAAGGCAACAAGATTACTCCAAAGCTTCACTGAAAGTGATTTTTCCTCCAATTACGGACTGTTGTTGCTTCCACGAGGATAACTTTACCGTGCGTAACACAAGGAGATGTCTTCCCTGGTCCAATACAGGAAACAAAAGCCGCCAGTTTATTTGCTGGATCATTTAATCAGGGAATCGAGGGAATGAAGGCGCATTCAAAGTATAGTAGGCTGGGAGAGCAATGCATTTGTCAGAGAAAAACGATGTCCCTCACATGAGGAAACCAAGGTCGGATGTTAAAGATCCTGCGGCGCTAGGAAAAGAGAAGGAAGTTTCTCTCTCCCGGTGCCCTGGCCTGCAATGCAATTTCCCAGCTGAAATGGGTCACTCGCTTCAGAAATTGGGACGTCTCGACGAAGTGATAAAGCGCAGTGTCAAATGCAAGGGTTATTAGGATTATTTTTGATATAAGGTAGGATATGCAGCAGACGGAACATCAGGTAGTTCTCAACGGAGAGATACAGAGGAGAGAGAGAGGAGGGGAAAGAAATGGAGTTTAACAAGAATCAGAAGAACTTCAATGCGTTGACTTCTGAAATTCACAGCAGCGGAGTGCAAAGGTCCCAGTGTTCATTCTCTACCATTTAAGTGTCTTAAATCAATCAGTGCGAGCAGGAAGCAGCAATACAGAGCACCAGGCACCTCCCAGATTTATGAGGTTGTAAAAAAATTTAGGATTGCGGCTTTGAGCCTGTTCGTGTTACAGACTTCAGACTGTTTTTGGAAGGTCTTCGGCCACTTTGAACTCACCAGAAAACTCCCCCCGCTCCACCACCCCCTCCCCTTGCCCCCCACCAAGGCAACACACAGTCACTACACTTTACAGTATATCCCGTGAAGCATGTCCCTCCTGACGTGAAAGTTCGCTGTGTCAAATGTATTATTATAATAATCCTTGCATTTGATATAGCGCCTTATCACATCTTCGAGACGTCTCAAAGCGCTTCACAGAATATCCTGCCAAGTGTAGCGACTGTATATATTTTGTGGGCAAACACGGTAGCCATTTGCGCACAGCAGTGTGCCCCACACAATCGTGGCTGTACCAATTCATTATCAATTATTTTTTTAAATGTTTTAAAATTATTATTATAACACGAAGAAGGTGCCTTTGGCTATAACTTGACCTCAGCATCTCAAGGAGAGGTGGGGATGGGGTGGGGGAGACCTGGGGGTGTGGAGCTTGGGGGGAGCGGGTGGGGGTTGGTGGGTGGGAGCGGGGGGAGGAACGTCAGCTGTGATTGAGCCTCACAACCATCCAAAAGTGGAGCCTAATGACAACCTCAGGCCCCGCTCAGGAATGGCCGGGAGGACGAGGGAAGAGAGGAAAGTATTTCAATTTTACTTGGAATTCGGCTCTTCTCTAGGGAACACAGCACGGAGCGTGCGAGGGGAGTCAGGGGCACACTGCACGGCTGACTGGCCCATTGATCATCATTCCGAGCTAATAAATTAGGTTTGGCAAAAGCGCGAGCTTCAATGTACTGGAGGGTCCGCTTCAGTCAGAAGCGACGGGCAGAGCCTGATGATATTCTATTATCCTGTTCCCATTGCGGAAACAGAGCTTTGTGCAGTTGCAGATCTTATTAATGAGATTACTATTCACTGTGCTGCTGATCTCCGATAGAGCCATTCGCAGCGAAGAGGGGGAAAAAAAATCACGAGCCTTTTCTTTTTCGTACCTCTTCTCTTTTGAACTCCGAGACGACGGAATGAGAGGAATTTTAAGACCGGTCAGAAGACCCGATCGACCTCGGACTTGAATTTACCTCGGGATCAGATGGAACTTGTTCCATTTCCCGAGTTGCCCTTCAATAAACAACAACAATAAGAAGAAATCCTCGCATTTGATTCCAGCCCCTTTTATCGTGTCGTCGAGACGTCTCAAAGACATCTCGGGATTGTGATGCGCAGTGAACAAGCGTTTTAGGATAATAACGCGGCAGCCATAATAACGCTTACATTTGATACAGTGCCTCATTGCTTCATTGAGACGTCTCAAAGCAATTCACAGGATGTACTGCGAGATGGATTGACTGTGCACAGTGGTGTCCCACAAACAGTCAGTCGGCAAACGACTGACTGACTGACTGACTCCCTCCCTTGTTCCAATGCTTCGTTTAACTTGACTGCACCGAATGAAGGAAGAGAAACTTATCTGTCACAATAAAGCCTGGGCTGGTTTCGTTTGTAACTCTGGTTTCGGAGGCGAAAGGTAAAAAAAAGAAAAATCCACCCAATCTGCAATCCAAACTCACATTCTTTTCTCTCATACACTTCCTCATTGTGTACCACTGTCCTATTGTCTTCCCCCCATTCCATCAGCTCCGACCTCAAAGCCCCACCCAGTTGAGGTGCAACGTTCTTCTCTTATTTTCGTGTTGCATCAGAACGGTTTGGCTTGCCCGCGTTTGCCTTCTGACTCAGCGAGGCACGTCTCAAGACCTCCCTCTTCGCCCGCACCTTCGGTCACCCTCCTAATCCCCCCCCCACTCGCCCTGCGCTCCACCCCTTTGGATCCCAACCCACCCGCTTGGTTGCAGATGCTCAACTGTCCAACGTCTTGAGATGTCCTCCCGACGTGAAAAGCGCTGTGTAAACGTAATGTGTTGTTGTTATCCTCTCCGCCGCAGAAGACGCTTACTCATGCTGGAGTGTGGTCTCACCCTCCTCCGCCTCCTTTTCACCCCGCTTTGAGATCTCCTCCCAACGTGAGAAAGGCGCTGTATAAGTGTAAGTCGCACTGCAAATCGCTGAGTTCTTAAAACCCGAACGTTTTCAGATCAGCGAAGCCGAGCTCTGGACGAAGAACAACTGAAAGGCTTCACCACAGCTCCGCACGGAAAATGTAAATCTGTGCAAGTGTAACACAGGCGTGGTTTACAAACATACAGGCCCTACAAAACCAGCTATGTTGGCTTGACGGACATTTGACCTATAAGTGTTCTTTGGCAAATACAGGTACTTGCAAAGCCTTCCGCTATATTCTTGCCGCTTCTTTTAAACCTACAGTTCCAGGAATCTTCCCTATGGGCAGGTTGCTATCCACAGAGCAAGATACCCAGATAATTGCTCTAGTGGGATTGAGTTACCAAGAGTTCTGAGACTAGCCAGCGGCCTACAAATCCTTCACAAAAAAGAATTACGTGATGATCTGATCCTAGGGGACTCTTCAAAGAAACCTCCACCACTATTCCACACTCCACTCTTAATGCCAAATACAAAATACAAATAACGTACAAGGAGTACATTACAACACGGTACACTTTATTATATCTTTACCCTTCAAATTACTCGACTTAAATCACCGATTAAAATGACACCATTCCCTCTTTTAAGTGATATCATAAACGCGCTCCACATATAAGATTAGAAGCACGCTATAACCCACGTCTGTCCCTGCGCCTCCCCCTGAGTATTTATCTTCAAATCCCACCTTAAAACCTATCTCTTATATATCCGCACCTCTCTGCGATCACCTCTCCATCCCTCCTAACTCAGAGTCCAAAGAGAAGAGAGTTTATTATCCTGGGTAACTCTCCTCTCCATGTCGGGCTGTTGTGGGTTCAAGCCCCACGTCGGGAGATTTTGGAAAAATGCTCTAAAAAGCGTGATGATAGCCAAAATAACCGGTAGCCTTTAACAATCATTTACTGAGCAGAACGGTTCATTTTGCATTCTGTACGGACAGCCCTGACGCAGTCCTCTTTGCCCCCCAAGTCTGTTTTACTGTAGATAAGAGCTGGATGGAATCCACGTGCACAGATACTCGCTATGTTGCAATCCTCAGCACTCCGCAAACAACAGTGAAAACGCTGCGATTTTGTACCCAGGATTTCAGCGCATTTAATTAAGTATAAATCTCTCCTGGTCCCAGCTTTGCGGCTTCCCGGTTAATTAAGAAGCACATTTCCAATGTGAGCCGCGTTTGATTTTTCCACTGCAAAGAGGATTTAATGAACAAGAGGCCAGTCTGGCGTGCTTAACGCTGATAAGTCAGCGACTGAATTGGGCATTGAAAGTCTACCTTTTGCCAGCAGGTTTTTTTCTGCTGCCTCTGATGCTGCGTTCTGTAAACTCCACACCACGCTGAGGATTGCTTCCTCCCGGAGGATTTGAAACCGCTGCAAGTTACTCAACACTAAACCGGTAGCAACGCAGAGAGGAACGAAGTGGATTTTGCCACCTGTCGTAAGGACTAAACCGCACCGTTTAGAGTTATTACGTTATTGATTTTCTCACTTGCAAACGCGAGCAAATGGATAACAGCAACCAGCGTCCTGTCGCTACTGGCTGGTTCCGATCTCCTGCTTGACCCTCATTCCACCATCTGCGTGCTGTCATGCTCTCAGGCACTACGCCCCTAAACTTTGGAACTCTCTCCCCCAATCCCTCCACCTGGCCTCCTCCTTCTCCTTTTGAGTTCATGCCTGAACACCTTCCTCTTCGACCGTGCTTACAAGCGTAAGAAACTCGCGGAGATTTTGCCCCCATGCTCTCAATCAAACTGACGGGCGAAAATGTATGGAAGTGCAATCCTGACTTCGATATCCTCAGGGTATTGGGTTTTCCTGAGTCAGTGAAGCAATGTCTGTGCCAAGTAAAACCGTCCTGAAATCAGGACGGTTTGCCCTGCCCACACCTCTTATTATTTTAAAAAAAACAAAAGAAACCTCAGAAAAACCATCAATGGATTTTAAGAGAAAACTTGACAGGAGGAAGAAGTGAATGGAGGGATATAGTTGATGGGAAAAGGAGGGGTATAAATGTGTGGAGTGTAAACACCGGCAAGGATTAGTTGAGCCAAATGACCTGTTTCTGCGACGCTTCACTCCATGTCATCCCATTTAACCTTTACACCCGCCAATGTGAGACTTCAAACCAAGGAATCTAAAGGAAAAAGATAACTTTGCATCCGATGCTACGGCAGACTGCAAAGTAAGTGCGCTCACACCACTGAGCAATTATCTAATCTCCTGCAATAAATGGCAGTGAATCAGATAAACCTTTCGTGACAGAGGAGCTCCCCTTGGTTATCTGAGCGAGCGCTAGATTCAACCGCAAAGCGAGCGGACGAAGGAATTGAAGGAATGAGGAACGCCATGTGTGACAGCTTAAGATACGGCAGTGAATCTTTGCTGAAAGAAATCCCTTTGTTCAGGGAACCAGTTCTGACAAGACAGGACAGGGAAATTAGTGCTGAAGAGAAACAAGTGGAGATTGTTGAGATTGCTGAAGGAAAGCCAATTGCGGAGAGGATTCGGGAAAGTATGTCGCTGTCTTTTTTTTCCACAAGAATTCCCTGGCGTTAACCACACTATATAATAATAACAATAATCCTTGCATTTGATATAGCGCCTTATCACGTCTTCGAGACGTCTCAAAGCGCTTCACAGGATATACAGTAAAGGTTGTTGACTGTATAATTTGTGGGTAAAACCCGAATTCCAAGAAGCTGAACCAGGTTTATGGGCAATCAGAGTTGTTGTAAATGTTAACTACAAACCAGACAATATAATCCACCCCACACAGTAGAAATGAGTTGCCTTATAGAATATCATGCCAACAGTTCCCCAGGTATAATTGATCGTTCATTTCAAGGCTGTTAGTGAACCTACCGGGCAAATATTTGCTGCTGTTTAGATATCAGTCTGCACTCTCGCCTGTGAGTCTGAGAGAGTTGTGGGTTTGATCTCCCCGTCAAGGATTTTGCACTCCAATGCAGTGCTGGGGGAGTGTGGCATTGAGACGTTAAACCAAGTTGCTGTCCTATTCAGAAGGATGTTAAAGATCCTATTCTCCCGGCATCCTGGCCAATAATCCCCCAGACTGGGAAATGTTTGTGCGCGCATTGGCTACCACATTTGGCTTACAAAAAAAAAGGACACGGATTTACATTACCAGTAAATCCTGCAAAGTGCTTTGAGATTTCCCCCTGACGTGAAAGGCACTGAATCAAATGCAAAGATGATTCCCTGTGCAGAGGCATTCAGTGTTTATTTTCCCTCCCCTGAACTTGCTTTTGTGTTCGCTCGTTACAGTCTGTGCGACTGGGTGAAAGATATCATTAGGGGCCAGTTTGTCTAAGCTGTGACACTTGCACCAGCCGTTACGATGATAACTTTATCGAAACCAGCATCGCATTCACCTGCCGGTTGTGTAAATTCTGCCTCGTCATTCACTGTGATTGAATCAGGGACAAAAGAACGGGTGCTGGCAGAAATCCACCTGTTCATTATTTAACTCGCAAGACAGGCAAACAGCCTCGAGCGACACTTTAAGTTCAGCGCGAGACACAAAATTGGCGTCATCCCTTTCAACAGTAACTTCAGAACAATCATCGGTACTCCTTCCCTTAATAACCATCCTCACTTCTTCATTCCACTGCTGTAACCTTTCGACACAGATTCTCGTGTTGAAAACAATGAACAAGTACCACTGTATATCTGTTCGCCTACACATGATACACACATTCCCGTGACGCCTTGTGTGACAAGTTTCGAGGTAGCAGGCGCAGGGTTTATTATGGCTATTATTATTATTAAAAATAACAATCCTTCCATTTTGAAATAGCGCCTGCCGCATGGGGAGGAGGCCTTAAAGCGCTTCACGGGATGTACGGTAAATAGTGTAGTGACTGTGTCGTTTTGTAGGCGAACGCGGCAGCAAGTAGCCACGAAGTGAGCGACCAATTTTATTTGGGGGATTGGTGGGCAGGACACTGGGAGAGAGAAACTCCTTCCTCTCTTTGAATAGGTCCGTGGTGTCCACCTGAACATGCAGACATGGCCTTGATTTAATGCCTCATCTGAATATGGAACCTGTGACCTCCGACAGCGCTGCACTGGGCTCCAGAGGGGATTGAACAGTGCTGGTGGGTTCAGAGTAACACGTCTCGTGTGAAATTCGTTAGCGGGACATCGCCTCAAGTGAGAAATTTGGCCAAGCTTTCTTCTCGTTTGCGCAGCAGAGCCGTGGAGCTATTCCATTCCTGCCCGTGGAGTGCCTTGGATTGTGGCGAGGATATCAGTGGGAAGAGGAGTAGGCCATTCAGCCCCTCGAATCTGTTCCGACATTCTATTAGATCGCGGCAGACCTGTGCCTCACCTCCAATGATATGAAACTATATTTCATTTCATTTAAATTAATTATCTATATAAAAAATACAGAGAGGGGAGTCCCCATGGATTGTGGGGAAGAGGGAACCCCTTATGATGAGGGGGAAGGGAGAACTTGGCCTTCCAGCAGGGATCAAATTTACCGCGAGCATAGCGGGGGGGGGTGGGGGGAGAGGGCAATGGAAACCAGCTGCAAGTCAAAGGGGTTTTAGGATTTCTTCGGCAGCCAGGAACAGGAACAGGTGCTAGGGTATCAGTGTAAACAGAGGCCTGGGTTGCAGCTTTTGAGGGCCAGAGTGTGAGAACTTCCTAAAACCGCGTCTGTGTCAGGGACACATAATCCGCAACCTTCCCCCAAGCCTTGGTCGAGCAACGTGACTTCCTTGTGGGTAAGTAATTCCTTCAAAAAAAAACCCCAATAAATTGGTTAACTTCAATGCACGGCTGTTTGAGAGAGAAGTGCCACGAGATCTTTAATATCTGTCTGACGAACAGGCAAACGGGACCTGGATTGTAACACCACATCCGTAGGACAGCGACTCACAGCTTCTTCGCGCGCACGCTCCCCCCACACCCCAATACCGCACTGGAGTGTCAGCCTAGAGCGAGCGCACAAGCATTGACGTGTGTGGGGGGGGTTGGGGGTTCAAACCCACAACCTATTTAACCAGCTGTTGCCAACTGAGGCAGGCTAGGAGGGACAGGGTCGGGGGGGAGGGAGATGAGAATTAAAAAAAAAATTATAATTAAATCGCCAGCCATAATATAGAACTAATTGTGACAGAGGCTTTGGCCCATATCATACTTCGTTCTCCTGATCGCTCAGTTAACTAATACGGTGTGTACTACGCAAAACCAGATTGACGCTCAGTTTTGCAGTGTTCGGAGGGAGCCATCGCAGATTAGGAGCGGGAAGCAATCGGCGGGGTGGGGAGGGGGGTGTGGTGGTGGGGGTGGTGGGGGGGGCGAAATGCGACCACAAATGTTATTGAACGTCACGAAAGGAAAACACAATGTTGCCCCGAGCGAAACAAAGGAACGTAAGAAAAAAAGCGCGGATTAATGAGAAAGAATATTCCATCTGGGATTGTCTTTATCCTCTTTGCTCTTCGCAGAATTCATTTTGCAAAGTGCTATTTTGAGGCTGTTTTCACATCAGCAAATCGCACGCTGCAGAATGGAACTCAACGCTCAGAGGGGATGAAGTCTATGATAAACCGGGGGGAGAAGGGAGGGAGGTGATGATAATAAAAAAAACTTGCATTTGATACGTCGCCTTTCACGTCAGGAGGACACCTCGAAGAGCTTCACGGGATTTTATTGTAAGGTGTTGTGACTGTATCTTTTTGTAGGTGAACGCAGCAGCCAGCTTGATGTTCCAATAATAAGGCAACGACAACAATTTGAATTTATGTGGGGGTCTTCACGGCGGTTAGAGTCTCGGAGCGCTGAAAACTCAGCCAATTCCTTTGCATTTGATCCAGCGCCTTTCACGTCAGGAGGACGTCTCAAAGCGCTTCGCTGTAAAGCGCAGTGACCGTGCATTTGTGTAGGCGGACGCCAACAGGATTTTACAGCGCAGCATAGTGTCTTTGTGCTTTGCGGGGAGATGGAATCGCTCAAGAATAGCAATGTGATGGGAGTGAACCTGGAGAGCGTAGGTTAATAGTGAAAGGCTTCAGGTCAATGAGCATGTCTTCCCACATGTTAATGCGGACTGTGATAAAAGGAGATTATTCATTCGCAAGAGAAGAAATGATCCATCTGCTTTGCACCCGAACAATAATAATCCTTGCATTTGATATAGCGCAGTATCACGTCGTCAAGATGTCTCAAAGAGCTTCAAAAGCTGCTGACAGACTGACTGCCACAATTTTTCGACCTGTGGAGCTATCCCAAGATCTATGGATCCCTTCTGAACATAGCTGCCGTTTACTATTCATAAACATTTTCAAAGAATTCCTGAACAAATTCCCTGTGGACGTACATGCAGGCAGCATCCTCTCAGTCACACGCTATAGTTGTTAAATCCCATGAAAGGGTCACGGTGTGTTTGTCTACACAGCAATGTGTGTACAGAGAGAGGAGTCCCAGTGTACAGTTAATTATAGCAGCAAAATTCACTGCAAACGCTGAATAAATAGCCTCCGAATCGATGTGACAGGGATTCTCTGTAATATCAAATCCCCACGTACAATTGCTTTTCGGAAGTTATAATGAAATGCAAAGAAGTTTCCATTTGCCCCAGCGCCTATCATTTTATATATAATATACAACATATATATACTGGCTCCAGCCTGCTTCACGTCCCCCACCTCACTCGCCCCACTATTGGTGGGTGGGCCTTCTACCACTCTGCACCCCCCCCCCCCGGAAATCCATTCCGCCTCGCCCCCTCTCGTGCCTCCTTCAAGACCCATCTCAAGACCCTCCTCTTCGACCGTGCTTTCGATCTCCCTGCTTCCCTCCCCCCCTGCCCTCCACCCTCCCTGACCCCGACCCACAGCTCGGGTCCGAAACTCTGTCTGTCCAGCGCCTTGGGATGTCCGTCCCCGTCCCCCCCGACGTGAAAGGCGCTAAACACATGTAATTTGTGTTGTTTTTATAACATCGAGATGTCTCAACAGGCTTCACAATCAATTGCTGCGATGGACGAAATACATAGAATGGTACAGCATGGAAACAGGTCGTTTGGCCCAACTCAACTGTGCTGTTGGCACTCCACACCTCCTAACCCCCACGTCTCAACTCGCGCACACCTCGCCTAACCAGCAATTGCAGCTCGTTCTTCAAGTTGGCCTTAATGAACCCTGCGTCGCGACTCGAAAAGAGAAAGGTGGTTCTCCCGGCTGTTCCTGGACAGCAATCCCCCAGGATAAAATTGGTCGCTCACTCTATGTCTGTTTGTGAACTCTGTGATAAGGCGCTGCGTGAAATGCAGGGATTATTAAAGATTATATCATTAACTATTAGCTCCTCTGTGGCCATGGGTGTGAAAGTGATTCATTCCTCAGAATGCAGGCAGTAAAAGGCACCGGCTTACCCCTTAGTCACCTCCCATCATAAGCAACTCACAAGAAAACACGCGGGATAAAAGGATGTCACTGTGATGGGCGGAAATCTGGAACGAACAGAGTAAGTGGTCCAGATGCCGAGAAGGGAAGGTTTTTTTTATCTGCCGGAATTCGAGCCTGTTGGAGCGCACGCAAAAGTGGCCCCACATTCACACGGAGGGAGAGAGAGAGCAGCTGTCCCAAGTCACGCTGTCTCAGGCAAGTCACAGAGGCAGATTCATTGGGAAAATGATACAGGAAACAGCGATTTTCCATTAACACAGCCTTCAGTCACCAATAATCAGCAGAACCATTTTAACTGACCACAGCTGGATGGGTGTGTGTGTGTGTGTGTTTGTGTGCGCGCGCGCTAATGAATCATTTCATTCCCTTAAGAGGTTCTTAACATCACTAAAGCTTACACTCCATTCAGCGGAAGGAACATATCACACACGCCCACCACCGGTCACCGGCGTTCGCTTTTGATTCTGTTGGACGAGTTCCCCCATCCCTCGCTCGCTTCCCATTCTCCCCGCTGAATGCTCGCTCCGCTTCGATAGCGACAACACAACCTCGCGATCCTCCGTCTGCCCCCCCCCCCCACTCAGCCTCCGGGCGCCTGTGTCGTGAAACAAGCAAACGCTTGTGAAGAGGGTGGACCACTGCGGGGCTGGCTGGCTGGCTCCTGCTGTTGGTGGGATCAGGTGTTTGGGTAACACACGAGCTGCCTCTTGCTGGGGAATGTGAAGCCCCTTTCGTGCTTCCACCCTGGCAGCGAGGGGGAGAGCGGCAAACCGCGGACCTCGGCTTTGTGACTGCCAACCCATTCAGGGCGATCAAGTGCTTTCAGAACATCCTCTCAATGCGAGAGGCGCTGTCTGAATGCAAATGACCATTGAATTACTGGAAGAGAAGCTTGGTGACACACGATTTATTATCGATGCAGGTTTTAGGCTATTCTGCCCCCGCTCTCCGGAACTCCTTCTCAGAGCCTCTAGGATCTCCCCACCATCCCTCCACACCGCCACCCCCCCACCACCCCTCTCCCCCCCTTTCAAAACCTGCCTTAACACCTACCTTTCCGACTCTGCTTGGAACAACCTGCTGGGACTTTGGTTTCACGTCTCATCCGAAAGACGACACGTCCGACAATTCGGTGCCCCTCCCAACCCAGCATGGCATTGGGGTGTCAGCCCGGACTGTGAGCTCAAAACGTAAGGCTTGAACACACTGCCTTCTCACCGCTTTGAGACGTCTTGTTGACACCATAAGGCGCCATATCAAATGCAAGGATTATTATTGTTACATGGCATTCACTGCTTGCATTGAAGCATTATGAATGTATTGGACTGGAGGGCAAAGCTCCACGAAAGAGAAAGGGGAACATTATAACAGATGCATTCCTTTGGCTCAATTACATCTCTTACTTGACTGAGCTTCTTTGTACAGTATCTCTCAATAGGGTACCAAATGTGCTCAATTTCCTTGATATTTTAATGCCTCGTGCATCCAATATTACAGCGTGGACTAAGATTACCCAAGGCATCTCAACTGAGCATCATTGGGGAGTTTATGCATTGTTTCACAGGCTCTGAGTCTTGCTTGGTCGCTCAGATAATAATAACCCTTGCATTTTTCATATAGCGACTTATCACATCTTTTGGACGTCTCAAGACGCTTCACAGAATATACTGTAAAGTGAATTGACTTTATGTTTTGTGGGTGAAACACGGCAGCCAATTGCACACAGCAGCGTCCCCACAAACAGTCGTGGACTGAGTGACCAAATTATTATTATTATTATTATTTTTTTGCAGGAATTATTACTCCCTGAAGAGCGATCCGCCAATCGACTAACAACCAGGTTCCTACTTACTGCTAGGTAAACAGATAATAATAATAATAATAATCCTTGCATTTGATATAGCGCTTTTCACGTCGGGAGGACGTCCCAAAGCGCTTCACAGAACACACTGTAAAGTGAGTTGACTGTATTTTTGATGGTTGCTAAAGAGAAATTAGTGAAGTAAGATGGAGTCAACACAGCCCAGTTCCCAGTGGAAATAATTGCCTACAGTCCCAGCGTTAACTCGGCAAGCTCGTTCAGAAAGCTCATAGCAGACGGCTACTCTCAGACACAAGAAATATTGCGTCACTGCCTCTAAGGTTCCTGTCAAACAGGGATTGAGATTGACGTTGCATCTTACATCACAGGATCAAGGGGCTTTTAAAATAAGTCCGATGTCCTGGCCTCAGCCACTCTTTCCTGGCGACCTGTTCCAGCCTTGAACAATAAAATCTAACAGAGACGAGCTTGAGAAGCAGTCGGAAAAGCAACGCAATGTATTGTCGTCAGATCAGGCTTCTCTGAGGTATTTGTACACTTCGTGCAAGCACATCGACAAAGCAGTGCTTTCATCTCTTTGATTTTCCAAGGATAGGCTATTTTTGGGGGGCTAGTCCAGAACTCAATGGGCTTTGAGCAAGGGCGATGGCAACAGACAAAAGGCAACAGAATGGGGTTTGATCGCAAATCTCCCCGTAAAAATGCTCGCAAATGATGAATAATATCAAGGCAGTGGAAAACAGCCCCAAACACAGGAATAAAAAATATGCGCACTGAATCACCAGTAAGCCCTGACTGTAATGCTTTCTGACACAGTACAACCTCATAGCTAACATGCATTATTTAAAGCCCCCCTCATTAAGACAATTCAGGATCTCTCTATTCCTTCCTTACGTATTTGACTCCAAGGAACTTTAGGAAAGCATTAAAATGTATTTCCCTTCTATGTACAGTTTTGCTTAAGATCAGAGCAACTCAGTAGTGTGCTGGCGAACACTAATAGGAATAAACCTTGTATTTGAGATTGTTCCTCTCACATTAGGAAAATTTCTTAAAATGCTTCATAGGATTATAAACTGGAGTGGCTGGATTTTGTAAGGTGAACTCTGCAGCCAATTTGCACACAGCAATGTGAACCCACAAACAGCCCTGAAGTGAATGGCCAATTTTATTTGGGGGATTGTCGGACAGGACACTAGGAGCAACCCTAATCTTTTCAAGTAGTGCAATGGTGTCTTTAACGAATGGGCTTTAACACTTTAACGTGTCATCTGAAGGACGGCAACTCCGACAATACAGCGCTGCATTGGGGTGACAGCTCAGGAGTGTGAATCCTCAAGAGTATTCCTTCACTCACCTTCTACTAAATTGTACCATAAAAGAGAGGTGAGACCAGGGGATCAAATATATTAGACTCTTGTGAAATTAGACCAATTACGGCAACTGTGACGAACCTGGAGTTGGTTCCGTTCCGGAATTCTACACAACGTCAAAATTGGAAGCCTGAATTAATCTGTGGAGTCAAATTGTAATTCAATGCTAGATTGAACTTTAAATTGCCAGTATGGGTCGATAGTACTGAGACTCCCCAAAGTGCAGACCTGTCTTTTTTCATTAATATTGTCTGCTTCCAATTCAATGGGAGTTGACAGAGCTTGCACATGGCATCACTCCATTTTGTGCCAGTTAACGCCAATGGTAACTCGGCCATGGAGTGGCCATGGATGGCTCCTTTCACTGAATCAATCAGAGAGAGGAGAGGATGTGAACTCAAATCAGCCAGGGCTGGATTCCAACCACGGTTAGAGAAGATGGTAATGTTCTCAGATGCTGAGTTGCTCGGGCACTGAGAGACCTGATATCAAGGGGTACGTGTGGTGCATTAATGCAAAATGAAGTGCAGACGGCCTCCGAGTCGATTAGGAGACACTGGAAACACAGGTCACGCCACAACTGATCTTACGTGAAATGTTTGCACACACAGAGTTGAACATGCCCTGCCGAGCAAGCTTGGTAGAGGCAAAGTCCATTGTGGGTTTTCGAGAGGCAAGTAGATAATAATAATAATAATCCTTGCATTTGATATAGCACTTTTCACGTCTTCTCGACATCTCAAAGCGCTTCACAGTATATTTGTGGGCGAAACGCGGCAGCCAATTGCACACAGCAGTGTCCCACAAACAGTCGTAGATTGAAAATGACCAATTTATTATTGCTTTGTTTTGGAGGGATTATTATTAGGCTCTGTGTGGAGTAAGGAAACTTGCCCAAGGTTTCGCCCTCTGCCTGGAATTGAACCCAGGTGACTCGTTTGCAAGGTGAGTGCGCTAACCACTGAGCTACAGGACTCCACATGTATTAGATAAGTATTACAGCGAATGTTAGAGGGTTGAAGGGGTATGGGATAAGGCAGGGCAGTGGGATTATTGGCACGGTTTGCTCTGAGAGCTGGTGAGACTCTCTGGGCTCCTTGTGTGCTGGAAATTTCTGTGATTTTATCGGGAACGAGGGGTTTATCTCAGAGGCTTTTGCCTGCTTCACTTCGGGCTGATTGGAAGCATATTTTCTGGCACAATTTGCTTGCAGTAAATCTGAGGTTGTGGGTTTCAGTCATGCAGTTATTACATGCTAGATGTTACAAGATACACGCTGGAAAGTGCAGCTATAGGTATTCGGTTATTACTAAGATTAGGTTCGGATCCGATACCACTCCCCATAGCAAAATAGCCTGAAGGCAAAGGATGTCTTAATAATAATCCTTGCATTCGATGTCACGTCTTATCACGCCATCAAAACATCTCAAAGTGTTTCACGGGATTCACTGTAAAGCATCATGACTGTGCATTTTGTAGGCGAACGTGGCAGCCAATTTGCGCACAGCAACATCCCCACAAACGGCCAGTACGTGAGTGGCCAACTCTGTCTCGGGAGATTGGAAATAAAAACAGAAGTCGCTGGGAAGATTCAGCAGATCAGGCAGCAACTTTGGAGAGAGGAAAATAAGTTAACGTTTCAGGTCGATGAGAACTCCCTTCTCTTTCAGAATAGTGCCACGGGATATTTAACATCCACCCGAACAGGCAGACATATGGCCTCAATCCTTCGGAGAAGAGTGTGCGGGGTGGGCGAGGGTACAGAATAGGGGAGTCACAATATTAGCGTCAGAATAGAATCCGTTTGCCAGCGGCGTTGTAATTAGAAAGGCTGTGGATTGGCGCTCTCAGCTGTTAGTAGCAGTTGGCGCTGGAGGGATTAATGAGATTTAAACACTATAAATTAAAGGTCTCGCACACATGTTCTTGTACATTTTTATTAGCGAGACAGCTCTGCTGGGGTGAGAAAACAATGAACTGTGGAAACTGAAAGGCTGTGAATATTTTGTTACCCCCCAGGTAGGTCCAGCGCTGCTTTCAACTTGTTTCAGAGTGGGGGAGGAGGGGGGGGGGTTGTGGGATGGTGGAGATTCAAAGCGCAGAGCTGATCTCAGAGACCCCTACACGCAAATTAAGCTAATTCTGCGTGAAATACCAATTTTCACGGCTTTGCCCCATTCTCTGTCCTTACCGCGAAAGGGGCGGGCTTCAAAGGCGCACCTGGAAGGTGAGGTTTACAGTATATAAATGTAATTTATTTTAGGGTGTAAAAAAATATCATATTGTGTAACATCAATAGCTCGAACCCTTTGCCAGTTCAAGACTTCAAAGGCCTTTTTGGCTGGGCTGCACGAGCTTTGCTTTGTTATTCATTAACCCATAAACGGGGTCGGTTGAGATGAAAAACGTGCAGATTGGCAATCTGCAGCCGTGACTCTTTGCGAACAGCGAACCTGAATTTACATAATAATCCTCGCATTCGGCGCAGCGGCTCAAAGTGGCTTCGCAAGGATTTCACTGTGCAATGACTATAATAATCCTTCCATTTGATCGAGCCCCTCATCGTGTCTTTGAGACGTCTCAAAGCGCTTCGCAGATTACGCTGTAAAGTGGATTGACTCTATATTAGTGACTGAGTGTTTTGTAGGCGAACGCAGTAGCCAATTTGTCCCATAAAGCGGGCGACCAGTTTTATCTGGGGCGGAATTAATGTCCCATAAAGCAAATGTCAGTATAGGGGATGGAGCATTCACCCTCTGCCAAACAACAGTACATTCCGAGACACTACCCCACGGGACGGGCGCTATAGAAATCCAAGTTGTTGTCACAATACAGCTTAATCCCCAAAGATCCCACTGCACGATTCGACAAGAGAAGGGAGTCGCGGCGACAATCCCCCAAAGAATTCATGGCTGTTTGTGAGACGTCGCTGTGCGCAAATTGGTGCAAATCAAATGAAAGGGTTATTATTGTTGTTATTATTATTATTAATATTACTATTATTTACCTCCAGCTTTGTCATTGTACTCCTCCTGCGCTGGGTTGCCGAGACACGGCCCCCATGGCTGAGCCCCATTCATAAATAAGGTCCGAGCCTCTTGTATATGATGCATTTGAATAGGAACATTCCCGAATACTTTGATCAGCCCTCGAACAGCAGCAGCAACAGCAGCAAAAAAAAATTAATGGCAAAGGTAGCAAAGCCCGTTTGGCTGCGTAGTTTGGGTTTCAATTTAAGAGAGCAGTTACGCCAACCAAGGCGAGGTACCGCGTAGTGTAGAAATCTAACCCCAATTGTCCTGCGATGTTTGATACTCAGATACTGCACCACATGAAAGGCTGGAGAAAGTTACGAATTACACTTCAAAAGGGAATGTTCACCCTGTAGTTTGCAAAGGAAAACAATCTATGTAGGAACGATACGTTATTGTGTTACACCTACTGAGATCACCATGTCGGATTTTTAAAGGTGATCAAGAACATCGCAAAAGATTACTACTGTTAATGATAATATTTAATAATAATCCTTGCGCTTGATATGTCGGGAAGACTTTGCAAAGCGCTCCTCAAGACTGAAAACGCAGCTTGATGCTGCGATGGAAGGACATTCGGGCAAGTATTTCAGAGGCATACGATTAGCTAGGCCGATAGATCTTCTTCATCCGAACCGATCTTGTGATCTACTCTGAAGTGTAGTGACTGTGTATTTTGTAGGGGAACACGGCAGCCGATTTGCAGCACAGCAGGGTCCTGCAAACAGCCATGAAGCCAGTGACCACCCTCCTTAACCAAATTCCGGAGAGTATTAAGCGCAGGCTGGCGAGAGCGAAGGTTTGGGAGCCCCGACTGCGTGTTGGGAGTAACCAGCTGTAATGTACTGTAATGTACTAAAAATTTCAGGGAGGGGTGGACAATTGGTGTGTGTCTTGCCGCCTTGTCCAATTTTCCTATCGGATTCTTTCGATCTATCTTATCTTCAAATCCAATCCAGTACAATTGGCTGGGAACTTGTCTAGTTCCTTTTCGAAGTGTTTCGTTGGAGGTTCTTGTTGCACCGGCTTTGCTGGCAGTCTTTACTGTGTTTTTTTATATATAAACACACCCTAAAAAACATGACGGTGCTCATCTGTATGGTAAATCGATCAAATACATTCTATTAAAAAAATGCAAATAGGGTTTCCAAATTAAGAGTCTTCCAAAATTCTGCCCAACCTTAAATTTTAAGGGGACGTTCTTAAGGCTTGGGAATTGACATCTTTCAATTGACATTGAGCAAATGATAATAAAAAATAAGAACAGTAATTCTAAAATCAAACAACTGCAAAGCTTTCCCAAATATTTGATGAAATAAGACTGAAGTCAGAGGTTACTTGCCATTTAAGCCGGTTATTACTTGATTGGCGGATCGCTTTTCCAGGCTGATAGTTCCTTAAAAAAGATGAATAATAATTTGGTCACTTCAATCCACGACTGTTTGGGACACTGCTGGGCACAATTGGCTGCCTCATTTCGCCCTCAAAATACAGTCAATTCACTTTACAGTATATCCTGGGAAGCGCTTTGAGAAGTCTCGAAGACGTGATAAGGCCCTATATCAAATGCAAGAATTATTTATTATATAGTTATGCAAATAACCAACCAAGTTCATTTCATTCAGCAAATGGCAGTCCTCCTGATGCTAAAAATGGAGCATTATATAAACCGCTAGAGGTTTAGTGTTACGTAAGCTCGGAGGTTGATGAAATTATGTTCAAAGCGATGGCTATTTGGTGTAGCAGCTCCCCAGGGGGAACTATTTATAACTCTGTCAGAATCGTTCAACAATACACAAGGCTGACTGATCCCCCCGCAATACAAGCACCTGCTTGCTGAGTGAATAAAAATTAAAAACTTTTTCTGTTCAGCTACATCAAGATGTATCGGCTACAAAAACACAGTCACTACATCTCAGGGTGAAATCTGTGCTCCCTTCCAAGTACCCTCTGTTCCCTAAATGATCACTGAAGCCCACCAGTCATCCCTGATACTTCAAACCTGGGATTTCCTGCAGAACAGGCAAGCACTTTAACCAACTAAGCTACGGTGCCAGCTTCCAGTTCTGCAATCAACCCAGAGGGTAATCAACACGTGGAACAGGTTGTTCAGGAAGGATGCTTGAGGCCAGGGCACTGGAATCATTTGAAAAACCATCTCGATGCTGCGACGCAAAGGGTTGTGTGGGAATCTGGAACTCTCTCTCTTCCCCCAAAAGGCTATGTGGATGCTGCATCCATTCAGATTTTCAAGACTGAGATGGTTAGATTTTTGTTAGATCAGGGTATCAAAGGATAATGGGGCAAAGGCGGGTAAATGGGGTTGAGGTACAGATTAGGTGTGATCTCATAGAATGGCCTATTCCTGTTCCTGTGTTCCCTTAAAAACATGCGAGAGGCTCTTGTAAAGGAGAACTGTGTTTCAAAATCCGTCCCTTGAATTCTCACCACATGAATACCCCTGAGAAATGATTGTAATTACTGCATATGATGTCGTTGATTCACCGACTAGCAACTAACGTCTTGTCGAAGGCACTTTATTGAGCAGCAGCCCAATGGTGCACAGCAACGTCACACAAACAGCCCCCAAACGGAGGACCAATTTGTATTCGGGGAGGAATTGTCGGATCTTTAACGTCCCCCTGAACAGGCAGACGGGACCTCGGTTTAGCGTCTCATCTGAAGGCCAGAGGGAGACGGACGGATCCTGGGACAGAAAGAGTTAAAGGAAGCAGCGAGAGGAGTTCTAATTTCAACCCGGCGAGGCTCTGCTCTATATTTAAAAACAGCAAAAATGAGTAGGAAACGTGGCATCGAAAAAGACACTGCGGATAAAACAGTTGCGCGGAATCTGTTGGAGTGGAACAAACAACTGTAAACCTCCGCTGGAGGCCGACGCGGGGTGCTAAGTGCCTGTGGCTGAGAGGAAGCAGTTCTGGAGATTATGATACTTGATGTGTGAAACAGCGCAGGCATTTCCTCGATTTCTTTGAACCAATATCGCCAGCCTGGCTCGCCTCGGAGTCAGAAGGATACAAGCCCCACGTCGGACATCTAGGTTGACCTCCTCCGGTGGGGCAGCATCTTAAAATGAGAGCGAGTCCATTTGGGAGTGAAATCAGGAGGCACTTTTTCACACCGGAGGCTAGTGGGAATCTGGAACTCTGGATCCATTCAAATTTTCAAGACAGAGGTGGATAGATAGTATAATAATAATAATGTTTGTTACGTCAGGGTATCAAGGGATATGGGGCAAAGGCGGGTATTTGGAGTTGAGGTACAGATCAGCCATAGAATGGCGGAACAGGCTCGAGGGGCTGAATGGCCTACTCCTGTTCCTACGTCCCTATGCAGTGTTAAGGGGGGGTGTGGGGGGGAGCACTGCACTATCAGATGATGTGTTAAACCAAGGTCCCTGAACTCTGTGCCTGTTCAGATCAGACGGACGTTAGAGATCCCACGCCACGTTACAGCTGATTGTGGGTCATTGCAATGCATGAATAGACTTTACAGTACTGTACTTCAAAGACTCCCCCCTCACCCCTAAAAGTTGCTACACTTGTGAGGCCTTTTAATGACTCCTAGCTTTATGCATCGCTTCCTGCCTTCTGCTATTTTATACGTTCCAGATTTCAGGAAAGGGATTGGGACTGACTCATATCCCAGGCTGTTCAGCTTCTTGTGATAGAGCCACGGGGCTATCAAGTCAGATAAGAGCTCCTCAACCTCAGACCCGCTTAGACTCTCTTAAAGGATTCAGCGTCTGGAACCGTTTATTGAATATTTTATTGTCAATATTAATAATTATAATATTCATCCTTGCATTCGACGGTAGGACCCATTACACCAAGAACATCTCAAAGCACATCCCAAACGGGATACTCTTAAGCCTTTAGTCATGGATTTCTGCTTGTGTTAGATATCCCCCCCCCCCCACGACTGACAGGAAAAAATGGCAGTAAAGGAAGACTGCAGTGGGCTCGGAAGTGTGTGTGTGTGTGTGTGTGTGGGGAAGGGAAAAAAAATCAGACAGTATTAATGGTGTCTTGCGCAGATCACAGCATCTCCAATAGGAAAGCAAACTGAAACACTGATAGTTACAAGCGGACACACAAGGCAAGGGTTTAGGATTATTTGTCTTGTGTTTCACGTGGCTTTTTTCTTCCCATTATAACCGGCAAAAAAATGCTATTTAAAAAATGAAGAGCCTGTATCACGTTGTCGTTTGATGAACCACATTCCTTTGCCCTCGGCAACAATTTGTCCTGCGTGTTGAAGCTGCGTTTTAACACAGAGCGTTTTTAAACAAAAAAGCCACTCACAGCTCATGTATATGAACACACCCACACACACATCAATCCCCCACAATACATGATGAGGCTGAGCCAGATCAGATAGCCTTCTGCTCCAGCAAACGCTGCTTTACATCTATTTGAATCAGGTTCGATTTGGCTTCAGATCCGCACATTATTTTTCCTCGAGAACATGGATCATTGTGAAATTCGGTGTCAGTGGCGAAGCCGTGTTTTCTGCATTTCAATGGGTGAAACCCACCAATAGGTGGCAGCACTCACACCCATCTTTGTTCAAAACAACAACAACAACTTGAATTTATAATAATAATAATAATCCTTGCATTTGATATAGCGCTTTTCACGTCGGGAGGACGTCCCAAAGCGCTTCATAGAACACACTGTAAAGTGAATTGACTGTATATTTGTGGGCAAACGCGGCAGCCAATTGCGCACAGCAATGTCCCACAAACAGTCGTGGATGGAAAATGACCAATTTTTTTTTTTTTTGGTTTTGGAGGGATTATTATTAGGCTCTGTGTGGAGTAAGGAAACTTGCCCAAGGTTTCACCCTCTGCCTGGAATTGAACTCAGGTCTCTCGCTTGCAAAGCGAGTGCTCTAACCACTGAGCTACAGGACTCCACAGTCCTGTTATAATAGCTCCCTTCACGCAGGGCAGTGACCGGAGTTCTCAGCAGCCCAGGTTAACCGTTTTGTTTGAGGCCAGGGCTCGATATCCTTGGCCAGCGCTCAAGGTCTTTTTTTTTTGGTTTGTTTGTTTGCTAGTTATCACGTTCCCAAGCGTTGACCTGCAGAGGACGACCAAAATGTGCGACTACAAGATCTGTACGGATGAAGAAAGCCCTTTGACCCATCTGATCTCATCTCTCCAGAACACCCACCCTCCCATCCCCACCCCCCACATCACAGGACTGAGCAGTGCTTTTTTTTAATATGTACAGTAATAATACTCCTTGCATTTGATACAGCACCTTAATCACATCGTTGAGATGTCTTCACGGGATATATTGTAAAGTGCATTGACTGTGTGTTTTGTGGGCGATAGGATATATAAAAGGAATCCAGAGTCTTGACACTTAATCCACTCTTATTGAAAAAACAAACAGCGCCACGAAAAAGAACAAAGGAACAAAATAATTTGCTTGGGAGAAAAAAGACCAAGGTTCATCTGGTTCACCTTCCACCATCCTGTCTTGACATGTTGTGTCCCGAACTATATACTGTATCCTGCGATACGATTTTCTAACAGAAAATAATATCCCAAAATAAAAGGGAAGAGAGTTCTATGGGAATTACCTGCACAGAGCGGTTTTGACTCTGTAAGCGCTGTATCAAATGCAGGGATTAATATTATTATTATCTCCGCTAAAAGGCATTAATTGATACCTTACAGCCCGCCCTATTTGAAATTAAACTTCTCTCGTCTGGAGTCTGCCTCCAAATCCTGTCCCGCTAACACTACTCACTACTTCCGATCGAATCATCAAACAGAAGAAGAGTCCTCGCATTTGATGTAGCGCCTTATCGCATCATTGAGACGTCTCAAAGCGCTTGCTGGCACTTTAGGGGTTAAATTGTCCCCGTAAACGTCGTTGAAAGTTGCACAGACGAGACTCGGAGCGGGAGGCCGAGTGGCTGGTTTAAATGAAGTGGCGGCGAGGGAGGGAGAGAAGGAGGGAATAATATTTCCGTTAAGCTTCTCCTCTGTTATATTCCTCACGGCTGTGCTGAAGTTCCCCGGCGCTCTGTGAAATGTGGCACCTGACATCTCAGCATTTGCACTACAGTAAAGCAATTGTACCAAACCCTGAGAGATTAAACGGAGGACGGATTAGGTTTCAGGTCAACGTGGCCTCAACGGACCAGAGCTCTCTGTGTACACAGCCAAGTCTTTGGTCGCTCGCGGGTGGAGGAGAAAGTTTTTTTTTTGCTTAAACAAACCTGAGTATGAAACATAAGAGGCTTCCCCAGCGATGACTGTGCAGCTGGCTTCAGTGTTATCTGGCACATAGCAAAAGAGGGCATGCACTGTGTGCGTTATAAAAAGGAACCACAGTAACTTACAACGTCCTCGCGTTTACGTAAAATAGGCAATAATAATACTGTTAATAATAATACTCGCATTTGATACGGCGCCCAATCACGTCTTCGAGGCGTCTCAAAGCGCTTCACAGAATATGTTGCGAAGTGAATTGACTGTATAATAATAATAATAATCCTTGCATTTGATATAGCGCTTTTCACGTCGGGAGGACGTCCCAAAGCGCTTCACAGAACACACTGTAAAGTGAATTGACTGTATATTTGTGGGCGAACGCGGCAGCCAATTGTGCACGGCAGAAATAGTAATCCTGACTTGATAGATGCAAGTTGTCGCTGTTGCTGGAAGAGGGGGGAAATGGGGTGTGGAGGGGGTGAATCCTAGACAGACCCCAGCCAGCCGCATCCAAACGAAAACTGCCTCTCATCCTCACACACAGAGAGAGAGAGGCAAGCAGAACAAACAAATTGTGTTCTTATTTCATTAAAAGCAAATAACTTCACTCCAAAGCGAGTCTTTGACAAGTCTGAAAATGAACACCTTTAATAACCACGGCGCAAAGATTCCATTAGATTAAGCTTCGGTTTCTCCTCCAGCGTTGCTTTGAATTAACGCCCGAGGCAAAGGCATAGATTAGTTTACTGTCCACACAGCAGAGAGGTCGCTGACCTGAAACCCTCTGAAGGGTTAGGTGGTGTCTGAGTTCCTGCTGTCTGTCAGACACTGGGTTCATAGAGACGATTCCAGTGGATCTTTTTATTTAAAAAAAACTGTTCACTTCATTTTCTTTCTTCACCCAATTCTTCTGCTCTTCCCCACTCCTTCACCGCACAAGAGAGGTTCGGAGGAAGAAGGCCCTTCAGTCCAGCTGACTCGTGCCTCCAGAAAACCTGCCCAAGGCTTGGGGGAAACTCCAAAAATGGGTGTTTTGTGGGCGAATCGCTCAATAGTTGCACCCATCGTTAAGAGGGTGAGATTGAACTTAATCAGAACGTACTCTTCCTAGCAATACACCTGCTAATTATAATTAAATAATACATCCTCGCATTCGATCTGTCAAGACAAAAAGCCTCCACACACATTTCCGTGGGAGCATTTGGGCTGTCATAACAAAAGAGTGCAGTGTAACATTATCTCTTCCTCTCCTCCTCCTTCTCCCTCGCAAAAGCACTTGCCCTGAATTAATAAGTGGGAAGCTTGTTGGTTCGTATCGATGAGAAAGCTGGGTTTGTGCTCAGAGTTGGCACTGATTGTGGACAGAGTTAAGCAGGTGCTTGGCTCTCGAGTGGCCCACAAACCAACCAATAGTTTGTCAGTGTTAAGTCCTCGTTGGCAATTTAGCTTCAATGAATAACAGGGCTTTGAGATGTCCTTTCGACATTTTTACTCAATCAATACCCCGGAGTAGCTCGGCCAGCCGCATTACAAGCAAGAAAAAAAACTCGTTTACGTCTCATAATTAAAAAGTACGCAGGGGACATCTTTAAAATAAGTTCCGAAACGTGTGGTACTTCTTAACACCCCCCCCCCCACCCACCCACCCCCATTCCTCAACATTAATGGCAGAAAATATAGTCAATTCTCTTTACAGTACATTCCATGAAGGCGCTTTGCGACGTCTCAACAATGTGATAAGGCGCTAATCAAATGCAAGGATTATTATTATTATTATTATTGAACAGCAGTACAAGCAATACAGGGGATTGCATTTGTGATGTATTTACACAAAGTGCACGGAGCTGTGGCATTTCTTTCAATTTCTTTCCCTCCTCCACCCCTCGAAGATTATTTATTTCCTTTCCTTACAATGACTCTTGCGGTCGTGTAAAAAAAAAATGAATAATTTTTCTTTGAAAACCCTGGCCACTCCCCCATCGCAAAGTCAACCAACCTTCGCGGCTAAAATCAGATAAGAGCAGGAATCCGTGAAGCGCTTCGAGATGCCCTCCTGGCGTGAAAGGCGCTGGATAAAGTGTAAGAATTGCCTGAAACTGCTGTCGCACAGAGCAACGGTTACATTGGCAATGTCTTCAGAGTCTCTGTTACAGCTTCAGGTCGGGTTTTTACGGCAGATGTACTTTCCAGAAATAGGTCAGTCCATGTCTAGCTACCAGCTGGGCAGGAAGAGCGAAATCAAAAGATTTCAGTATCTGAGAGAGATATGCAGTCAATTCACTTTTTACAGTGTATTCTGTGAAGCGCTTTGAGACGTCTCGAAGACGTGATAAGGAGCTATATCAAATGCAAGGATTATTACTATTACCGCAACAGCATGTTTAATCAATTGCGATGGTGTTACATAACATGTGCTGCCGTCAGCTTTATATCCCAGGGGTGTAGCGATTTGTCACCCACCCTAACCTTTATGGCCGTTCTCCTCTCCCTTTCATAACTTTACGAGCAAACTGTGACGGCGAAGCCAGCAGATATGCAAACCAGCATTCAGTGGAAAGTTGCGTCGAGTCAAAACAATGCAATCATTTACACAACGCTTATCTGCATTCCAGCAACCCAAAGGCAAACATGCCAAGTCATCCCAGTTAAGGTGAAGTTCCCGAGGTGAAGTACAGTCACAGTTATAATCCTCGGGGCACTTTGCAGGATATAGTAATAACAATCCTTGCATCTTTGCTGTGAAGCGCTTTGAGACAACTCAACGATGCAATAAGGGGCTACATCAAACCCCTCCCGGATATGTCAGCACCCAAACCCTCCGCGGTTTTCAACCAGTAAATGAATAGCGAGAGATTGCCAGTCAAGAGCCTGTGCTTTCTTTAAGCAGCGAGAGGGAATGGAGCTGGGCTGGGTTTGGGTTTCAGACCAAATGCTGTTCCCGAGCACGAAACCGATGGACCGTTTTATCCACTTTGTGCTTTCGAGCTCAAAATAACCAAATTGAGGATTTAGAAGAAACTTGTAGTTTGTATTTACTTTTGGCGCTGAGTTCACTGGATATTCTCAGAACCAGCAAGGCGTATTTCTTTTCGTACGTGAAAATTACTGGGTGGTTGGAAATGATTTCAGCTCTTGCGAACTCCACCTCGTCTCAGCCTGCGAGAGCGTTGCGTGGGGGGTGAAGGTGAGAGAGAGAGAGAGAGATGGAGAGTGGGGGTAAGATGATCAAGAACGAAACCATCATCTTTATCTCGCGATTACACCTGGATAAGTATTAAAACAAGCAAAATAAAGTTTTCCTGTTTAGAAGCCAACAAACATCAAATCCCTGCAAACAGCAGCTGAAAAGGTGCCCCGGTGGCCATCAAATATGATAATAATAATAAAAATAATAATAATCCTTGCATTTGATAAATCGCTTCATCATGTAGTTGAGATACCTCAAAGTGCTTCACAGAATGTATTGCAAAGTGAATTGACTGTGTATTTTGTCAACGACATCTGTAAATCACTGTCTGCCCGGGTGTTGCTAATGTTAACAGACAAAGATAGAATGAGAATAAAGGACATATTCTCTTAATTAAAGGGATTATTAAAGCAAATCGTAAGCACTAAGATTCTGGTAGCTGAGACAGGTCCTCTCTCCACCTCCTCAGATACTGGGATCTCCCCTACAAATAATCCTCCAAAACCAAAAACAATAATAAATTGGCCATTTTCAATCTACGACTGTTTGTGGGACATTGCTGTGCGCAATTGGCTGCCGGGTTTGCCCACAAATATGCAGTCAATTCACTTTACAGTGTGTTCTGTGAAGCGCTTTGGGACGTCCTCCCGACGTGAAAAGCGCTATATCAAATGCAAGGATTATTATAAGGATTATTATTATTATTACACCCCTCTCCCACCGCACACCCACCACCTCCTTCTCCGACACCAAGTCCAAAAATGAGACAAAGTAAATCTATAGATCTCAAAGGGAGTTTAGGAGGAAGTTCTTCACGCAGAGGGTGGTGAGAATGTGGAACTCGCCGCCAGAAACTGCAGTTGAAACAGAAAGCATCCACGTGTTTAAGAAGGAAACTTGATGCGCATACGAGGGAGAAGGGGATGGAGTGGCGAGAGAAGAGGAGCGAAGGCCTGTGTGGACAGAAGCAGTTCAAGACAATTTGTAGCTGAGCTGCTCCCCTACTCCTACCCCCTCAGCAGTTCGATACCTTTAGCTTTAACTCGAGAGAGATGAAGTCATCTTAAATCGCCCACTGGCCAACGCTGTCTCGATTTCGCCGGTCAAACATTTTAAAAAAAAACTCTTCTCCCAGAAACCAAATGCCCCAGTCAACTATAGCTATAGAGCAACCCCAGTGTGTGGAGTATAAACACGGACACAGACACATTGGGACAAATGACCTATTTCCATACAGTAACATCCTGTGTAATTCTATGAACAAATATCACCCCCTTTAACTCATGACTCGGTGCAATGCCAAGCATCCAACGGCTCTGTGAGAAGGCGATTGCCTTTTGTTCAACCGATCGACCTCAGTATACGCTTAACACACAATCACTAGGAGTCTTGTAAATTGTACCACCACTGCTCATTGCTCACAGCGCACCTAATACGGGGCTCGGTAAATGATACATGGCCCTGAGTAAAACAATACAAATCATTGACAGTGGGGGGGGTTCCTTATTAACTTAATAAAACATCAAGAGATATAGTTGTTTTATGAGCTTGGGGAAAATATTGACTCACATTCCAATGCGACAGCTCGAGGTGAGGCCAACACAACTTGAGTCACAGGTACACTAACGTTGCCCTTTATGTAGGGAAGGGCGGGGCTGATTTGATCACTATACTGAGCTCAATCAAGGCCTAATGGAGCAATGCAGAGGCATAGCAAATCACATTTGAGGCTGAGCAGCTGTGAAGTCAGCCTGGCTCAATTGATAGCACTTTCCCCTCTGGTTCAAACCCAAGTCAGGCCTTGAGCTCAGCCTCTAGGCTAGTGGGGGTTAGAGGGAAGTTGCATTTTCAGAGGTGCCGTCCTTCAGATGAGACGTTTATCCCAAAGTCTTGCCCGGCAGTTCAACCGCACGTTAAAGATTCCACGACTCAAGCTGTTTGAAAAGAAAAGGGGTTGTGTCCCGGCCAACAATCCACCCCCCCCCCTCCACCTACCCCATATAAATTGATCATTTAATTCCCACGTGAGAAGATTACTGTGTGCAACCTGGCTGCCGTGTTTTCCTAAGAACATCCAGTCAATTATCTGCAAAGCACTTTTTTGAGATCTTTCGATATTGTGGGCATTATATCAAAATCAAAAGGCTTTTATTGCTGTAATGAGGTTCTGATTCAGAATGTGCTGTGATTATGGTGCACAGCTTGAACATTCAAAACCAGTGAATGCCAACCCTGGAAAGTCACAGACGTGTGGGGAGGGAGTGGGGGATGTGGGAGGGTAGGGGGCAAATGAGATCAAACAGCCTCCACTTGTGTAAATGTTTGTTGTAACTCTTACCGTACCGGGGTAAAAAATGCAATATTTCGCAACAGACTCAATGTTAGCATTATTTCTTATTATTTTACAAGCATTTTTTCATCCCACTCGTCTTTAAAACTACCTTTTCGTTACGACGCACACGCTTAGGAGTGAACATTTAACGGCCTTCCGACCTGGGGTGTGGATTCAGCCCAGGAGCGAGGGGCTGAATTTTAGGGGCTTCGAAACCAGGCTCAAGAGTCTGCACGGCACGTGGAATAAGACACGCAAACAGTTGTTAACTGCTGCCCACTCTCATTACCTTGGCGCTCACAGGATGCATCAATCCACATCAGTCCGCGTACTTTCCGATGGCTCGTTCAATGAGATTGGCTGGATAAAATTTGTCACGCTGCAGGAGTGTTCCCATTAAGACGCTTTTACTGTGTTACATTTCAAGGCAGATCTGGAATGAATTCCGCTCGTTTCAAATTCCCGGCGTGAAGCAGAAATGTCAAACTCTTGAGTCGAGTGCACATGTTCTACATCTAGCAGATCCTCACTCTCACAACGTCTTACCACAGAGATGAAGCCTCCTGACTCAAAGACTCCTACAACTTTATCCTTACTCCACGCGCCTCTGTTTACCCAGCAGTGAGTAGGTTGCAAGCAGTTGTTGGTCGCTTGGCGGGTGACTTTTCCGGGGATAATAATTCCTATAAAGAAACATTGTTGAATATAAATTGGTCGCTTCAATCCACGACTGTTTGTGGGGGACACTACTCTGCGCAATTGGCTGCCGCGTTTCGGCCACAAAATACACAGTCAATTCACTTTACAGTGTATTCTGTGAAGCGCTTTGAGACATCTCAAAGGCGCGATGAGGCGCTATAATCAAATGCAAGGATTATTATTATTGTTATTATCTTTTCACATCCAGAGATGTGGACCAGTCTGGCTCTCAGTACATTACAGCACCTTTCGCGTCAGGAGTATGTCTCAAAGCGCTTCACGGTGCTATGTGGTACGAAAGCTGGGGGTGGGAGTCGAGTGATGGAGGTGATGGAGCTGAAAGTCCCAGCTGAACCCATGACGTTCTGACTCAGATTGCTACAGGCTAAAGCATGTGTGTGTGTCTGTGTGTGTCTGTGTTTCGGGGAAGTGGGTGGTGGGATGAAATGGGGTGCATTTAAAGGGCAACAGAGCGGTCAGCATCTCCAGATACGAGTCACAGTGCGAGCCGCTGAGTATCGCGGTAACATAAGATAACAGAGGGACAGGATTCAAGGTACGAGGGCCGTGTGGTAAACCCCACCTGCGGCATCTCACCTCAGCCCTGCAGCAGGGGCTCGGAATCTGCTGCGCTCTCATCCTCGCAACCCTTTATCGGGTGTGAAAGCATCTGCGTGCGCACCTGGGTCCATTATGAGAGAAAGGATTTAGCTCTCCTTCCCGGGGAGTTGATGATACCGCACATAAAGAAACGATCAATGTAATTATCCGCTAAAAGGATCCTGCCTTGTCCGACACTGATATGTAAATCAGATAAAAGCAATCGTCTGAAACATTCATTTCGGCTTAACACCATCTGTTTCCCTCCTTGCTCCGCCATGCTCATTTGGTCCAATTATGCCAAGTGCTTGAGGCACGTTGAGGAGATAATCGGGGAGAGAGAGAGAGAGAGAGAGAGAGAGAGAGAAAAATCCCATTAACCCATTTGGAGGTCCTTGGAATTAACAAGGTGTTTCACGAGGAACTTGGAATCCCATCCCAGGGTTTTTTCCGTCAAGTGTAGTGACTGTGTAGTTTTGTAGATCAATCTGCAAGCCCATTTTGCCGACAGCAACGTCCCTACAAACAGCCAATGAAGTGAATGATCAAATGACATAGTGGGGGTGTGTGTGTGTGTGGGGTGGGGTGGGGAAATAGTTGGCCACGATGCCAGCTGGTGGAACCTCCCTTCTCTTTATTTGAGCGTGCGCCCCTGGGATCTTTAACGTCCACTTGAACACTTACAGACGAGGATTCGGGTTTAAAACCAACACACTTCCCAATCCCAGCCACGGTACCAAATAATAATAACCCTGGCATTTGATGTAGCGCCTTATCATACCTTCGAGACGTCTCAAAGCGCTTCACAGAATCTACTGTAAAGTGAATTGACTGTATACTTTTGGTGGGCGAAACCCAGCAGCCGATTGCGCACGGCAGCGTCCCGCAAACAGTCGTACCAAATCTCAGAAGTGGAATGTTTTGCTCCCAAAGTGCAGCTGCGGTAAGTAACCGCCTGCTATTTTTACTTGAGCTCTTGCTCTAAGCAGTTTAACTACGGCTGGAGAATAAACAAGTCATTGAAATCCACACGCAGCTCCCAGGGCGGAGGAGAGTCAACAGTCACATCTTGCCAAAGGCTGAAAACAGCGAGAAGTATCGACCACAACTACTGCTCATCTACCTTCCCGAGCACCACAAGGAGATGTCTGAGAGCAGGTCCACCTGCTGATCTCCCCACCTTTCCAAGTCCACTAAGCTACTGACCCAATTCAGTAGAGACAGAGTTACCGTCCTTCAGCTGTGACGTTTAAGCCCAGATCCCACCCAACTGTTCGGGTGGACGTTAAAGATCCTTCACCACTGCTTGAACAGAGAAGGGAGTTTCTCTCTCTCTCTCTCTGTGTCCTTTCCGATGATCCTCCAGAAAAATACCAGTCGTTCACTTCATTGCTGTTTGTAGGATATCGCTGTGCAGAAATCGGCTGCCGTGTTTACCTATAAAATACCGTCCCTGCGCTCTTTGAAACGTTCCAATGTCATAGGTGCTGCATCAAATGCAAGTACTGTATTGAAAGTTAAATCAACTCAATGGAAACCAACATCCACTGCTGGCGGAGCTGGTGACGGTTTGCCAGTTTGCCTGCAGGAGGCGCTACAGTTGATCTCATTGACCCAATTGAGGGAATGGGAGGAGGAGGAGGGAAGAAAATACAAGTCTACAATCTCCTGGGATCTATCTCCTCAGTGAGTGTTTCTCTGACGGTGCACCTAGCTGGACATTGGGCAAGGATGGACAGCCATGTCCTACCTTACAGGCAAACGTACCCATCGTTCAGGCTGACAGCTGAAGACCGGGGCTCTTAGATAAGGTACCTGGGACATGCATCGGAGTGCTGTGAAGCGCTCCGGCACTCTATATAAATGCAAGTTGTTGCTGTTCAGAAGTGCGGAACCTAATGCCTGCGACGCGCTCCGAAACACAGTGAGGGTCTGACACAGTGATGAATCCCACACGATTCGGAGTGTCTCGGGGATCAGTGAACAAGAGGAGAATCCAAACTCGGAGAAGTAGGAATACACATTTTATTGGGGTGGTGGGGGGGTGGGGAGGGAAATAAAAGGACAATGTACAGGCAATCATTCTTACACTCCCTCCCAACAAACATCAACCTCTTAACATCGGACAACAGAGCTAACAAATAAATAGCTTTGGAACGGAAGTTATACTAGGCGGGGGAGGGGGGGAAGGGAGGGGGGAAGCAGAGGGCAGTTTTTGAACAAAAAAGATTTTCAATGGATTTCAACCGACTCATAAAACGTAATTGCATCAATCATGCCTTTTTTTTTCCTCAAATGAAAAAAATTGCCATCATATTTGTTATGCAGGAACATTGGGAAGAGCTTCTAATCTACGACAAAACAGGTAACTAAAATCCGAGATGTTGGTTTTAAAATAGTTTTACAAAAATCTTCAATTCTCCCCTCCCATTCCCACCCACCCACCCCCCCCGTTTCAAAACTGACGAGTGTTCATATCAGCCCAGAAACTGGCACCTGGCTTTCATTCAAAGGCTGTTATCTCTCTCTTAAGAGCAAGAGAGACAGACAAAGAGCGAGAGAGAGGGTGTGCTTTAAGTTTATTGATACAGGTGAACGCCAACGAGGTCCTCGATTAACATCGCCCAAAGAAAAAAAAAGTTCTGGTGCTTACAACCCATTACCCCCTGCACAAGCCTGAGTTTCTTTATTCTTTCTTTAACCCAATGTCCGTGCCTCTCGATATCAACGGACGCAACCCGACAGTTACCACCATTGGGGCTGAACGCCTTTGGCTCCCGTGTTATAAGATATCACCTTCTCCGTGTGCTGGTAAGGAAGTGGCACGTAGCTGAGAGCGAGTCTCCCCCTTCTCTTCTGCGCTCTGGGTTACGGTCTCTTCACAATACTTTCCTCATATCGACTGCCACAAGGAAGTAGTTCCGAAATGTACCCTCTCCCGTCCTTGTTTGATGCCTCCAAAGTCTAACCGAAAACTGGCAACAAGCAAACACACGCGCACGCGCGCTCGCGTTTCGTTAACCCCGAAAGGAGGTGCGGTACAGTAAATGCACGTCTCTCTCTCTCTCTTTCTCTCTCTCACTCTCAAAGCACCACTGGAACCCTGAGGACTGGTTTCTGCCTGTTCCCCTGAGAAGCCAAGTTTCAAAGCTCACCTGGATCGGTTACAGTGCAGTTACACAGGAGGATTCGTGCTTTGAACCACAAAGGTACAATATGTCCTGGCAGCACCGCTGAAAAACATTGGGTTCCAGCTAACCCTCTGTGTGCACTGCTCACCGTTGTCCAGTGATGAGGAGAATCTTGTCCCATTGTTTCCCGTCCGCGGGTTTCTTGGCTACGACCTCCCCATTGAAAAGGCAGACGGCGAGTCTTCGGGAAGGCGAAAGGATCCTCCGCGCTAGAACGTCACAGCGGTTCGCTCGTTCCCAACCAATTGTCCTGAGTTTCTCTACCTGTCCTAGATAAGCACCGTGGTTCCCTCAGCCTTGTGACAGTGTAATCTACCGTGTCCCCTCTACGGACGGAGAGAGAGAGACAGAGACAGAGAGAAAGAGACAGAGGGAGAGAGGGAGAGAGACGCACACCGCTCCCATTCGTGGCTAACGACACCAAAACTATGGCAAGTTTAAACAGGTATCCGTTTATTACGATATAAAAAGAGAGCGGCGGAGGTATAAATTGTCTCCCTGAAGTGGGCAGACCCAGTGTCCTTAAGTATCATGCCGTTTTGAAACGCATGCACAGTAGGGCAGCTATCACAGTGCACAGTTGGGAGGACTCAACTCAAACGTAGAGCCCCCTGTTAGGTTGGGGGTCAAATTTCGTTTGTATCACAATATAGATATATATATGTCTTAAAAAAAAAGCTTTTGATGATAAAAGAGAAATTGGTCCATTTCCTTCCAGTTATAAAGATGTCCCACCAACAAGGTATGTCCTCTGGCCTCTGTGCTTATGCTAGGATCTTTTGAGGGATCTCTACAGATGCCCGAATGAAGATGGAATTGTCCCTCACATAGTTCCTCTTCTTGATCTCCTCGTGGGAGATGAACTTGGGGTAGCCGAAGCCCAGCGTGCTCTCGTCCATGGAGTTCCTGGAGTTGGCGGGCTTCTGGAAGTTCTTCCAGTTGGGGTCTGGGGTGAAGGTCTCGGTGATGTGCTGCGGCTTGGACAGGGAGGGGTCGCTCTGATCCAGGATGGAGAAGGTCACCTTGAAAGCGAAGGGCCACTCGAGCAGGTTGTCGTACTCCCCGGGCAGGACCCGGATGTACACGGAGAGGTGGGTGCCTTCCCCGCTGCCATTGCCGTTGAGGAAGGCCGAGACCTGGAGCTTGTAGCCGTACCTGTGGGTGTAGAAGGGGGGGCTGAAGAACTCGTAGTTGTTCCTCACTTTGGCCTCCTGCATCTTGCGGGAGTAGTCGGCGATCTTCCAGATGAGAACGCCGTCACTGCCGACCGAGAGCTCTTCCACCTCCCGACGCAGCTCTAAGATGTCCTGGCGTTGCCGGCTCACCAGGCTGCACATCATGTTCAGGTGAACCTTCAGGTTCTCTTCCATGTGTCTGGCCATCGCGATCTTGTGACACTGCAGAGTGAACGAGTGAGCAAGCCAGCGAGAGAGAGAGAGAGAGAGAGAGACAGAGAGAGAGACAGAAAAAGAGTTATTTCCCATCTGTTCAACTCTCCCTCCAGCTTCTCGTTCGCTTTAAAACTCAACGTCGAACTATTTCTTTCCATATCGTCAAAGGGAAGCAACCCTCGTCCTTGGCTTGTTCGAAACTCTCCATTCGCTTTCCTTTCATTCGCAAAGCGCACAGTCACCGCACTTTACAGTACAGTCGAACCCGTTCAAGCAATCACCTCCATTCAGCAACCTCCCCCCCACCCCGCTTGCCAACAACCACCCTGGAATAGCCTGGTTCACACACCAACAAACCCTAACTCAAGAGGCCACCCTTGTAGAAAGGCCACTTCTCTGGCCTCGGACTCTGAACGGTTGTTGAAGACAGGTTTGAATGTATATCCTGCGAAGCGCTTGGGGAAGTCCTCCTGACGTGAAAGGCACTCTGTCAAACATCCAAGCTCTCTGGGACACTACCCTGCGTAAGGGCGCTATATAGTAATAATGTAATAAAAATAATCCTTGAGTTTGATACGGAGCCTTATCACGTCTTCGAGACGTCTCAAGGCGCTTCACGGAATATACTGTAAAGTGAATCGACTGTGTATTTTGTGGGCTAAATGCGAGTTGTTGTTGTTGTTGTTGTATTCAGGGCTTTGGGTCATCCTCCCGAGATGAAAGGCGCTCTATAAATGTGATTTTGTTGTTGTTGTATTCGTACTTACCCTGTGTTTACAGCCGGCGTCTTTGAAGGGACACAGCACCATGGCCGTGTTACAGTTATCTTTCAGGTGATTAGCGAGGTCTTCCCTGGCGATGTTTGGCATCCCGCACTGGTTGGGGCAGGTCACTGGGTATCTCGGGCACTGGTACTGATGGTTCTGTAAAAGGCAGGGAAGCTTGAGACGAGAGCAACGTGTGGACGTAAACCCGGGTCCATCCCACCGAGTCACGCACGACGTTCGGACTTCGGGCGAGACCTTCAACCCAGGCCCCACCCAGCCGGTTCAGGTGGCTGTTAAAGACTGGGCTTACTGAGGGCCTCGCTATAATGGGAGGCACCAGAGCTGTGCTGTGTTATATGCGATATTTAACCCAATGTAAAACTTTATCTCTTTCCGTATCGACAATGAAAAGCAGCCCTTGGCTTACTTCCTCCCCACTTTCAAACCCGCCTCACGACTGACCTCCGTGTGTTAATCGGTCACCTTTTCCCCTTCCTCACCCTCTTCAGCTCCGGCCGACCCCACCTCCCGCTCCCCGCCCCACTGCCTACCCAGCTGTGCAGAGCGCTTTGAGATGTCCTTCGAGAGGCGCTGCGATAAACTGTACTGTGATACGAGCTAACGCCGAGATCCCAGCAATGTACAGTGCCGATAACAAGGCTCTGGGCACTGAATGAACCTGCCCATTTTTGAGTGAATAATTATAATAATAATCCCTGCATTTGATTCGGCGCCTTATCACTTCTTCGAGGCGTCTCAAAGCGCTTCGTGGGATACACTGCAAAGTGAATTGACTGTATGTTTCGCGGGCGCAACACAACAGCCAATAGCGTCCCCACAAACGGTCGTGGACTGAGCGTCCAATTTATTATTATTTTGGGGGTTTTAAGATTATTTAACAGAGCTAGGGCATTAGTTAAACATCCGAACCATAACCCACAGCCCCCCACCCCTCCCCTCCCATCACTTCTCCCGAGGCGTGTTTGTTTTGTAGAGGTGCGACAAAGTGACGGAACTAACCTGTATTGTGTCGAACACAAATTCCTTGCCGCAGAACTTGCAGGGCTGTGTTCGTTTCGGACAGTCTGCAAGGGAATGTTGTGACAGGAGGCGTCTCATCATCCTGGCCCCGCACTTGTTCTCACAGTACACGCTCTCCTGGGGGCAAATTCCCTGGTGATTCTGCGAGAGAGAGAAGGGGAAGGGGAGCGTGTCAGTGCGATCCCATCACTGAAGAGACGGAGGGCTTAAAACTTTCTGCTCCAACGCCACATCTCAATGGGAGACTCTTAACCCGCGCTGATGGGTGGCATGAGTGACCTTTTCCGACTGAATCTTTTCCAACTGGAAAAATTTCATTGTCACAAAAACCGAAAGGATTTAGTTAAGTTATTTCACAGTCCATTAAAACTCAGTGGGACTGAATTTTCCCCTCTGTCTCTTCCGTCAGACTGTTTTATTTTGTTAATCCTGCAATTTGAGGTTGCAGTGGATCTGCAGAAAATCTTTTAAGCTTTTTTTGAATTTGAATTTTATTATTATTGTTAAGAATAAAATTCTTAATAATAAAGCGCTTCACAGGATATACTTAATACCGTGTAGTGACTGGATTGCGCAGGTGAACGCAGTAGTAAGTTGGCACACAGTGATGTCCCACAAACAGCCGTGAAGCGAATGACTGGATTTATCTGGGGGCTTGTCAGCCAGGACCGGGGTAAACTCCCCTTCCCCGTGTTTTGTGAAGGTTCTGATATCTTACTGCCGGAATCTGAACTTGAAGCTGAAACCATCAACGGGTTTCCGAGTAAACTGGATGCATGCACGTGGGAGAAGGGATTGGAAGGGTACAAGAGAGGGTGGAGGTTTAATAAATAATAACCCTTGCATCTGATATAGCCTCTTATCGTGTCATTGAGACTTCCTAAAGCGCTTGACAATGATAAAGTGTTCCGCAAACAGTCGTGGATTGAGTGACCCAATTTTTTTTTAGGGTGTGGGGGGCGGTGGGGGGTAGGGATTATTAACCACAGAAAAGGATAGTTGCAGAGGGCACGACTAAGATGGTGAGGGCTCCAGCCTAAGAACAGCGCACGTCTCTCGCAGAAACCCAAGCACGGATGCCCGGCCGAAAGCGGGGCAGAAACCGCTGTTATCTCCCCCAGGTCCTCACCTCGTAACCTTCTCCGGTGAAGTCATTCCCGCAGTATTCACACTTGACCCGCCGTTTGGGGCAGTCGTGCTGCAGGTGTTCAGCCAGATCTCTCCTGCTCAGCTTGATTGTGCAGCGGTTTGGGCAGGGAATGACATTGAACGGGCAGCAGGCGAGGTGCACCTGGCAACGCAACATCAGGGAACAATGCAACGTCAATGCGGGATTAGACAGGAATACAACAGAGCCATACGGCACACAAACAGGCCATTCGGCCCCAACTAGTCCCATCGGTAGGTCACAAAGCCCTTCGCGGATGTGAAGTGAAGGGGCCACCTCACAGTCCCACGAACAGCCCTGGAGAGAATGACTCAATGCATCTCGGGGGCTGTCGGCCAGGACACCAGGAGAAACTCCCTTCCCCTTCCCAAAGTGGTATTTAACGTCTTTTAATAGAGCCTTTTAACACAGGACCCAGCAGCCACAGATGGGACCTCGGTTTTAACGCCCCTTCCGAAGGCTGTGAGCTCAAAGTACCTGACAAAGCAGCAACTCATACAAGAGGAAACATAAGCCTTACATGAGGGAGTAGAGTGGGGTAAAGGAGTTTGCCTGACATAGTGTTCGGATCCACAACCTTCTGCCCCAGCCCAGAGCTAAGAATGCTATCGACTGAGCCAAGGCTGACACCATGCCATGTTTTTACCTGCAGCTGTTTAATCTGTCCAGTCCACCTGCAGCCCTCCTCACTGTGAATGCAGCGAATGGTCAGGGACAGGATCAGAGCCTCGAGTTCTGGGTCGGGGTAAATCTGGAGGCAAAAGAAAGGAGGGTTTGGGTGAAACTCAGTCCGACTCAAAGAAAATTATAACATACGAGTTTGATATGGTTCAACAAAATCGCTGAAATATGATATTCACACCCACACGCATGTCTATATATACATACATTAAAAACTACAAACAAATGCATAAATTATTTACAGTATAAATTCTTTGCAACACACGAGGCATAAAGAAACGTTAATCTTTGGGGAGAAACTTCAATTAGATAGACCGTGACACCACAGAAACTTGGCATCCAGTCCGTCACGGTCTTTACAATCCAGTCAAGCCTCCACCCCTACTATAACCTTTCTATTCCTCCCTCGCTCGTGTACGCCTGAAGTTTCCTCCTAAACACGTTGCTGCTTTTTGCTTCAAACCCAACGATCCAGGTGCGCGATCGACATTCTCACCGGCCTCTGCCTGATAAAGTACCCCTTAAATCCCGGCTGGGATGAGCTAAACCAGGGATTAAACTAAGGACCTTCCTTGCCCCGCATATCTATCTCAGTGAGGTCGTTTGTGCGCTGACCACAACAAATAATTAATAGCTTGATAATATGAAGTTGATACTATATGTAGGCAACGGCCAATTTGACACTCAGCACTCAAAACAGAACGGTATGAAGTCCAATTTTATTGAAGTCCAATCTGGGGGATTGTTGGCCATGACACTGGGAGAGAGAAAGTCCCTTCTCTTTCTCAAAGGCTCATTTAACATCTTGAACAAGACCCGGGTTTTAAAGTCTCACCCGAAGGACGGCACCGCCGACAATGCAGAGCTCCCCCACCCCACAACCACCCCCCCTCAACGCTGCACTGGCAATCTTTTATTTCACTACGACCCCAGTCACGTGTCAATAATAAATAAATAATAATCCTTGCAGTTGATACAGCGCTTTTTCACGTCTTCTCGACATCCCAAAAGCGCTTAAAAAAAATTAAATTCAAAGCTTTTTTTTAGGTAAAAGAGAGAGCGAGAGAGAGGAAATGAGAGAGAGGGAGAGAGGAACAATACTAGTGATTAATTGTCGATTTTTTGCCTTCCCGGAGAGAAATAATTCAAACTGGAAATTGCTCTCTGAAAAGAAATTGCATCATCCTGCTTTGAATCGATATCTAACTGAGATGGATTTGCAGATTAGGCTGCCAGGAAAGTTCCATTTTTGCCACTTGAGAAAATATCAGCAGATTTCTGTTAATTTGGGCTCAGCTTGGAAATCCATTGATAGAACTGGAGTAAAAATAGCTGTGGATGGAACTGGGAAGGGTGGGAGGGAGGGAGAGGGGGGGAAAGTGGTCAAATAGAGACATAGGAAGAGGAATCCTTGCATTTGATATAGTGCCTTATCGCGTCTTCGAGACGTCTCAAAGCGCTTCACAGAATATACCGTAAAGTGAACCGACTGTATACATTTTGTGGGCGAAACGCAGCAGCCAATTGCGCACAGCAGCGTCCCACAAGCAGTCGTGGATTGAAGTGACCAAATTATTATTATAAATACAAATTGTTATGGATATTTCTCTATTGGGGAAAGGCAGCAAATATGTATGTGTGTGTGTGTGTGGGGGGGGGGGGCAGGAGACATTTAATGAAGACATTTCTGAATGTCTAAAGTTAATACAGGTTCCTTGCTTGCGATTTTTTTCTCCCCTGCTGACACCCACAGCATCCAATTTCTGAAAGGAATCCTGTGTCTGCACATTTCAATAGGTGGTGGTGGGGGGGGAATCAATGCAAAGCGCCTCCACCTAGTGACTAATACAGTACATGCCTGTGCCTGCATTATACAAACACGTGGCAAATTATCAAGCCAGCGAAGATCTGATAAGGCATTGAAGTTGAGTTGCCACAGGGCTATGAACCCAGATAGATGGCACTACTTTTCAGCTCCCATCATTGCTGTTGACATGAGGAGGAGAAGTAGTGAGCGGGGGCAAAAGAGTAAGAGAGAGAGAGAGAGAGAGAGGAATAGCATTAAAAAGTACACAGACACTTCAGAATGGTGATGAATTGTGTTTGCTAGGCTTTAAAGTATATTGATGATTGCTAATATCAATAACAGCATATAAGGTAGGCAGAAGGCTATGGATTTATGGCTCTTAATAAAACCTCGAGATTTATTCCCTGAGAATTACTAAAGGGTACAGTTTGCAGTCGAGCATCAGAAATCCAGTGATATTTCAAGGCCGGCTTGTGTGATGTGCAACTAATTCGACTCGCTCATATATTTAACCGGTCAAAAGAATTCCTGGCGATTTCCTAGGCTCCAGTGGCGCAGTTTAATAATCCTTCATCTTTATTGGTACAAAGCCTTTCACATTCAGAGGATGGCTCAAAGCGCTTCATAGTATATACTGTAAAGTGCAGTGACTCTGAGTTAATAATAATAATAATCCTTGTATTTGATATAGCGCCTTATCTTGTCGTTGAGATGTCTCAAAGCGCTTCACGGAATATATTTTAAGTGGATTAACTTTTTATAGGCGAATGTTTAGGAAGAGCAGAGGAGATCAAGCACCGGCAGCGACACAATAACCAATTGGCCTCTGTCGATACATGATCTGCTTTTTTATTAATCTAGTGCAACTAGAAAGAGAATGCGATGGTGTCCATCAAGAGCCGGTGATCTGAGTCCAAATGCAGGGCTCCTCAATGGGAGGGTATCAATAGTCTTCAATATGCCTCCTACTCAATGGACACTGGGAATAATAACGATAATAATCCTCGCATTCGATGTAGCAGCTCACCACATCCTCGAGATGTCTCAAAGCAGTGGTGAGAAGTGGTGAAAGGTGAACGTTAAGGGCCTTTGAGTTCCACCATACGGGAGGAAGAGCCTGACCTCTGCTTCCCTTGTAAGGCAACCAAGATCAGGAGCTCAGTGACGGAAGGGGAAGTGCTTAATCTGGTCACAAAACACTCAACTCAACTCTACTCTACTCTTGGGGCCCACTGAAACCTTGGACAGCTCAAAGCGGGTTATGAATTTCCACTGGTTTGGTCGGTGTGCAGTGCTGAAATGGGGAGGGCAGTGTGGAGCAAGGGGCGGGGGGGGGGGGGGGGGGCGGAGATGGAAATTTCAAATAGAAAGCATTTCAGGTCAAAATCCAGCGAAATCTCCAGCCCCTCGTGATCGCCGCACCCTCTAAATGAACCATCTGAATCCTGGCACCGATTGCACAGTAAAATGTCTTACTTGGGCGCAGTTAAAGCTCCGATAAGACCCACACAATGACTGAAGAGGGATTATGTCCTTCACAGTCAAACAGGCATCAATGCCAGCTTATTTCACATCAGTGCACTTACAAGTGCAGGTCTTGTGTTTGTTGGCTGGTTAAGTCTCGCTCCCTGCAGCTAAACTGCTGGGTAGAGTCTGGGGGCGGCGGGGGGAGGTGAAGACAAGACAAGACACAATCTCGAGGAGCTCCACTTTGCAGAGAAACGTTTATTCCAGCTACTGAGCCGGACGACTGAACACAAGAGTGCGAAACGTTCGGCCATAACTTCCCTGGCACGGAACGACAATGGCACACAAACAGATCGTGCCTCATCAAAGCTATCCGGGCTCGAAACAGGCTCAGCCTGATCAACAGCGAACAAAGGAAAGACATTCATTCCGAGAACCGGCGCTAGTTAGATCTCGGATTAGAGGTAAAAAAAAAAGTTAAAAATTGCACACAGCATCAAGGTTCAGAGTTAACTTTCGTTAAGTACTAAGATAATTGGTTTCAAACCCAGATTCTCGCACGGGCAGAGGTTTGAATGCAGACTGGTCGACCAGCAACTTTACCCTTTCATTTTTGATGAACACAATTACAGTGCATTCCTAGAAAGATATAGGAGTATTTACAAAGCCGCTTTGTAGCCTCCCTAACACCCCCCCCACCGCCCCCAGCCACCCCCAGAGAGATAGAGATAGCGAGAGAGGGAGATATAGACAAAGAGAGATAATAATAATAATCCTTGCATTTGATACAGCGCCTTATCACGTCTCAAAGCCCTTCACGGGATATACTGAAAAGTGAATTGATTGTATATTTTTGTGGGTAAAATAGATAGAGAGAGAAAAAGAATCAGTGGGTTTTTAACGTAGATACAAAAAAAATGCCATTGACTTCAATGATTGAGAATATATAGAAAAAAAAAGCTTGTTCTCCTGTTCCTCGTCGCTGCCCACCCTTGCGGATCGCTGGCATGGTTTCAAACCCAGGAAAAGTTTGCCCACAAAAGCCACAGAGCCTCTTAATCTCCAAGCAGCTTCCACCGAACAAACAGGGAATTGTTGCTGGCCATTCGACTCAACGTTAACAAGGTGGGGGGGGGACGGAAACCGATCTGGGGTTGCCTTGTGGATCTGACAATTCACTTTCAGCGTGAAATCACCGACCGACAACAGCGATCAAAACAAACTCCCCGTCTCGGAGACCACAATTTGGCCCGGAAGGGTGGGAAACAAATAAGACCTCCAGGACTAGGGCTCCTCTTTTAAGTTAAATAAAAGACGCTCTTATTTTGTAATCAGGAGGAGTGCTCGCACTCCATCAAAAGGAGTTGCATTCAGAACGAAATTTTAAATCAAAATTGAAAAGGAACCACTTTTGGCAGCAGGAGAGAGAGAGGGTAATGTAATTCTATCGGCTGATGGTTTCCAAAGAGCTTTTTTTGCAATGGTTTGCTTTTTTTATTCTGTGTTTCCTTCTCTTCACCCCCACCCCTCCTTCCCACACACACACACACAAACAGACACTGTTTAATCGAGGTCTCGACAGTGGGGGAATTGTTGGCCAAAGTTCAACACCGCACACAATGCACCTTTTTAAAAAGTGTTTGGTTGACTCCAACACAACCGGCCAGATGCTGTGCAAACAACCCCCCACCATCACCCCAACCCCCACCCCCCCCCATCACCATCCCAGGACGGAGAAGAGAGCACAATGGATAGTCAGTAAACAGAGGCGCAGCAGGCGGTTGATAGAGAGCAGGACTGGCCACAATGTTAACTGACTAATCCTTGAATTTTCCGTGCCTACAACAACAAACACATCTCAAGAGGCACTTCCCGGGTGGTTGCCTAAAAGTGTAGTGACCGCGTACGTTCTGGCCACCATTTCGCCCGCAGCGACATCCCACAAAGAACCGCAAAGCGAATGAACCGTTTTTATCTGGAGGGAGGATTGTCGGCCAGAACATACGGAGAAAATCTCTTCTTTCCCCCCACCATCCCCCACTCCCCACCCCCCCCGGTTACATAAGGTGTAACTGGAGGGCCGATGGACCACTTGCCCGTAGAATAAACCGCGTGGTTTCAAAGAAAAAAGGAAGCAGGCTTTTCGCTGAGTTTCAGCAACCCATCCGAAAGGGGTTTCGCCGCACGGGGCTGGGGGTCAAGTGGAGCGAAGAGCGAGGAAAAGTGGGGGTGCTAAAGGCAGCATCTCAAGGGAGACCTCGGCACCCCCAGAGTCTCTCAGACGGGTTTCTGCTCAGGCTTTTTTCCCCTTTTATCTTATTTCCTGCAGTTTGTGCTTCGCTGCTAAATTGCTGCAGCAGCATTTCCTCCAGACCAGCAGCAGTCGATGAAAAAGATTGTGGGCTTTCCTGTGAAATTGCGCTGAAGTTCGACAGGGCAATGATTCTGTTGTGTGTGTGTGTGTGTCTCTCTCTCTCTCTCTCTCTCTCTCTCTCTCGTCCCCCCCCCCCCCGCCCCTGCCCTCACACTTTCCACTCCCTTAGTTGCGGAAAAGGAACAAACAAAGGCTCGCAGTCTGGGCACTATATAAATTTAAGTCGCTGTTGTTGATTCAGACCCAGAAGAACCTGCATGTTTATGATCACTTCCAGCCCTACGGCAATTCAGAGCCGGGGAAAAAGAGGTGACGTAAGAAATAATGCTAATAATCTGATCATTCGACAGCGTGTAGGAACATCTCAAAATCGCTTCAAGGGATTTTTTTACCATAAAGTACATTTAACTGCATCTGTATGGGAAACCGGTAGGGAATTTACGCACAGTGATTGCTCACAAACAGCTATGGTGTGAATGAGCGATTTTATCGGAGGGATAGTTGACCAGGACACTGGGAGAAACTCCCTTCTCTTTTCAGATGGAGTCATTGGATCTTTAACGCCCACTTGATCAGGCACTGATGTCTCATCTGAAGGGCGACACCTCTGACGATGCAGTTCACCACACTGGAGTGTCAGCCCAGACTGTGAGTTGGAAGTCACGACTTGGGACTTGAACCTACAACCTTTCTGACTCTGGGACGAGAGTGCTACAGAGAGAGTTAGGACACCCAATGCCCATGCAATGCAGAGCCAAGCAATTGTGAGCTTAACTCAACTAAGAAACCAATCATAATGTGAGAGCAGAGCCCCAGAGAGAGGTTAGAACGCAAGCAAATTCCTCCCCTAAGTTTGCAATCGATTGCTGACACTCAATGGATAGATTAGCAACTTGGAAAAGGCGCTGTAAAATAAGTCAGTGTAGTCAGAGGTTGAAGTGTATTCAGGAGAGAGTGGGATTGGGAGCAATAGGCAGTTAGTTATTCCAATTTGTGCTTCAAAGCAAGTAGGAAACACACGGATAGAGAGCGAGGGAGAGATTTAATGTTGGGATCTTAGGGACGGGGGAAAAGGTGGAAATAAAATATTCCAGTGAACCGCAGTTCATACCTTAAAAAAAACGATCTAGGGAACCAAGGTTTGAGGAAATTAAACTTTACGAGGAGAGATTTATGAGGCACAGGAGAAACAGCTTCATCAAATGAACTAGTTGAAAAAAAGGATGTGTTTTTACACCAACTCTCCACACATCCTCCTTTTACTGCCAGGACACGAGGTGGAAAAGGGGAAGAAATTTAACGAAGTGTGATTTGGGGTTTCTCGTTAAACCGAGGTCTTATCTGCCTGTCCCATATCCCCCGCGCCATATTGCTACGTGCAAATTGGCTGCTGCGTTCGTCCACAAAATACAGTCACCGCACTTAAACGGAAACTTAGTGAAGCGCTTTGAGACTTTCAGCATTTGCTGTATCTAATGCAAAAATTATATTAGCATCATTATCAATTATTATTATCAACATACCACCATCTGATTGAAAGAAAGCCATCTCTCTCTCTCCTCCCACTGACGTAAAAAAGACATGGTTTGGAAGCAGCCAAATGGAGATTTCAGAGTGAAATCTGCCTTAAATCCTTAGGAAACTGCAGACACATTTGCAGTAATATTCCGAACACAGGTTTCTATTACGCTGGGTTGCAAGAAGCTTTGAGAGACACAATTTAGTGACCTTTTAAAATGGACCCAAGAGGCAAATGAAGAATCAAACATTTTTAAAAATTCCCCAAACGACTTCACTCCCTACCCGATATATCTGCAGATCTCTCCGCAGGAGAAGGGGAGAGAATTAAAATCCTGAAGACATTTATTTTACTCCCGAACACTAGGTAATAGAACATGACAGGATTCCTAAAAATGTCACTTTATATTAAGGAAAAATTAAACGTCTATAATATATTTTTAAAAATAAGACATAGTTTTCTCGTGAGGAGGAATCCCACCCAGGTTCTGGATTCACTCAATTACCTGTAGCAATCCAGAATTTACCAAATTGTTGAATTCAGTCTCAACTCTAATGAAGGTTCTCTGTGACTATATGACTCACGACGTGATAAGACTCCATAATAATATTCCTTGCATTTTATATAGCGCCTGATCACGTCTTCGAGACGTCTCAAAGCGCCTCACAGAATATACTGCAAAGCGAATTGACTGTATATTTTGTGGGCGAAACGCGGCAGCCAATTGCGCACAGAAGCGCCCCCACATACAGTCGTGGGTTGAGTGACCAAATTATTTTGATTTATTTTGAAGGGACTGCTACCCTCGGAAAAGCGATCCGCTAATCGACTAACAACCGGGTTCCTACTTACTGCTGGATAAACAGAGGCGTGCGCGCGGGTGTGCGTGTGTGGAGCCAAATGCCAGGTAAGAGAGATAATAACACACACACACAGATACAAAGCAATGGAAGCCCAGCGACACTGAACGTCAAACGATTGCCTCATTTCATTATCCTCCGTGGAAGAAGAGCGGGCATCTGCAAAGATAACCCGAAAAGAGAACAGCTCTCTCCACAGGAAAGGGTCGGGTTGAGTGTGGGCCCTCAGGCGCGCTCATTACAACAATTACCACAACTGAGCTTGAACGGCGTCGATAACAGGCCACAAAGGCAACAGGATTCCCCCCCAAGGTAGTGGCGACAGAGGCCCATCACTCCTCCCTCCCCCGGCAGACGCAGGGAAGAGACAGGCACTTTCAGTAAGATTGCATTTTAACTGTCCGTCACAATTGCTCAAGAGGGGTAAAGGGCAACAATTCGGGACGGACCAGGGTCCCGGTACCTCAGCGAGAGCTTACCTTGGCGTAGTCCAGCGGAAGTTGGTCCTCGGGACATTTAAACACGCCCTCACTGTAACGAGAGAGACAGAGAGTGATGGTAAATATACAATCGAGAGTTGAGAAATGGCTGTGTCCAGTAATAATAATAGCAATCTTTGCATTTAATACAGCGCCTTATCACGTCTTCGAGACGTCTCAAAGCGCTTCACAGAATGGCCAGTAAAGTGGATTGACTGTATGTTTCCTGGGGAAAAACGCAACAGGCAACTGCGCACAGCGACGTCCCACAAACAGCCGTGGATTAAAGTGACCGATTTATTATTATGATCATTATTATTTTTTTAAAAGGTATTATAGGACAATAAATATTTGAACGTGCAGATGATCAGTGGCCCAGAGTACAAGGCTGCAGGGGACGGCTTTGCCCGTTGTCTTCTCCGTGTAAGTTTCCTGGGCGATAGCCTCGCTGTAATATCATCCCCAGTCTAATAATGCGTTTACGTTCCCTTTGGAGAGAGGGAGGCCGTGCGAATCCGTTTCAGCTCCCGTCCAGCGCTCGCCAGGCTGGGTACGCAACTGTTAAACACAGAGAAAAATCCGCTCCACCCCCACCCCAACCATCAAGAAGCTTGAGGATACAACACTGTGTATATTTATAATGGAGTCTTTCACGTCGTCAGGACGTCTCTAAGCGCTCGACAAAGCTTGGGCTGGCATTTGAGCTTGTATATTATGTATATTTTTATATACTTTACAGTTTATATGTATTATAGTCTCAATGACATGATAAGGCTCTATATATCAAAGGCGAGATTATTATTATATTATAGGAGAGGGATGTATATTACGCAGACCTACACTCACATATAAAATATTTAGATTGTCTGCGCTCGTGTGTGTGTGATTCAATTGGTAAGTTATAAAAGTTAATTGGAGTTGAGGTACAGATCTGCCATGATCTAATTATAAGAATGGCGGTACAGGCTAGAGGGGCTGGATGGCCTCCTCCTGGTCCTGTACATTCCTGGAAAAGGCCTTCAATACATTGCCAGTTGTAGATTTCAATGCACGTTACGCAGAGTTCAGCGCACGGGAACAAAAAGCTCTGTTCCGACCCCGAAAAATCTGCTCACGGCAGCTGAGTGTGTTCCCCGTCTGGCGTTCAGCTCTCGGGCAGCCCGACCAGTCTTTGTCACAGTTTCACAGCTGCCAACGCTCAAGCCAGGAGCCTGGAGCTGACCAGTCTCCAACACCACAATCCTTGCTTCCTACCACGGTTCAACTTTGCTCTACGTTATACAAAGTGTCGCCTCCCACAACACACACACACACACACACTTCTCCCTCCCTCCTCTCCTCCTCATTACGCTCACATAAGATACAGTCAATTGACTTTACAGTGTATCCCGTGAACGTCTCGAAGACGTGATAAGGCGTTGTACAAAATGCAAGGATTATTATTTTGGGACGTCCTCCCGACGTGAAAAGCGCTATATCAAATGCAAGGATTATTACTATTAGTTGAGGAGCCCTAGTGCGTGGCAGTGAATCACCATTCACCTTCTTTCTTTCTTTCTTTCTTTCCGTGGGCCTGCCGACAGGTGATAGCAGTGACCTTCAGCAAGATGATGGATAGCCAGGACTCGGTGGTAATGTGTACCAGCCATTGAAATCCCTGAGCTTCTGTGCCCCTTTGCTTAATATTATGTGGGAGGGAGGGAGGGAGGCAGGGGAGGAACATAGATCAGAGCACAGGATACAATCTAATACGATCTGTGTTCACGAGTATTAAAAAGAGGAGTCTTTTAACACAAAACAATGCCAGAATGTGAGATTCCCTCATTTATATACACACCCACACATGCACGTATGTATATATATATATATAATGTGTACATATATATAATATAATATATATATCATGAAAACTCAGTGACCGCCTGGGGCTTAATTATACCTGTTCAATTTTTGATGAGCTCTACATGATTGAATATTTGATCTGGGTTGGCAAAGGGGCTGCTGATCTGGACCGTAGGTCAAAGCTAGCGCCTCTCTCCGTGAAGATAAAATTGGTCACTCGCTTCACGGCAGTTTGCGGGGTCACTGCTGGGCGCAAACTGCCTGCCGTGTTCGTCCACACAAACACACATCCACCCCCCCCACCCCACCACTTCACAGTAAGGCGCTATATCAAATGCAAAAGATTATTAGCAGCGATAGGATCGCCAACAACAACAACTTGCGCCTACATAGCGCCCTTCACCCAGGGTAGCCTCCCGGAGCCCTTGACAGTGGCGGAGTCTGATAGGTTGCATTAGTAATTATTAGATTAAAGGAGGGTTTTTGAAGTGTTACAGCAAAAGAGGTGAAGGTTGCCTGTCCAGGCGGATTAAAGAAAACTTAACCAGAGCAAACGAAGGCGAAAGGGAGTTGTTATTGAACATTCTCAGCGACTGTAACTCCAACTGCTGCGTGAGCAATCTGCGAAGCATCATTGAGGGGTGACCCAATTATCCCCAGTCACATCACGTGCTTCATGGTAGAAGAGGTCATTGCAGACCACAGGGATTTAGCAGGTGTCAATTTTTTTTTAAAAAAGCGCCATCATTTTTAGGATCAAAAATACAAGCACTGCACAGAACTGACGGCAGAGCATCAGAACACACACACACACACACAGAAATACACACACACACACACATACACACACACAATTTGAACTCATGGTCTAGGCCGATACTCTAATACAGTGCTGGAGGTGCCGTCCTTCAGACGAGACGTTAAACCGAGGTGTCTGTCCAGGTGCACGTTTAGGATCCCGCTGCGCCATTCAAAAAGACCAGGTGTGGAAAAGTAAGCTAAAGCCTCCCATCAGATGAGCCTCGTTGGGAATTCATGGTTCCTGCCTTCAGCTGTCAGCGAACAGTGACCTCCTTCCATCATCTCATCTTGTTAACTCATCGTGTGAAAAGCAGTTCATTACAGTGACAGTTTGTAGACAATTGATGAGGCGAGAGCTCCCTACTATTAGCAGTCTCTCACCTCTACCCTCTCCCCCCAAGCCCACCCTGCGTTATTCACTGAGGACAGTGAGCGTTTGGGTTCCAACTAGAAAAATGACGGGAACCTTCTTAGAAACGCGCCAACTTTTCTATGAACAGTACAAGGGACTGGGGTGATGTGCTGATTACAATGGGCAGCAGACGTTTGCACGACATGTTGTAATACTTATGTGGGAACAAACAGCCTGTCCAGCCTGAGGTTAGGTTGGATGGGGAGAGGGCTGAGGGTTTAGGAGCATTTCCCCTTCTAATATACAGTTAAAGCAACTAATAATCCTTGCATTCGATAGCAACCACTGTCAGGAACAAGCCATTAGACCGATTTCCCATAATAAAGCTCTATTGAGCAACCACCTGTCTAACGCTACCAATGGCCACTGTTTGTTTTTAACCCACCCCCACCCCCCCCCCACCCCCGCCTCGTCCGAATACAGACACCCATTTGCAGTTCTAAAGTGTGCGTCCAATATGGGGGAATCATTACTCACTGCTGTCAAAGCAAATAATTAGCAGGCGCTGGATCGAGGAACACTTGCCAGGGTTCAGGAAGGAGTGCTTAAAAGAGCAGACTTTAAAGGCAAACCTGGCCGCGTCACCAATTCATGTAAATTCAAGTGCACTTCAAAGCAAGGCTTACTCCACGCGGTACACCATTAGAGGCAAAATGCAACACCCCCTGCAATTCAATTCCCATTGAAGCCGATTCTATTAGTGTATAATAAGGGCACTCTCTGTTCCAAGTGCTCCCCGTAAACGCAGTGCATATGCTTCAGAGCTGCTCCTACCCTTTGGCTCACATCGACCTTTGTATAAAAACACGAGGAGCCCATATTGACTGTTCATCTCTTGACGAGTTGAGTGCAATGTTTCTCACTGATTACCGGAGTCTGGCCAACCCCACGAATCAAAAGGAATCGTACATTTTATTTTAAACAATGTATATATATATATTAAAATATACACACACATATACTACAATTTACATTTATATAGCTCCCTTCACATCAGAAGAATATCTCAAAGCACTAGACAATGATGGATAGCCATTATTATATGTATGGATGTATATCCCAGCTCAGGGATATATAAATGTATATATATATAGTAATAATATACTATACATATATATTATAATGCAGAGAACACCACCCATAATGTTTGTTTATATATACAATATAACTAATAATACTTATATACGATATATATATTATACACATATAAAAACTATATAAGTATTATATAATAGTTATAAAATAACATGTGTATTGGAAAAAAAGCAGCCAGATGTGTACATGATTTACACTTGCGTAACATTCTCTGTATTAACTGCATTAAGCCCTGTGCATTTGCTCCCAACCAAGACTCACACCATCTGCATGTGTGACCTACATACAGTCTGGAGGTTCTTAAGAGGTTTTCCTTGGTCCTCGAGACATCATTCAACCATGCAACAACCTGGTCACATTTTTGTAGGGAGGGAGGGAGGGAGAGAGAAACAAGTCTGCCATTGTAAAAAAATATTTAGTCAAAGAGCCCATTTACAGGCCTATTCATGCATAAGAAAGCGCCATCAATATACACGGTTTGTCAGAATCACTCACTCAGGGAAGGGATTGAGAACAACTAGTATTAGACTGTGCAACCCAGTGCTCGGACAGTCAACAACATTAACAATAATAATAATATATAATAAATATAATAATCTCTGGCGCCAGCCTTTGGAACTAGCTCACCGTCAAGTAACTGGACAACATCTCGTGTTAAATCAGCCCTGTCTACATCTCCAAACAGAACAGTTAACAGAGCAGCCACATCAAATCAGGCTTTGTCCCTCAACTGAACCACAGAGCAGCTGGTGCCCGGCAATAGTAATCCTGCCTTTGGATACAACACCTGATTATTATGATTATTATTATAATACCAAAGTATCTTGTAAGCACCTGGCAGGGGATTTTCTGTCAAATGTGGTCACTAGGTATTAATATTCAACTTGTAAGCCTCGCTCGTACGTTGTTCGACTGAGAGGTGTGGAGTGTTGATATCACAGCTACGATAGAATTGGCTGCCGCGCTCACCTGCAAGATACACAGTCACTACACTGCGCAGTTAACAAAAACATCCTGTGAAACGCTTTAATGAGACGTTTCCTAAGAAGGTGCTGTATCGAAACACAAGGATTATTATATTCTACACGGTCTCTACGATGCCTACGCTTTTCGTTTAAAAGTTTCCACATCGATCCGCCAAAGACCAACATCCTCTTTCAACACAGAGAGGCCCTGTTGACTGGTACCTCTCGTCAATATACCTTACTGACTGACTGGCCCGAGTAAATGATTTACCAGCCCTCAAAACATCTCGTCGATTCCCCAGGGGCCCAGATGTAACACAGCAGAGACGGGCACAAATGCGATTCGGGCAAGGCCAACGGACATCACCCCCAGCAAAACCTTTAACGCTTGGGGCCTCTGTTTTTTGTGTGGTCGGCCCTCAGGAAACAAACAGACAAACAAACAAACAAACAGGGCAGCTGTACAAAGGAAATCTAGTCACTGGCCTCATGCCAGGCTGAAGTAATGAAGCTGTGCTGTTTGTAGCAAGTCCTGTGGATATCTGTCGTTAATGGGATTTCCACTCATTATGGCTGCACGCAGTCGAAGGAAAGGACACCTCGCGTGATCCTGAACGGAATTCTTTACCCCAACGTCTTTAGGGTGTGTGTGTGGGGGGAGAGGGGGGGGGGGGCGTTCGAGAAGAGGGCATTGGTGTTTTTTTAAAAAAAAACACGCACAGACAGCTCGCGTGATTTGCGAACTGAATTTCTTCCGATCGCAAGCTTCCGTGTTCCCGCATTGTAAGCGTTAACACGCACACGATGAGGTGCTTCATCACCCTGTATCTTAGGAGGAAAAACAAATGATATTGTTTTATTGCTTTACGCTGGCAGCTCATTTATCTGCGATGTTGCACCGCCAATAAGAGGCTGCTGCTCTCATTCAGCCACTTACGGCAATATCCATGTACCGAGCTTTCATTGCCAATTACTTCCTCATCTGTGTAATCACCAGCGCTGCTGTTGCTAGCTCGCTCATCCAAAACCTGGATTATATTTCAACTCTCTCCCTCCCCACCGCGATATATATACACCAACCGTTGTCTGAGACGCCATCCCTCAGCTAAGATATTAGACCGGGATCCCACCTGCCTGCTCAGGTGGAGGTCAAACGATCTCATGGCAATGTTCGAAAAGAGAAGGGAGTTTCTTCCTCTGCCCTGGCCAACAATCCTCTCAGTTGGACAGAACCAGTCACTGACATCTTAACACGTACCTCTTTGATTGCGCTTTTGGTTAAGTTGCCCCTGGCCCCCAGTGAGCATCGTCACATCCTCTTGTCCATGAAAGACGCTTTATAAATCGATAACGTATCGGCTGTTTGTTTGACTTCCCTGTGTGTAAGTTGGCTGTCCCCCGTCAAACAAGCAAACACCGCGCTCGACGGGAATTATCTAATAAAGGGCTTTTTGGGACATTTATTTGCGTGTTGTCGACCCTACGAACAAATACAACATGCCCGCAATTCACCCACTGCCCTAGTGAACGTGAACAAAGAAGTTAAGCTGAACCTCGAAAGGTTTAGTTATGTCAGAGGACTGGCTTCCACGTCGCACTGCGGTCAACAAATCAATCCAGCTCATAATGGAGCCCATTTTTTCCCCCCCGGATTCAATTCCAGTCTGAGAGAAAATAAGAAAGGTGGCCGGTTACTCCGTTTAGATAAATATTCCAGTCGCCGAGTTTCGAGATACGTTTTCACCCGTTGGCTTGACATTTTCAAGGAGCGAGGAACCCACAAATTAATCCGCAACACAGAGCGGGGAAGGAAAGGTTAGAGAAATGCCAAGCACTTAGCTGCAAATGTCAAGAGATCCCCCCCTTCCTCTCCACACCCCCGAACCCAACCAGTTAAAAACGAACAATTTGTGTAATGAGGCGGAACATACGTAAGTAAAGCAGCACTTCTGCATTTAAATCAATGCCAGTAACATGGGAGGAACACACTCAAGTCGTTCTCTCTCTCGTTCTCTCTCCCCTTCCGGTGCTCTGCTCTTCTCGACCTGCATTTTGACCATTGTAAAGGTTTTTAATAATAATAATAATAATAATCCTTGCATTTGATATAGCGCTTTTCACGTCAGGAGGACGTCCCAAAGCGCTTCACGGAACACACTGTAAAGTGAATTGACTGTATATTTGTGGCCGAACGCGGCAGCCAATTGCGCACAGCAATGTCCCACAAACAGTCGTAGATTGATAATGACCAATTTAATTATTGTTTTGGGTTTTTTTATTATTAGGGCTCTGTGTGGAGTAAGGAAACTTGCCCAAGGTTTCGCCCTGCCTGGAATTGAACTCAGGTCTCTCACTTGTAAAGCGAGTGCTCTAACCACTGAGCTACAGGACTCCGCAAGTAATAGGATCAATCCTCTGCGTGTTGCCCAGACTGCCTTTTGCAGGTCTGTCCCGAGCCCACACGGCACAATAGCTTGGCACACTCTCAATCAAACCCTCCGCCTCGCCCCCTCTCTCCCCTTTACCAAGTCCCGCCTGAAAACCTTTCTCTTCCACCGTGTTTATGGTCACCTCCCCACCCGGCTCAGAGTCAGGCTCCGCCACTGTTAAGCATTCTGAGACGCTGCCCTGAGTGGAGGGCGCGATGCAAAATCCAAGTTGTCGTCGTTATTGTAGCTTATAGAATAATTCTTATAGAAAATAATATCTCAGGATAGATACAGGGTATAGTTTGGCACACGACATGTCAAGCGACTGCCAGGATGGTGGAAGGCGAACTAGATGGACCTTGGTCTTCTTTCCTCTAGCAAATTCTTATGTGCCAATAGCTCAAACTAGGCAGCATTGACAACGCACTTCACTGCGATACTGACACCATCACAGTGCAGACACTACACAGAATGTAAATGCGCACAATGTTTCGCCCCCAAAATATACATATATACATACATATATATTCCGTGAAGCGCTTTCGGACGTCCCAACGATGTGGCACGGCGCTAGATCAAATGCAAGGATGATTATAATTATTAGAATTATTATTATTAGATACACACTGCAACAACAAAGCAACAGTATGTCTCCACACAGAGCTGCCACTATCCTCCCTGCACCACATCACAGCCTTGGGAGAGTCTGTGTAATCAACACTGGTGTATTAAGTAACTCCTTTATTCTCCAATCCCAACAATTGTATAATCCATCCATAACCCACACCCTGGTTCCCCTCCCAGGATCCTATTATACTCCCTGCTTCTATTTCACTGGCTCTCCTTCTTAATTGCCATTTAAGTTCTTACAGCAATATCCGACCACCTGCATGGACTCTGCGAGAGCGGGATTATTGAGGGCGGTTGGAGTGCATTTCAGGTAACGCCTGGTAAAGATTAAATGGTAATCCCAGGCCACAGCCCCCAATAGCCAAACTACAAAGAGGAAAAGTGGTGCAGCTCAGTACAGAAACGTGTCATAAGAAGCACAGATCAATCCATCAATGGGAAAATCTCCACATTCCCTTCACCTTGCACCCTCCCTCGTCACCTTCAAGACCCCCTTCTTCAATCACGCCCCTCGGCCATCCTCCTTCCCCCCCTGTTCTCCACCCACCCTGATCCCACCCCCCCTCAGTCCAAATCCCTGACTCTCCAGAAGACCCTTCAGTCTATTTGAGCTCATCCTTCCAGAATAGTCAGCTTCTCCCCCGCCCATCACAACATCAAGCTTCACCCGCCCTTCCCGGTAACCTGGTCCAGTTGTTAATTACTCTCTGGGTAAAGAAAAGCTGCCCGGATATCTCTGGGATTTCAGGCAGGTGGGATGTGTGTAATTCTCAATTTGGTTTGGATACTCTTAAGCACAGTGATGGATTTATGCATGTGTGAACACCCAGCAAAAAAACCCGTTGCAATTTTAAACCTGTGATCTCTTGTTGTACTGTCTCGGGACATCCTAAAGCATTGTTCTGGAATTACTTTTGTGATCCCATTTAAAATGTTATACAACTGTATATGGGTCCGTGAGATGCCTTCTGTCAAGACAAAAGAGCTCCTAGCTTCTCTAATCACTGCTCATAGCTCATTCTTCTAACACTTCTTTTTGTCCACACAATCTCACCGCAGAGCCAGAACACGGAGGATTAAAGTTAAGCCACTGGAGGTGTTACAATCCAATTAAAGGAGAGCTTCGAGACAGTCTCCGTCATGCTGTATAACCTGGTTATAAATGCGTTAGGAGTAAAAGCGAAAGGTTTTCCTAAGTCCAATATTGTTTCATCCAAGTCCACAGACCAGTCACGGAGAGTTTGGTTGTGAAATTAAATCATCTGCTGATCCATTCGAGAAGGATTTTTTTTTTAACAAGGCACCATTTTGGACTGACCCTCCGCACTAATCAGTGAGGATCAAAAGAGCGTAGAGTTTATGGGAGTCGGACAGAGCACTGTACCTTCTGGTTCATTCAGCTGTAACCCTGGTTGGAAGAAAGCCAGGTCAATCAAATTTCCAGCGATGCTTAGTCATTTTAGATTACAGGCGGATTAGTATTACTCATTGCACTATGGGGGCCGCCACTGTATCAGAAAGCAACAATAATATTAATACCCCTAGCATTTGATACAGCGCACAACCATGTCGTTGAGAAGTCTCGAATCTCACAGGATTTTACTGTAAATCTCACAAACTCCGTGCCCGCTCTCTGGACTTGGATGTTGCAATATAAAGTAGGAAAACCTCCGGCCTCTATTCCAAACTCATTTACAAGCCGGTATGATTTGACATGCTGACGACAGACTGTCTTGAAGCTCCCTTTTAATTGGATTGTAACACCTCCAGCTACTCAACAACAATCGTAACGGAAGGTGCGAATCACAACAGATTTTCAGCAACGCCCAACGGGGCTGGAGTCATTTAGAGAACCCAACCACATAAGGAGGTGATAGCCCCCACCGCCCCTGGAGGAGAGACGTCTCCTCTGCAATCACAGGGAGCATTCTGCATTGTGGGTGCCGTCTTTCGGATGTGATACTGAAACCGAGGTCCCGTATACATACCTGCAGGCGGACTTTTAAGAGATTCCCATAGCACAAAAGAAGAGAGTTTCTACACTGGCCAACAATCCCACCCCACTCACCAAGAGAGAGAAAAAGGCAGTGCGGGGGGAATCAAGCATTGACTTTATTAGCTGTTTGTGAGACATTGCTGCGTGCAAATTGGCTGCTGCATTCAGTCGCTTGCTGTGAAGCACATTGAGATGTTATTATAGTAAGGAGTATTCTCCATATTATAACGCAGGGTAGGTTCCCAGAGCACATATTATGTTAGAGTGCAGCAGCACTGTAATCAAATTGCGATCAGAAAGCTCTCCAGAGCCACCTTCCCTCCCCCGTCAAGGTGATCAGCATATTTGCGCATCAAATCAATAAAAACTCACACAACATAGCAAACACAAACAGTCACCCCCATCCCCCGGAATTGATGGCACAGATCTTAAGTACTGATGGGGAAGATTTCCCATTAAAACCGAAACTCAACAGAACAAAAGCAGAAACAGGATGGCTGTGACAAACATTCACTCCGCTGGAGCATCCTGGCAAGGTTCAACAGGGTCGTTAAAAGAACAAAATGGATTTGATGCTGTACAATGACTCCCGCTTTATCATCTCCATTTCCTGCTCATTGACAAGCCTTGTAAAATCCCCTCCCCAGCCCCAACCTGTGCCCCCACCCGCCCTGCCCTTACCCCCATCACCGCTAGCCTAACGTTGTAAATCTAAAATTCAAGCTTTGCTAATTCCCGTTAATTGTTACTTAGCACTACAATTACACTGCCATCACTTGGGCATTCACCTCCACCCTCTCCAGTGGAATGCACATCACAGCACCTTCCAACCGCCCCTCCTTGTCAGTCGATTTTCCTGGATAACCTTGGTTTGTTTCACATAACTGAAAAAAAAGATCCAGTGACCCCAAAAAATGCTTGTTCGCCTCGCGGTTGTGTTGTGTGACACCGCTGCGCGCAAACTGGCTGCCGCGATTCACCCGCATATTACGCGCTCACTCCGCTTTACAGTGTATCCTGTGAAGCTCTTTGAGACGTCTCGGGACGTGATAAGGCGCTGTATCAAACGCAAGGAATATTATTGTTATGATTATTAATTTTCAGAGCGTTTCAGGCACCGCAGTGAGGCTCAACGTGCCACGTTCCCCTTCAGTCTGGTGGGATGAAAGGGAACAGCCAGTGAGCACTTGTCGGCTGCGATGTGATCCCGATCACACAGGCAGGCAGCTCATTAATGAGAGCAGAGAGGCGCACTGAAAGGAACAGGCTGCTCTAATTAGGTCTCATCCCTGCGACAACCCAGATCAGGGCAGAGAGAGAGGGAGAAAAAAATACCTGCTCGCGTTCTTTAATTGAACGCGAATCCGCCCGCTGGAAGGAGTATAATTAGCCTGGCTTTGGCCGACGCTCATCTCCATCCTAAAGCGGGGAGCGAGATTCAGTCACACGCTGAGAATGAGAAGGCCGTGGGTGCTTTGCAAAGGCTTCGGGAGCGAAACAAGACAGCCGTAGGGTGTCAATTGTCGGTCGCTTGAAAGCTGGAGGGTGGGCGGACGGAGAACATTCCAATTTATTGCGATGTTCAGCCCCTCTCCAGCGATGCGGCAAATATCACAGGCGCCGCCTGACAGTGACAACCCCCACACCCCACTCCAAAACTACTGCAATCCTGTCCTCACTCCATGACTCTTTGTGGGACAATTGACTGCCGCGTTTCGCCCCCCACGCACAAAGTCACTCCACTTTAAAGTAGATTAGACGTCTCAACGACACGGTAAGGCGCTATGTCAAATGCAAGGATTATTATTATTATTTATTCTATTTCTGATTGACTGCACTCAACCAGCACAGCGTAGAGTCTGTGGGAGAGGGGGGAAAAGGGGGGACAGAGTATCCAGAGCTGAATCGGCCCAGCCAGCATTGCACTGGAGAAACCCCCAACACTGTGAGCTCAAAGCATCCAACCTGGTGCTGGCAGGTTAAACAGTTAAATCGCTCGGTCTTTAACGTCCACCTGATCAGCCCCGTGGACCTCGGATTAACGACTCATCCGAAGGACGGCACCTCCGACAATGCAACACCCACCCCCAGCACTGCACTGGAGTGTCAGTGTAAGGCTATCTGATTCCAAGTCTCGGAATGGGGTTTGAACACACAATCTTCTGACTCGGAGGCGAGAGTGCTACCACTGAGCCAGGCCGACACCTTGGAATCTAATACTTTATTACATGTATGAATTTTTGAGTCATTAAATACGTCACAGAGTTGTTAAGCCTCCACAAGCACTCCATAAAGTGAGTGATTCATCCAAAGGATGGCATCTCCAACAATGCCCCCAACCTCTGGAATTCCAACCCGCAGTCACTCCGCCTCGCCCCCTCCTTAGCCTCCTTCAATTCTCGCCTCAAGACCCTCCTGTTCGACCATGCCATCGGCCACCCACCTTCCCCTCTCCTCCCTTACCCCCCAACCCCAGCTCGGGTCTGAAATGCTGTACAATGCCCAGCGCCTTGGAACGTCCTCCAGACGTGAAAGGCGCTATACACATGTAATCTTGTTGTTGTTGTTGTTGCATTGGGTTCCAAGAGACGAGAGGTTTTCTTTGTTATAAAAAGCCCCTTCTCCTCAACAAATCCTTTCTTTCTCAATTGACCACCAAATGTCTGTTGGCCATGTGGACTCCCTGCAAGTGCTAAAAACCCTTTCAATCGCAGCCCAGTGTTTGCTGATCACTGGCGGATAAACTCAGGGTCTGGACAGCAGACACTAAATGACTGTGTGAAGCAGAAAACTATCCCGGGGAACTCACAGACCATTTGGCAGCGAGTAATGGCTAGGAATAAAAAAGGGGGGTGGTGGGGGAATATAAAGGGGACTGCCCGCAATTAAGCTCTGTATTTGATGGACCACGGAGCTGGGACATTTTATCCACCTTTTAACACTTGTTTCCAGTACTATATTAAATCCCTAAGAAAAAAAAACTCCCCTTTGTGAACTTTTCAATTGCCCGCAAAGTGGCACAATGGCTTCAAATTGGTAGTTTAACTGCGAGACAAAATGTTTTGATGGCCGGGAGATTAAGCTGGAATAATAACTTTCTGTGCTAATAGCAGGGATGATAGTCTGATGTGAACAGCCTTTGCTGTTCACATCCTCCTCCACCGCTTGTCCTCCCACCTCAACCTTCAAGGCCCTGTCCTTGAGTGGTTTAGGTCGTACCTCTCCCACCGTCTTCATTTTGTTTCCACAAACGGCTTTTCCTCCAGCCCCCACGCTGACCGGGGGGTTGGCAAGGCAGAGGGTTTGAAGGAGAGTGTTCCAGAGTTCAGAGTGGCTAAATGCAAGACCTCCAAAGGTGGAGCAGAGGGCACGAGGGACAAACAGGAGGCCCAACTGACTACCAAACAGACACCAAACTTGGCACAGAAGTAACAATAGTCAGTGAGACGTCTCAAATCGCTTCACAGGGTATACTGTCAAGTGGAGTGACTGTGTATTTTGTGGGCCAAACCCAGAGTCGGGCCAACTGGCCTGATTCTGTGCTGCAATGCTCTGTGTAACTCCACTTAGCACCGAACGTGTTAAAAAAGTCCTAAGAGCGTGTTTAAAAAAGTGGGAGGAAAATAATTCTTCTTCTTCTTCTTCACCGAATAAAGCGCTTCCGAAACGGGACAGAGTTTCACGAAACAACGGAGGCGCCATTCGGAATAAGCCAATGTTATCTCACCGACTGGAACGAAGCATTATCTGTCCTCGACGGTAGCAGTCTACAGCAAACTGGCCCGACACCCCTTCCCCCTTCTCTTCCACCCAAAGAAACACACACAGCTCTCTTCAGGCCGTTGGGTTTTATTTGAACTGATTAGGAAGCTCCCTGAGGGGTTCAGTGTGGCACGCTTCAGGGAGAGAAGAGGGATGGGGGGGTGGAGAGGAGAGGGATAGAAAACCTTGCCAGACGGCAAAACACAGCGGGGGAGCTGGGATGTCCGACAGCTAGGGAAGTGCTAACAGCCGGAGATCAAAGACATCAAGGGAATCTTCCAGCTGGGCCACACGCGGAGGTGGCATCCACAGCCACAAAGAGAGATAGAGAGCGAGATCACTGCTCCTTCGCTCTCTCTCTCTCTCTCCCTCTCTGTGAAGCCTTGCCTTGCCACACGCACCATTTTAGACTGTTTCCCCCTTCCAATTAAATGCTTTATTTAGAAAAGTAAAAGACGGGTGGTGGTGAGGCCCCAAAATAGGCCCATCACACCCTCCGCCTCGGAGGCCAAGACACCCACTTCCTGGCCTGTCAGCCTTTCTTCTCCCTTCCCCTTTCTTGGCGCTTCCATCCCCTAATGAGGGGGCGGGGGGGAGAGAGAGGGAGAGAATGGGCTCTTGCTAGTCAATTTGCGTACACGAACATCCCCCACCAAACAGCTGCGAAGTGAACAACTGATTTTACAGTCACTTTACAGTACACTATGTGAAGCGCCTTGAGACGTCTCAAAGACGTGAGCAGGTGCTATAACAAATGCAAGGGTTATTATTATTACTACAGGCGGCCGGCCTGTGATTCATAGCCACCGAAGAGCAAAATGCTATCGTTATCCGGGGGTTGTGTGTGGGGGGACTGGTGCGGTCAGTAAACAACATGGAACACTTGTGAAAAGAGAATGAAAATTGCAGGCAAATTTCTTTCATCGAGTATGAATAACGGCTTAATGTTCGGATGTGGATGGGCCCGTAAATGGGAACACCTACTGCCTGAGGAAAGTGCTCCCTTTATCTAATTATTGTTATCAAGGCAAACAGTGAAAGACACCCTGTGCCTTAGCAAGCGTTCCCATTATAACAGCCACACAATAGACTTGGCCGGTCTTAGACAGAGACACAGGAGAAAAATTGCTCGTTCGCTTCGTGGCTGGTTTTGTGGGTCATCGTGGAGCATAAATTGGCTGCCAAGTTCGCTCTAATAATACAGTCATTACAATTCTTTTTTTTTAAAAAAAGGCACTTCTGAGAGGTTTTCGGTGACGTGATGAGGAACAGCATCAATTGATTTATAATAAAAGGGACTTTTGCTGTAAAGTGTAAAGTGGAGCGACGGATGTTTCATGGGCAAACACGGCGAACAATTTTGAACACAGCAAATGTCCCGCAAACAGCCACAAAGGTGGCTTTTATCTGAGGGATTGTTGGCCAAAACACAACAATAACGTGTATTTATATAGCGCCCTTGGTGCCGGACGGCGTTTCGCCAGGAGAAACTCTTTACGAACAGTGCCACCCGGACATAGAACGGTAGTGTGTGGCCCATTCACCTACCCTTAAACACAACAACAGGCATTGTTGCTGACAAGTCTAGACATCTGACTTAAACTCAGTGCTGTACAACCACCAAACATTTCTCAAGGAATTAAAGCAACTGCGTATGTTGTGTGTTCTGACATTAGTGTTCCCCGTGGGGGCTTACCTTATACTTACCTCTAAATACAGTGAATCTTGTCACCACTCATTTACAATCGAACAGACACATAGTCTTAACCTTCGGGCTTCCCCACAAATCTGCAGCTCCTACACGCGACCAGATCCCCGAAACTCTAAGGCAAAAACGCTTTGCGCACAGCAAAGTTCCAACAAACAGCCACAAACTGCCAATTTATCCAGGGAATCGTTGGCCAGGCCAGAACTCCCTTCTCCCTTCCCCACAGCCTCTAACTTTGGTTGCTAATGCACAACACCACCCTGGATCAAAGGCCAGAGTTTAGATTCCACTCTACATTCAAACCGTTTGCAGGCAATTAACACCAGGACTTTATTCTCTTCTCTCAATATCCTCCCAGGAGCACAAGAGCGTAAAGTCATCTACTGGTGTATGCGTGTGTGTGTGTGTGCATGTGATTATGTGTGTATGCCTATGTACGTGTGTGTGTATATGTATATCTGTATTATATGAGTGTAGTGTGTGTGTGTATACGTATGCACGTGTATGTGTGTGTGTGTGGTACCAGTCATTTCATTATAATAATCCTTGCATTTATTTTTATTCCTTCAAAATAATTAAAAATAATTTTGTCACTCAATCCACGACTGTTTGAGGGACACTGCTGTGCGAAATTGGCTGCCGTGTTTTACCTACACAAAATATACCGACGACTTTGAGACGACTCAAAGACATGATAAGGCACTATATCAAATGCAAGGATTATTATTATTATATTGCATTTGATGTAGCGCCTTATCACGTCTTCGAGACGTCTCAAATACGCTGTAAAGTTCACAAAATATACTGTAAAGTGAATTGACTGTATATTTTGTGAAGAACACATTTCATTCACGTGTTAACATCATCAATAGCTGGCAAGCCAGCTCCAGGTTTTTCACAAATAGTCGTTTGTGAACAGCGTGGATAACTCCTTGAAAACAAGGTGACCTTTCAGGTCCACATACGGGTGGTTTCACAGTCACTGAAGTACACTAAACATATTTGAGCAGGTATCAGCTGTTTAGGTCAGGCCAGCAAAAGCAATATTTGCTTCACCGGCTTGCTTGTGCTGTTCACCACCAACAGGCTATTATTAAAGGGCAGGTTTTTATGGTCTTTTAAGGTGGAAATGGGACAAATGTGATTGTTCCTTGTTAAATATCAGCGGTTGGAGAAGGAATAAAGAAATAAATAAATCCGTCGGGATGTACCAGAGGGAGATTAAAACTCGTAATCTACAAAGATCCTTCATTGACGGATTGGACAGGCGATGAAAGACAAAGGAAGGTATTTAAAGGGGATTGAAGGTACAAATATTTGGTGTCCAGGCGGTATACAGCGCAGTTTACACACCCCATTCAGGGAAGGATGTTTCAAAGCGCTTCATGTTGCTGGCTGGGGTCAGTGGGTGGGGGGGGGGGGTTAAGATGACCAAAAACGGTCAAATAAGTCAGTCTTGAGACTGACTTTGAAAAGGGGGGGAGGAAGAAACAATAATCCTTGCATTTGATATAGCGTCTTATCACGTCATGGAGACGTCACAGAAAACACTGTAAAGTGAACCGACTGTATATTTTGTGGGCGAAACACGGCAGCCAATTTTTGCACAGCAGCGTCCCACAAAGAGTGGTGGATTGAGTGACCCAATTATTTTATTTATTTAGTTAGTCATTTTCTTTTGGAGGAGGGATTATTACCCTCTTCAAGCGAGAGTGGTTTTTTGATCTCTTTTAGAGGGCGGGGAAGGGCTTTGAAACGGGCGCGTTGGCTGCATTCACTCTGGGCTTTAAGATGCCTGGTGTTAATTCAGCCCGAGGCTGACGGCTTTATCGTATAATTTCATACAGTAAAATCCCCTGGGGGCAATCGCAACAACTCACGGTGAGAGAAATTAACATGGCCACTGGGCAGTTCTGCGCTCAGGGGTTTTGCGGGGGCGGGGGGAGAGAGTAAAGATGCTTTGATGCTAAATATCAAATTATTATAAAGGGCGTAAAGACGTGTGGAGAGTTTCATGCTGCCAGCAATGTCTTTACACGGAAACAGAGTCGAGGAGCAACAACTTGCATTCGTACAGCGCCCTCCACGCAGGGTAGCTTCCCGGAGCGCTTAACTGTGGCGGAGGAAGGCAGCGTTAACTTGACAGAGATCATGGCGGAGTCTGAATTCACAGCGCACCCAGAGACTTGCACGCTAGCGTCTTTCTCTCTCTCTCTCTCTCTCTCTCTCTCGCTCATCAGGATAAATTGGCCGTTCACTTGGCGGAAGTTTGCGGGCTTTTCGTTGTGTGCGGGTTTGGACAGGAGCACGTTTCTGCACACAGGCGGAAGGAACTCTCTTCTCTTTTCAAGCAGGGCCGTGGGATATCTTGTTCACCCAAACAGGCAGAGGAGAGCGGACCTCGGGTTTATCGCCAAGAGTGCACGTTTGGGAGGCATTACACAAAATGGGGGAGTCCCTGAACTTGAGAGAGGTTCACCCGCAAAGCCCTTCGAGACGTTTGGGGGCGTTGTAGCGGACGGGAGCATTGGTATTGTTTTATCAGGCGGGCGGGCAAATCCCAAGCCACCCTCTGGAACGCTCAGACACAGATCTGTTGCTGGGTGAAGGAGGTACTTTGGCCCATATCATCTCCCCTTTCCAGGTCATCAGTGCTCCCGCCTTAAGCTCCTAATGTTTCTCCACTCACCGGCCTGCACCCACCTGGAGCGAGTCGGCAAATCCAGCGATTGCAACCAGCGCGCACATAAGGCAATTCTTCCTGCTGTAGTTTAATCTACTTCTAAACGCAAATCGAAAGCTATAAAATACAAGTATAGATCGCAGCAGGGGGCCGAGGAACAAAAGTATTTTTAAATCGCGGTCATCAAAGGATCAGGATATTGTTTCCTACGTCCTAAAGGAAATTAAAAAGGATTTGGACTCGGGCTCGAGGTAAGGCATTCACAAAGAACAAAAAAGGCCGTTGGTTTATACATTAAGCATCCAGCTGACGTAACTCTTGGATATGTGACCTGAACTGACCCGTGTGTAAACAGGATTTGCACAAACAATATAGCCCTGGGGACCAGGTGGAGGGAGAGACAGATTCCATTTTTGGATCTGAATTCAATTCACTTGTTAGAATAATAATAATAATAATCCTTGCATTTGATATGGCGCCTTGTCACGTCTTTGAGACGTCTCAAAGCTGTATATTTTGTGGGCGAAACGAGGCAGCCAATTCGCACAACAGTGTCCCACAAGCAGTCGTGGATTGAGTGACCAAATTATTATTATTTTTTTTTTTGAAGGATTTATTACCCCAGGAAAGCGATCCGCCAATCGCCTAACAACCAGGTTCCTACTTTTACGGCTAGGTAAACAGAGGCGCGCGGAGTAAGAAAACTTGCCTTGTTCGCACATAAAGAGGTTAAGAACAAATGAAACAAACGAGAAGTTTAAAAGAAAGGCTTAATCCAATGTTCCACACACAATTCAATTCACACGTTTTCAGAAGCTGGACCTCCGAGGTCTCAGTATCAGCTGGACTGGATAGTCCCACCATGTGTGTGTCACGTGTTAAGATCAACATGGAGATGTGAGCGCAAGGAGAAGTCACCTGGGTTAACTTTCACCTGTTGGGTTAATGGTTACCCTGGTAGCAGAGGTTCAGTGTGGGAGCCCAAGCCTCATGGGGCCCAGGGCCAAGATACTAATGTTAGCTTGCCCCAGCGCACGAGAGCACCTTTGAACTAGCCTTCAGTGGTTTTGTTAGCGCTTGGCCAGGACATCACTCGCTGACTCCCTCTCTCCCAGCAGTCTCCCGATTCAACCTCTCCGAAAGTGCCAATCACCTGTCAATCATTTAATAAGACTCCTTGCATTTGACCCAGCGCCCTTATCACACATCAAAACATCTCAAAGCACATCACAGTGATTTTTTTAAAAAAAAACTGCAAAGTGTAGTGCCTGTGCATTCATAGGTAAACGTGCCAGGCAATTGCGCACAGCGGCGACCCCACAGCAAACAGCCACGTCTTATTATTACAGCAAGTGTTAAACCCTCAGGGAAGGAAATACATGTTAAATAGATGAGCTTAACGGGAGGTTTCAGCAAGTCAACACTGCCTAAAGAGCTCTCGTTGAATTTTTTTTTTTAAAAAGTCCTGGCTTGCACTTACAATTCAGAGAGCAATTTGCAATGTATTAGGGGATAAAGGTCAGTAACTCGCAAGTTTAAGAATGTGCCTTGCTCTTACTCCATTAAGAGGAGCAGAGCTCGATTTGTGCAGTGCAAATATTTGCTCCTCGGCGCACACAGCCAGCCTACCAACTGAAAGCGGACAGCAAGTGATTTTGTTCAGCGGCCTTGCTATTGACGAGAAAAGGCCTCGCTTTCTGATCGATTAAGACGGGGGAAAGGTTCAAGCCGGATTTCATCCAGAAAACTGGGGAAAATAAGAAGATCAAATGGAAAAATCAAATCTTTCGCTAGAAAATTCGAACTGGAATAGCTTCAAATATTAAACGCTGTAAGCTCCATTCAGCCACTGATGCAGAATTACCCCCTCCCCCCTCACCCCCCCAACACACACACACACACACACACAGACACTTTGTTGGTTTTAGCTGTGAAATGGTGGGGGGGCCAAAATGTGACTCGCAATGTGATAAATCACCACCAGTGATAATCATCACATCACCCGTTTGCACTTGGCAATGTAGCTCGGGCTCCACTGGCTCCCTATTATAGAACAGATTGACTTCAGGATCCTCACGCTCGTGTACAAATCATTTCATGCCCTGGCACCTCCCTACCTCTCCGACCTGCTTACACCCCAGTCCCGCTCAGCTCGCTCTTTCTCTCAGTGTGCAAGACCCAGAAAACTATGATTCAGTCGCATATGACAAACAAACAGTGCTCCCGACTGTTGGGAGCGTTAAGGTGAATGTTAAAGACCTCCGTGACACTGACCAGCAAAACAGAAGGGAGTTTCTCCCAGAGTCGGAGCCAACAATCCACCACATTAACTGTCCGTTTGCTTGCTGACTGACTAACGGGTTCAACTGGGTTGCAGCAGTTGCCTCCTGAGATACAGTCAATACAGTGTTTACTTGGGAAGTACTGACCGAGAGGTTATGACGCGATACGGAAATGCAAGGTATGAATCTCCGCACTGACAGACAACTTCGATGAGGACTCTGTCCCCGCCACACTCGTTCTAGCAGTTGTGTCTGGTCCAATGCTATTCATCGTTAACAATTACACCCACGATAACATTATGAAGGCACATTTGAAGCTAAAGCAAACCTACGTCTTTCTTTCTGAAACTCAAGGGATCTTGTGACGCACTTCAATCCTATACACAGCTGACAGATAGAGTAGCTCCTTGATTCAAGGCAACAGCATTCAGCACTGCCTGTTCCTGCACTGCTATTTGATGGATGAAAGGGGTTAAAGGGACATCATTGGGGCCACATAACTGTCTCACCCCCACATCACCCACGTAAGGTATGAGATATAGGTTGAGGGAGGCAGATATTTGCCGAAAGTGACCTATGATAATCTTGCATTCAACACGGTGCCTTTCACGGCGAGAGAGTGCCTCAAAACGCTTCGCGGGATGGAAAGTGTAGTGACTGTGTTTTGTAGGATGACAATAGATCTTTTTACCCTTTTAGCGATACCTTATGTTTCTGAGAGCGAAGTTGTCAAGACAGGCAGAGTTCAGTGCCCGTGAGCTGAGTAAATAGAGCTTGATAATGTTTTCGCAACAGAACTGCACGTTGGCACACGCCAGGCCTCCCAGCTCCACTCCCTCCCTCCCTCCCCCACGGGGGATTCCTTGCTGGTGAAGCGTCCTCAGGCCAATCTCCTCGCTATCTGCGTCTCAGCCTCAGCTGGCGCTGGCGTCCTCCAGTCACCTCGTCAGCTAGATACAGCACTCGCTAACCACCCTCCACCCCCTCATCTCTACCCATCTCCTCTTCCCCCACTCCTGGGCTTACATTGACGTCAACGTGTGTGTTCCCACCACCTCGCTCGGCTAACCCTGGTTCCCTCTCCGCTCCCCACCAGAGCACAGAAACAAGCCATTCGGCACAACTAGTCCGTGCCAGTATTTATTTTCGCAAAGCATACAGTCAATTCGCTTTACAGTATATCCTGTGAAGTGCTTTGAGACGTCTGGAAGACGTGATAAGGCGCTGTATCAAATGCAAGGATTATTATTATTATTATTATTCTAAAAAAACAAAAGAAATTCAGAACTGGGTACAAATCCATTTGCTTCATTAACTTTGCGACAAGAGGGGGAAAAAAGAAATGTAGCCTCGAGTCTGTATTGGAACTGGTGCCTCAATGGAGACTGGCACTGGTTCAAAGTCAACAGCAATAAAGGATGTCAATTTGTGGACCTGAGTGTTTCTTTATTGGAGCTGTTCCTCTCACAATGAAGAGGAACGCACATCAATAATGTAATTTCGAAGGGCAGATCGACAGCCCACTGCAAACTATTGTGCTGCAAGTCAGGCGCCTTTTATTCCGCTAGACCATAATTTCCCTTAATCCGCCCCTCTTCTTTGCCGAGCTATTTCTTAACTGACCTCTCCAAAATCGGATTTGCTAATTGTTATGCTCGGTCTTTATCCTCATGTTAACGAGAAAATGCCTGGAAATCGATGTGAATTGCAGTCATTTCCATTCAAACCAGCTGCTTTTAAATTTATCTTACTTAAACCTATTTATCGCAAGAGTTGCTTCCTTTGCAAATACCGTTGAATAATAAGCCAGAGCGACAACCCAGGGTGATTGCAGACACTATTTAAACGACCATTGCCCCTTCATCTGAACGGTAGGTTTCCAAAGGCATCGTTGAGATCACAATCCTGGCTAGCAATCCTCCAGATAAAAACAAAAATAATGGCTCAGGCACTTCACGGCCCTTTGCGGGACGCTGCTGTGCGCAAATGGGCTGCTACAATCGCCTATCAAATGCAAGGAATATTTATCTTTTAATAATAATAATAATAATAATAATAATAATAATAATCCTTGCATTTGATATAGCGCTTTTCACGTCGGGAGGACGTCCCAAAGCGCTTCACAGAATATACTGTAAAGTGAATTGACTGTATATTTGTGGGCGAACGCGGCAGCCAATTGCGCACAGCAATGTCCCACAAACAGTCGTAGATTGAAAATGACCAATTTATTATTGTTTTGGGTTTTTGGAGGGATTATTATTAGGCGTGTGGAGTAAGGAAACTTGCCCAAGGTTTCGCCCTGCCTGGAATTGAACCCAGGTGTCTTGCTTGCAAAGCAAGTGCTCTAACCACTGAGCTACAGGACTCTAAACCCCGAGGTCCTGTCTGTTGCCTGTTCAGGCAGAGGGTAAAGATCCCACGACACTGTTGGAAAAGAGAAGGGAGCTTCTGTCTTCTGCCGGGACACTGGCTTCTTCTCCCAGTGTCCTGTCCGACAAGCCCCCAATAGAATAAAATTGGTCGTTTCTGTGACACTGCCCACTCCACTCCCCACATACTGTCACCCTTTATTATTAGTCTCTATCCCCATATGCCTTAATGTGTTCAGATCCTGTACCGGAACCAAAGGGGAAACATTCTAAAGAAAGGGCAATGGATTTGCCTCACACACAGACACACTGGTGTACTTATTACCTCGTACACGTTCAAGTCACGTCCCGCTGACCCTGTTGGCTAATAACATGATTGCTTCTTGTGAAAAGACCCCCCTTTTTTGTGCACTAATCGCCGTCGACTCCATTGTACTAGAAGCCTGGAAAGCAACGTCTCAATGCAGTTTTTTTGAACGTCTGACACGCCAAGAGGAAAATTGCGGCTTGTGGATGTGATAATTATCGCGGGTGACAATCAGAAACGAGGTAATTATCGCAAAGACAGAAAGGACAGTCACTTAGACCCCTGAAAGACCCCCGTCCTTACCAACAGGCTTGGGACAGAACACTCCTTCAATCCTTCCCCCAACCGCGCCCCCACGTTTCCCTCCAGTCCTTGTCAAATTAAATCACCACTAGTTTGCACGTTAACACAGTGACTGATCGCTGATCTTTTTATTGGATTCCTGGAAATAACTCGCTATGACTGACTTTATAACATTTTTGTTATATTAAAAAAAACTTTAGCGAAGAGCAAAAATCTCCGTGGCTGGGTGAAAGATCTTTCACCTCCACCTCCCCCACCGCCCACCACCCCCAAACCAGGCAGTCACCTCTCCGCATCCTTTCCGCCCTCGCCGAGCCGTCTCAAAACGCTTCACGGGACTAAGTGTAGTGACTGTGCGTTTGCAGGCGAATTTCCATTCACAAGAGAAACTTTTAAAAAGGATCCTTTGGCTGATTATGGCACAACAGACACCTTAATAGTCTCTCTCCCACCCCTCCAAGGGAGCCAGATGATCCCTTTATCCATTCCTTCTCACTTAAACGGACTAAAAAACATGTGTGGATTGAGTTTAGCGGACAAGGTGCCCATTAATTAACCATCAGAACACCCTCAATCCTATAATGAATCGCTGGTATTGATCTGGCTGAACAGTGGACAGTCTCAGAAGGTCAAGTCGTCAAGACAGCTCCTGCGGAGTGGGGCGGTGGGGTGGGGGAGGAGGAGGAGGAGGGCGAGTGGGCCATAAAGAGAGACCAGCTCCCTCTCTAAAATGAAACAATCCACCTCGAGCAGGGATCTGGTTTCAGGCTACCAGCTGAGAACGGACAGCCTTCTCTGCCAAACCCAGGTCATAAGGAGGAAAAGGGCAGCTGTCTGGGGCCTCCAGGCCATGACCGGCACTGGAGCAAAGCAAACAGAAGCCTCCGAGAGGTGGGGGTGGGGGGGGCGTGGGGAAGAGAGAGAGAGAGAGAGTAGCTCTAACACAAAGCATCACCCGGCCATTAGGTGTCAATCCCATTCGAGGAGGTCTCGTCTGCACCTGCTGAGGTGGACTTCAGGTTATCTGGAGTAAGCATATGTATAAATACATAAATAAATGTGGCCGGGATACTGACGGCAATGATGACTGAAGTGATAGTGGCAGGGTCGAGTTATCAGGAGTTTAACTGGTTTTAGATTACATCTCTAGACTTCTCCCCTAAATCCATCTGCCTCGCTCTCTCCCTCCCTCCCTCCCTCCCTCTCTGCTTTCAAAACTCCATCAAAAAAAAACTCACTCTCTGCCTCGTTCTGTCAGCTCCCTCCCATCCACCATCCACCCACCCACCTCCCACTAAACATCCACTGTGAGGAACGTTGAGATGTTTGTGAATGGCTCTCTCTCTCTCTCCCTCTCTGTATAGACTAAGTGCTGATTGCCATTGTCCACAAGGTTTGCTTTGTAACCTCCTGAAAGTGTCAGGACTGACACAGCAGCGGTTTGTAATCAGCTGTCTGCCAATCTAACCGCTGACCCAAGTCACATTCAGCTGCTTCACAGGGTGGTACGAGCAAGGTGAACCCAATGGCGGAGAGAGAGAGAGAGAGAGCGAGAGAGAGAGAGAGAGAGAGAGAGAAAGAGAGTGAGAGAAAAAGAGAGTGAGAGTAAAAGAGTGAGAGAAAGAGAGAGAAAGAAGGAGAATGGGTGAGAGAGAGAGAAATAAAGAAAGAGAGAGCAAAAAGGGAGAGGAAGAGAGAAAAGTCCAACGATGGCAACTATAGACGTCACACAATAATTTGACGCGAGAAGAACAGCACCGAAACGAGGGACGCTTTCTGTTTACGAGTGAAACCAGGTCTGGAATGCCTAAAAAAAAAATGGGAGCCGGATGCCATCAATTATTAACAATCCTTGCGTTTGAAGGTGCGCCTGATCGCGTCGTGGAAACTTCAGGTGTAAAGTTTCTAACCGTAAAGAGTGACTGTGCATTTGCTGGCGAAAGCAGGAGCCAGTCTGCACACGTCTGGTTGCCCTCCAACAAAAAGGATTCCGTGCTCATCAGCCAAGCCGATGCATTTCGTGATTGCCTTGCGCAATTGGCTGACCCGTTTCGCCCACAAAATATACAGCCAATTCGCTTTACAGTATATGCTGTGAAGCGCTTTGAGACGTCTCGAAGACTTATATCAAATGCAAGGATTACTATTATTTCATAGCACAAGAAACTCTGAACTCATACGAAAGCCTCCTAGACCTAACTCCCCCTCACACGCGCTCTCCGACTGCTCGAGACATCCCCGGTGCCACTCTCGATCAGATTGAGAACTTCAAAGCTCGGACGAGCTCAGCAAAGCAGCTCACTTCAGGTTTTAATGCTTCACGTTCTCGTGCTCAAGGTGACAGGAGCTGACAGGATAGCAGCAATCGCTAATGACTCATTGAGAAGCTCTGATGATAGGTGCTGTACCTCATTCCTAAGCCTTTTCTTTTATCATTAAAAAAAACACACACTTGCTGGCAGTTCAGAAATGTCGGTACCTCGTAGAACTTCATATATTGAAAAAGAATCCTCTTGCTCTCTCGAAAACACCCACAACCTGGTGGGAAATGCTTCCACTATCCTCTTAGTCAAGTGTTTTTTTTTTCTCATCTTCGATCGCAAGACCCAAAACAAGGCTGGAAAAAGCTGCCCTTTTCTTTGCGACCGAGTTCCAGTCATTTCGTCCGGTCCAGCTCCACACTGGCCAGTGACCTCGCCAGCAAAACAGTCAACGGGAGAATGAGAGAGATAAGGAGAGCAAGAGAGCGAGAGAGGGAGGGGGGAGAGAGAGAGAGAGAGAGAGAAGAGAGCGGAGAAGCATTCCTTTAAAGAGTTAAATAAGCCACGGGGCACCCGCCTGATGCAAATGAGCAAACTTTCCACTCCAACAAGATCTGACCTGTTGTACACGAGTGTGGTATCACCTGAGCCCTAACACGGAGACACACACCATCAACAACTTGGTATGCAAAAGGCTCGACTTGCCTCATCATGTTTTGGCTCGCTCCCAATGAGGTGCCCTTTCAACTGTTAGTTTCACCTGTAACAACTCACCTTCCCAAACAGGAATCACACGCCCATCCCTCCCCGTCTGCACCAAAAATATCACAACACTCAAAACAGTACAGTAATAATCCTGACGGTTGTTGAAGCTCCTTTCGCTTGGGAAGGGGGTCTCAAAGCCCTTCGCAGGATACACTGTAAAGTGTAGCGACTGCGCATTTTGTAAGCGAACGCCTACTTTCAAATTCTTTCCCCGCCACCGAACCGCCCCCCACATCCCTCCTCCCCCCAACACCAGAAGCAGATGAACACCGTGCCTCGCACTCCGACTTACAACACAGTTTGCATTTGTGCAGCGCCTTTCACGTCGGGAAAGGCGCTGTTTGTGGGACGCTGCTGTGCGCAATTGGCTGCCGCGTTTCGCCCAGGAAACATACAGTCGATTCACGTTACACTATACCCTGCGAAGCGCCTTGCGACATCCCGAAGACGCGATAAGGCGCTGTAGCAAACGCAAGGATCATTGTTACTTTGCTTTTAGTACGACTTTACCGGAACCCCGATCGGTGTGGGTTGCAAAGCCGAATTAGAAGGCAATTGATGGCACGGAAATGAAAAAGTCTCCAAGGGAGTGTGTAGGAGCGCTCACACAACATAATGGCACGGATTCAAACGCGTTCACAGTGCGTGGCTGTCAAACACCGACTGTACCGTTGCAGTAGAGTGACGGTGACACTCGACGCAGAGCAGAACTTGACAAACAGGCGCAGAAACCACACATGACCATCACTGTGGGGCTGTGTAAAATACTGCAGCTGCGCAATCGGAACTCGAGAACCGAAATAAACAGAACCCTCACCTCTCCTTGTCACGATCATGTTAAATACTATTTAGGCATCACGGTTTCCCCACCCTTCACCCCCTCCCACCACCCCCTACTCCGTTAGCTAGCGAGGTATCTCTCCCTCTGCCTTCACTTCAGCTCAACGATTTCCCCATAAGTCTTGTTTACCCACCGAAACTCTCCTCCCTCCCTCCTTCCTACACGCAGCAGGCAGTCAGCTTTCATTTACTGGCATGTTACTCATATGTTAATGCCGGGCTATAATCATGCTGTTCACTGTATCAACATTGTGACTGTTCAAAAATATGTGTATAAACACGCGGCTACTTGGGTTGGCTCAGTTGGTAGCTCTATCGTCTCCTGAGTCAGGTTGTGGGTTCAAACCCAAGTTGGGACTTTGAGCTTACACGGTGTAGGCTGATACTCCACTGCAGTAAGTGTGGGGGGGGGCAAAAGATGGGGTGGGGGGGGAGAAGGGGGTGGAAGAGAGAACTGCTTTGTTAGCGGTGCTGTCTCTAGCGTTTTACGGCTGTTTGTGGGGTACAGTTGCGCGCAAATGGGCTGCCGCGCTAACCTACAAAAAACAGTCACTACACTCTAACGGGGAAAATCCATCTGAATCGCTTCAATGTGATAAGACGCAAGGATCATTCGTCATAGTGCACGCCCGCCCACCCGCGCACACTCACATGTCGCTAACCGTGCCCTGATGGGCCCTCTCCGCGAACGCGGCATTTGATCAAGACGCAGGACATTGTGGTTCCAGCTCGGACCAGGGAAAGATAAATACCTTTCCTTATTTTTACACAGATAGGGGCGATACACAAGGCAGACTATCCCGACAAACGATGGAAGCAGTTCGCACCAACCAATTCACATGGGAGTCAGATAGCTGTTTGGCAAAGAATTCAACTGAGAAATGCGAGAATGTTATTTATTATTATTATTATTAATAAATCTAATTTTCTTCACTTTGAGATGGAGCCTGCAATAGCCTTTTCTAGTCCTGTCCACCCCCTACATTCCAGACAATCCCATTAACAGCAGAATAATAATAATATAGTATAATAATCCTTCCATTTGATACAGCGCCCTTCACTTCGGAAGGCTCTCTCAAAGCGCTTCACAGAATGCATTGTAAAGAGGAGTGACTGCACGTTTGGTGGCGAAACTATTGGAACTAAATGCAGAACAAAGGTTCAGGATTGATCAGGGAGACTCTCTCAGCAAACATTATTCACGTTTTGCCTGCAAGCCTGGAGCGCAGCTGCTAACATGAAGGAAGGGAGGGAGGGTTGATGTCCCAGGCACTGTCACCTTTGTAGCTTGTGCGTCTCCTTATCAAAGTAAGGAATTGGTAATAAAGTAATAAAATCGGTCACTCAATCCACGCCTGTTTGTGGGGACGCCGCTGTGCGCAATTGGCTGCCGCGTTTCTTCCACAAAGGATACAGTCGATCCACTTTGCGGTATATTCCGTGAAGCGCTTTGAGACGTCTCGAAGACGTGATGAGGCGCCGTATCAAATGCAAGGATTATTATTATTATTATTTGCCTTAGCAGATTCTTATGGTCTTAAAATAAAAATCCCACACACCGCACACAACACACAATAACAGGCAACTAACAAGTAAAGCTAACCGTCCACTTTATCTCCCCTGTGGATTGCCAGAGCGACAACTTGGTTTTCCGGTGCTCTTTGCAATATAAAGAGTTTTTTTTTGAAAAAAAAATCACTCGATGGGGGTTGTTTTTTTTGTTGTTACCACAAATAAAACTGCGGAGGGAGTGGCGGGGTGAGGGGGAAACTCACGTGCTACTGAGGTTTCTGGACAGAAACTTATTAAAGCACTGGTTTTAAAAAAAAGGAGGATTTTCATTAAATAAAATAAAATCGTGTCTACCGCGAAAAAAAAAACCTTTTGATTCTCCTCCGAGACTAACTGATAGCAGCTTGAGGCATCTTGCATTCAAGCTACAGTCCTCCACTTGACAATCAGCAGCTCAGGGGTAAAACCGAGGCTTTCTGGAGGCGAGGAGAGGAGGGAAGAGAGAGAGAGCCTGCACTTAGAATTTTTGCTGACTTCTTTTAAAATAGTTTTCAGCTGCAATTAGTCCCGTTTAACCAGCCGCTGCCTCGACGTTTTGGTCAATCTTTTCGACTGTGCTCGTTCGTCAAATGGCTTTTTAAAACGTAGCCAAGGCAGATAGATAGATAGATAGATAGATAGATAGATAGATAGATAGATAGATAGATAGATAGATAGATAGATAGATAGATAGATAGATAGATAGATAGATAGATAGATAGATAGATAGATAGATAGATAGATAGATAGATAGATAGATAGATAGATAGATAGATAGATAGATAGATAGATAGATAGATAGATAGATAGATAGATAGATAGATAGATAGATAGATAGATAGATAGATAGATGGATAGATAGATGGATGGATGGATGGATGGATGGATGGATGGGTGGATGTCAGGCACCTCCTAGACAGGCAGATAGACCAGACAAGTCCAGCCTGCAACAGTAATAAACCACTGAAAGAATAATTGATCCCAGTCAGACCACATCTCCCTCGATCTCTTCTCCCCAATAGGATGCTGTCTCAACCTACCACCTCCCCCCCCCGTACCACCACCCCCTTTCCCAATCTCTTGCTGCTTTTTCTCCTGACAGCTCACATCCTGTCTCAAGCTGTGTGCTTTTTCTCTTTCGCTCTCTCTCTCTCTACTCCCGATGCAGGCACCCTGCTGTACTAACTAACTGTCTAACCCTAAGCTGGATTCAGTGATCAATAAATAGAAAATAATAGATCAGCAGAATACTTAGGGCTTTCTTGTTGATTCCTCTATGAAATTTGCCCCTGTTGCGCATTTCGGTCAATGACTATTTTTGATTACAATAATCTTTACCAGTCATTTGGATCTCTCTGGACAGCACTATCCCCAGAGGGTATTCCCACACATCCCCCACACCCCCTCTCCTCCCTGGGAACACAAATCGATTCCCCACAAGATTAGTGCAAATAATCCAATTGGCATTTGGGGCTTTGGTCCAGCATGTAGCACAGGGATCGGATATAATTAGGGAGTCGGAGAGGTGGGGGGGGGAGAGGAAAGAGAGGTTACGTTCAGGAGAGTTTAAACTTCTTTTTTATATAAACAAAAAACATCCCCCAAAAATGCTAAAATAAATAACCTTGCTGAGAAATAAATGGTGCATTTTGCGAGAAGCAGAGGGGTGGGTGATGGTTAAGATTGCGAGTTTGCTCTCCATCACTCTATCTGACTCTCTCTCGTTTTCTTCATCACTCTCCCACCACCCCACCCCTCCCAATTAAGGCCAACACAACGTTATCACCGTCAATCGAGCTGCTGTGAACCAGGAGGCAATTCATCCACAGCTCAGCATTTTATATTGCTCCTCCGGTGCAATACTTCATTTTAATTGGGTTTTTTTTTCGAGAATAAAATGTTTTAAAGCTTTTTTTTTTGGAAAAAAAACAAAAGATTGAGCTTCACACATTTCAGGACAGAATAATAATAGAAGTCAAGCCAGGAGCTTATTTGTGGGCTAGAATTTGACCAAGATAAGATAATTCTTGATGCCCCAACGCCACTCCACCCCACTCTCTCTCTCTCTCTCTTTCTCTGCCCCCAAACCCAAGCTTTCAAGGTTCAATTGTACATCATTCCTCCCACAAAATCCAATAAATCCACTTTACAATATATTCCGTGAAGCGCTTTTGAGGCGTCACGACGACGCGATGAGGCGCCGTATCAAAGGCAAGGCTTATTAATATTATTATTAATAAAAGCGATTGGAGATTTCAGGCCACACTGGCTACTTAAGATGAGGTTTGCTACCCTGGGGGAAAGATGAAACAGGAAAAAGAGAGCGTAGCCTGTTTCTCTGTTTCCTTTGGATTTACCACATACCACCCCCACCCCCTCACTCCACCTCCCCCCACCCCACTCCCCCTCCCCACCCCCCCACCCCCCGAGCTCCCAACGCTTTCGCTTGCAGATTGTGTACTGTAATTACTTTTTTGCAGCCACCAGCTAACATAGACGGGATTTAGCCCTGAGCCAGTCGCTAATCACACTCCTGCCCTTGATTCTCGTCGCAGATGAAAGGAAGTTGACCCGTTTGAACGTTTAAAGGTTTTTTTTAAAAAAAAATCATTGCACTGTTCCCCCTCCTCCCTCTTCTCCTCTCTTTCTCTCTCTCTCTCGCTTCTCAATTATTCTCCAAGCGATGGGAGGTAATGCAATAAATCTCCTGCTTGCTTTACTTTGCTTGCACACTATAGTTGCCAGGAGAAGGATCAAACCAGCCAAGGCAGCAGCAAACACAAATAGCTATTGCTTTCACCCTAGAGAGACAGTAACCCTTTTTTTTNGACAATGGATTTCTTACTGTAAGCAAAACAGTAGTCTGACTAACACACACACATGCCCGCTGTTAGTATTTGCTGGTCACTGAAACCTGAATAATAACAATAATAATAATAATGATAATCAAATTTATTTCCGATTATTGTTTTACGATCCTTTTTCTCCCCCCTCCACACGAAAACTTATACATTTTCTAAATTAAAACGTGCCAGGCGAGCCCGCGCAAAACAAAGTGGTGGTTTTGTTATGACGGAGCTTAATTCCGTCTCACGTACTGGACTGAAATTTATTTCATTCAGCGCACTTCGCCCACAAAACATA